>NC_139350.1:90535739-90668239 GCF_055883805.1 Amblyomma maculatum
CCTCGCACGGTTAGCCAGCCGGAGCCCGCGATCGTTCCCCAGTGGCGGCGAAAGAGCAGCGAACCGAGACCCTTCCTCCCGCGACCGCCACCGCCAGGCAGGGGATCGCAGGTGCGGTGTGTCGTCGGGGACGTGCACCGAAAAGCTGGGCAGCGATTCTTCCCGCCTTAGAATAGCTTGAGGCGAATGCTGCTGCGAATTACGAAGTGAAAGCAGGAGTAATTTCTGGATACTTTGGAGCTTTCAATAGAAACAACCAAGTAACGAAACATTATGCATTATAACAAAAACTAGCTGAAATCGGCCGACTTTCAAGCTCATCAACTGTGAAAACGGGGTTTAAACATGTATTCGGAGATTTAAAGGATATTTGGACAGTCTAACTCATAGACCGTGGTTGCAGTATTGCCACTTCAGCGGGGTTCCCCGCGAAGAAAAGCACACGCGTTATATTAAAGGGGTTGCGGTAAAGATGTAGTTGGTAGCTAGTTTCACAAGTAGCCTGCACAGATTGCTGCTTCCGTTAGGTGTGCTACCTTAATGCGAAATTATGATGTTTCCTGTTATCAGTTTACACAGTAAACAGAGAGCGGACTTTATGCCTGTGCTGTTTGTGGTTATGAAAATTGCAAAATTCTACACGAACTCAAGGTAAAGCTAAACAACCTTCTCATATCGTTGGGCGGAGTGTGGTAAAACCGGAATATTACCTCAGCCTTTTGATAATGAACTCGCATACTTTAGCGAGAGTTTTAACTTCTATGTGCCTAGTGTCCCACATGGAAAACTTTGGCGCAGTAACTGCAAGGTTCACTGTCTAAATGTTTGCGCCCACTAGTGCTGGCTGAAAATGCTATTAACTTTTCCGGTGCGCGTGCTTCTTTGTGCGTATTCCTTTCTTGAGTTCTGCGGTTTCGTAGAGAGCCGACAGTATCTTCTGAAAGCAGTGAGGAGATTTCGCAAGAATAGAGGGATAGGGTGTCTGCATTGTCGATATAAAATCGCTATGCATGATGAGAAATAATGCATTATAGGGGACGCTAAAATTTAGGACTGCTCAAAACTGGGATTTGAGAACATTTTTATCTGAGAAAAAAGAAGATTTTGAATTGTGGAGTAAAATACATGCTTTTTATAGAAATTGTTTTATTTCCTGATATGCAAGAATGTAACAATCAAAACTTGCGGACATTCAGGCGGTATAACATAAATGAACTCTCGCATTACGAAGCATCGGTCAGCACAATACTGCAAGGAATATCTGTAAGCATCGGACACTATACCTTCGAAGTTTAGCGCCGCCGGGGTGGTGCAGTGGTTACAGCGCTCGACTACCCAAAGATGCGGGATCGAAACCCGGCCTCGGCGGCCGCTTTTCGATGGAGGCGAGAGGCAAGGCGCCCGTGTGCTGTGCGATGTCAGTGCACGTTAAAGAACCAAAGGTGGTCGAAATTTCCGGAGTCCTCCCCTACGGCGTCTCTCATAGCCTGAGTTGCTTTGGGACGTTAAACCCCACAAACCAAACCAACTTTCGAAGATTATATGTAAATAAAGATTACTTAATATTTCGCTAGTCGCTTAAAATTCGCATCTCTTTTTTCAACCCTTTCGGCAACAGTGCCAGAAACTTTATGGGACTACCAGCGTGTTTGCAAATGCGACGTTCATTATTACGAATTGAGCAGACGAGGGTAGAGAAATGATGTTCATTGTGACATGTACTAGGAAGTGAACGGTGCCAAAAACTGGGGAAAGATCGAATAATGTATCTAGTTTTGGTTTTATTTTGTAATGTTGATCAATCGAATAATATTAGCAGAATCATTTCATGGCTGAGAATTTTTTTTTATTAAAAAAAGCAGCAAAAAAAAAAAAAACGCCCACATACTTCAGCTCGGATCCGAACCTTCAATTCTCGAACTGTAGCCGAACAGGACTACTGCACCGGTTGTCCGATCATCTATGTTTCTGGGCATTTATGGAGATTTCGTCCCCCAGAAAATAAGGAAGATCAGCATTTTCATGGAAACGTTTTCTTGGAGTAAAGTGTTAAATTCGTTTAAATCCGCTTCCTAGGTTCGGTAACTTAGGAGATAGCTTTCTGCAATGACGTTGCGCTTCGTTTGTAGGCTGCTTTAGGCATGCAATTTAGAGCACCCAGACTTGTTGGAAGGTATGTCATGACCATGGCCTCGACGACGAAGCCTCTCTCTCTTAATTGTCTTATGAGATAAACAACTTGTGTTGATCTTAGCTCGAGCCACATGATGTGAATGGTATGAGACTCTGCTATAGTGAGACCCATTCACAGTTGGTACATTTGTTCACGCCTCAATCGTAGTAGTCGTGAACTTTGCACGATGAGTTTTGTCATGATGGTAAACTTGAAGTTCACTTCATTCCGTCGCTTAAGGTAGATAGCTTAAAGGAGAACAAATAGGCGTAATGTGATAAAAAAAATACATGGCGAAAAGCTAAGCCACAGTGGTTCTGAAAGCATGCGGATAATTTACCATACTCCCGCGAATGAACACTTTGCACCATCCCTCACGCTTCCTACGTGTGCCTATGAGCTCACGCTCCTCAATCGCAATTTATTGGTGAATAAATATCGATATATTAAAATCACTGCCGGGGTGGTGTGGCGGCCACTTACAGACGACGATGGGCAGGTTCCGATGAAGCCATGCAGAAACAGAAAAGAAAGGCAAACACCTGCAGCCAAATGTTTACATTTGGGCATTAATTTGGCTTAAGATAACCCCAAACAGGTGGAAAATGTCGCGAAGCGAAGCCGAACTCTGCAGGAAATAAAAAATAATAAAAAATGCAAACAAACCAAAAGAGACATCGGGGTAGTAGACGTTTAATTTGAGCTTGGCCATAACCTCAGGGCCGTGTAGAGGGGTGGGCCTTCATTCTTACTTTGCAATGCTCACAACAGCCACGCGGTTCCCTCCCCTAACGCAGCGTCACGGCTTTTGTTGGCGCCCGTGGCACATTTCTTAGCGAAACCCGGCGAACATGTACCCGCATAGACAACGGCTTTCACGGGGAGCTGTCGGCTTTCGGTGTCATTGCCTCTGCTTCCGGTCGTGGACGGGGAAAACGTCGGGGAGCGCGGGGAAGCTCTTACGGTAGGTTGAAAAAGAAAAGCCAAAAAGCGAAGGATTTGCACTAAAGCCTGATCCTCCCGGCCGAGCTCTTTTTGCGCCGCGTTCAGGCAGCGGCAGGTGAAGGTAAGGGCAGGCATTTCCCCTTCGTCATGGACTCGAACCCTGACCCCCGCAGTCAACCTCGTTCCCTCCCCGGCTTTTTACGACGGCTATTTTCCCCACCTCTTCTTTTGGCCCTCACCGCGCGTGAAACAAAAACATGTGCGTAGAAGAAAAGAAAAAGAGGGGGGGGGGGGATAACGCCTACCACTCGTCGCAGCCGGACGCGGTCGGCTCGGATCACAGTGATAGCGCGACAAATTTATATGACTGCGGCCACGTGCGTCCGTAAAGAAAAACAAGGCCGAACATGCAGGGCGGCCCTGGCGGAGGTGGTGAGAGAGCGGGAGAGAAGGAAACGCGAATTTCAACAATGACCAGCGACCTTTTGTCTCTGCAGGCAAAGGCAAGCCTCTAAGCGACGACAGACGCACGCAGTCGCCACACGTACTGTCAGACGGAGGCAATGCGGGCTCTGTGATTTAAAGCTATATATAAAGCAGGCAAATATATAAAGAAAAAATGAGGGGATCTGTGGTACACAACTGAAAGAAGTCAACAGTCAGCGATGCAAAGAATTTTTAATTTCTGCTGTTGCATTGAATTTGTAATGTAATCATTTTATGCTGAAATATAATTAACTAAATACAAAGTAGAAGAAAAAAACAACACACCGCTGCTGAGATACGAATTCACAACGTTCGTCTGAAGAAGACGACACGCGTGGCGAGCTTTTATAAAGTGGGCACTTCATTGACTTGACGGAAATGCACTTGGTCCGATCGCAAACACATTCACCACTCTAACATGTCTCACTGTGCTATATGGACCTTCTGTACGCCCCGGAAATCGAGCGAGAGCAGCTAAGTTATTTGGCAAGAGAGAATCAGGAATTGCAACGTTCGCAAATGGCTCCAAATAAATACTTTTAGGCACTGCCACCGTGCACACGGGGTCGGATTCTAAACCACTCTGTCAACTGAGCGTAGATGACTGAAAAGCTTTGCTTGGAGGGATGTGTGCCTCGTCCCGGCTGTACGCGGAGAAGCTCGTACTCGCACTGAACACTAGCATTACCGACATTAAGGCCTCGATTTTGGCTTGGTACCGTGGCTGCCATGTGTGCCACGGCAAAACCGATGAGCATCTCAGAACGAATCCCGCTTGTCCCCGCAAAAGTTAAAATTGAACTCTATGCGGGAGCCGGGCGCGGCCGGTCTAGCGTATGCTGTCCGGTCGTCCGAATGCAGTGCGGAAGGCGAAAGGACGATCTTGCGACTGCCCTGGGAACGCTTTAACAGCACTACTGTAAGGTGGAGCGTTTTGAATTTGGCGAGTTATCTACTTCGTTAACTAGTATCGTGGTGCAAACGTTTCAGCCAGCTGTTTCACAAAATGATCTGATACCTCTGAGATCGCTATTAGTATTTACTCATTAGATGACTTTCGAGAACGAAAATAGAGCAAGCTATGACTCGCGCCACCCAACAGCTTTCAGTGCTCCAGAGAAAGCTTCCGCTACATTATTTGTTGGCATAAAAAAAGCGTCAATCGGTTTAACTAAAAAAAGCTGTGAGAATAATTTCTAAAAGCAACGTTTTAACCATTACATTTATGGGCTTGGTTGGCTGCCCGTTAGTAATAGCCACGTCAATTTTAGAACTTTGAAAACATTTTACCCTCGGCATGGAGGCTCAACGAGCTCTGGTGGCAAAATATCGCGAAATTCCAAAATCGTGCGTCTGTATATCACACACAGTGACGCCCAGGATTGATCACTACTTCAAAGAGGGCGTGCTACGTTGTCTTCTTTGCGCAGTTAGACTCAACCCAAGCAGATCCATGTGTTTTTATTGCATGATGAGTGATTTGACGTTCTTTGATAGTGCGGCGTTCGATCGCAAGCTTCTGCGTTAAAGGAAGACACCCGCGGACGGGAATTTTTCTAGTACCAGGAGCGCATCTTTGTGTTGTTTTTTACGAACACGTGATAATTACTGACAGCAAAGGATACGATAAAGCCGGAGAAAACCAATCTGAGCACATATACCATGTCCATCCAGCATATAGTTTACTGGCATTGCATCAGGCCGACGTCAATCGGAATCCCGAAAGGGGCCTTCGTGTAGTGTCTGACTTAATTTTCGTTAAATAAAGTTTCTCCTCCTCCCGAAAAGGGTACCCAAAAAGAAACTCTCGTGAGAAGCGCTGAAGTCGATATAGAGAACAATGTTACTTTTAGGAGGTTCAATGCGAGAAAAAAAGTCAGAATAGTCGAGTTGGAATAGCTACAAATCAGCTTCCCTATGCGGCTGAAATTACGTCACAGTGTAATATCGAGCAATCATTAGGTCCAAGGGTGCACCGTCATCTACGCCAGCAACGCACCTGAAACGTCTTTCGGGCTCGAAAAAGAAGCCACACACTCCTGCAGCGTCTTTGAGCCTGTTACTAAGCTGCTGAGTATTAGGCGCGCATGATGGCGCACAGTACGCTTTAATCCGGTCGACGCACATCTGCAAGACATAGGCGATCTGCGCGCTGCTGATGAGTTATGTCGCATAGTGTGGCTCGTATACAGCTATAGTACGCATTGCAGAAGGCAGGAGATCCTGTTCAATGGTTGGCGTAAAAGGAGGCGGCATAAACGCTTTCTGCTTAGCACTGCATTTATTTAAAATGCCGCGGGATTTCGAAAAACACGTCTTCACGTGGCCAACGTGGGTTGGAATATTTCAAATGAAAATGGCAAAGTTCAAGCCATAAGACCGTTAGACCGAATTTCGTTTCTAGGTGTTGTTATTGACCCTCACCTAAAATCCCATTAGGATATAGCGGAAACTTGCAAGAAATTTTCATTTGGGTTGTGCGCACTAATCAAAGCCCGATCCTTTTTTCCCGATCCACACGTTACTATCACTCTACGCTTTCGTCCGCAGCCACTTATACTACGGCATTTCATCCTGGGTAACGCCTATCATGTTCATCTTTGGCCATTAATAAAACTGCAAAAGCAAGCTATACGCATCATAACCTCCTCCCTCGAATGTCACCGTCGTACATTTTGTTCATGAATTTAAATGCTCTACCCCTCGCGGCTCTTTATAATATCGGTATTCTATTCTTCAAGATTCTTCACCGTCAGCTCCCATTTAGCATTTTACCTCCTGGCATGATCAAAAACAACAGCGTTACACGCTTCGCTCTACGTAATAATTTTCTACTATCTAAGGTCAGTACTAACGACGGGAAACAAGACCTTAAATTTTCGTCCATATAATTTTCGAATTCTTTGAATTTTGACATTAAGTAAACTAATTCACTTTCTTTGTTCAAACTGAAATTAAAAACATTTCTTCTTAATTTTTGATTTCTTCATTTATCTTTTGTGTCGCAGAATTCGTAAGTGTGTTTGTACTCTTTTCTGTATTCTATTTTTGTATCTAAATCCATCGGCAATGCACTCTTTACTATGTATTTCGTTATTTATTTTCAGTGTTGCTTCATAAATGTTCTTACAATAATATTCTTTATGTTGCCTATCGAAATCTATTACCATTGGAGGTCCCACATGCGGTCTTGTACCATGGGACCTCTCGTTGTATATTCTTGTACGTTGCTTTTTGATTCGAAAATAAACTTTCAACTTAAACTCTTATTGAGATTCGGGAAAGACTTAGCCGCAAATTTCCTAAGTTTAATTGACCCCCGGAACGCATACACCAAGGTCAAAAGCACAAAGGAAAGCTCAGAGGAAACAAGGTTTCTGTGCAAGTGCAGTGGGGACATTTATTCGTGGCACACAGCGATATTTTTTTTTTTTTTTATGGCGGCTGTACCATCGCCTCAGCAGGCAACTGACAACGGCTGCGGCCATGTGTGGCGTCCGTTGGCTGAATGGTTTGTGCTGGTGGGCCGAAGGAAGCGTACCTAATTTCAAGAGGGACATTAGAAGCCATCTAACGGAATCCTGTCGTCGCAAGGTGTACTTTCCACAGTGCACCTCAGAAGAAGCACAGCAGGTGGTCGAGAGCAGTGCATAATCCCAGCAAGATATCTTCATCATATATCAAGTATATACCGTGGATACACCGAGCGCAGATGTGACTATAGTGACCATATAAGAGCATGCACTACCAACATTATACTGGATGCGACTGTCGGTCGCGCACAAACTCTGTGGTTGAGTATATGCCACGTCGGCTGGGAAGGTGGTCCAGGAGCGCCGGGCTCGACCCTCCGTGACAGGTGTGATCAGCATATTGCTATGAGACCTACATGTTTATCTGTGGCTGGAAGACACCTTCTTTTCAAGATCCTCCGCAACGAGGTTCGCGGAAAAAGCACGCCAACTGTTGCATTTCAGAGGTGAAACCTCTGCAGAAATGATTATGTTCTCGGGCCGGACGAGCCATGTCGAAAGTGGCTACCTGCAGTAAACACGGGGGAAAGCCGAGTTCGCTTACGTAATCCCGCGCGCCTTCTTGTTTGGCTCATCCCCTCTGCACTTTGTGCACCCGCTTGGGTTGGGGACCCCATCATGTGCATCCGCCAAACTGCAGCCATGCCCGAAAAAGTCAGCGCGGCCGGTGCACGCGCCATGCCGATTCGTCCGCTCCATTTGGCGCACTCACTCTCCTGTTTCCTCTACATCTTCCACCTTCCCCAGTTGCATTTTTTTTTTTATTTTCGACCGTCGCCGCTTATGCGTGGCAAGAGGACGCAGCACCACCCGTCGCAGATATTTCGGCGGCGGCGAGCGGATAAATGACAGCCGCAGCAAAGAACCGATCAAACGAAATCCGCTTCAACTTGGCGTTCACCGCCTCAGCACTCCCCTCACTCCAAACATTTTGGCGAACCGGGCTCCCTTTCGCTCCTCTGGGCCGTATGCTGCCTCCCCCATTCACCGCCGCAAACGTGTAATTCCACCCCCCTTCAACAGGACCCCCACGTGCCGGAAACAAGCGTGCCAGGCTGTGCCTTTCGTCTCGCTAGGCCCAAATGCCGGTTCGCTCCCTTTTGTCTTCTCCTCCTCAGTTCCCCTTTCTTCGCGCTTCTCGTCCCGTTCGCGAGCGCAGCGCCAAAAGATGAACGCAGGAGCAGCGACGGCTGGAGCCAGCGAGACGGGGCTTGGCTGCGCACCGGGGAGCGAGCGGGGGTCGACAGGCGGGGGATCGAGATGAGGAGGGAGTGACGCGCTGTCCCCCTGAACTGCTGCCGCCCGGATTTTCATAACAATACCTCCCTTCCCGCGCCGCCAAAGAACGCGTTCTGGATCATGTTCGAGACCCCGCGCCACGCGCACCGCCGAGTCGATCGCTGCCGGTGCTGGGGGTGCAGTTCGTCAGCGTCAGCGCACGTGCGCGCGATTTGAGCGTCACGTGCCGCGTGGTCACGTGATTTTTCGCCTCGTGCGTGGAGCGAAACTGAGAATAGCTGTTGCGCTGCACGCGACGATCAGGAGCTCGCGACCGCCGGCGGCCGTCGTTTGCGGCGTGCTAAACTCTCTCATCAACGGTGAATTAGAAAATCGGAGGGAATCGCAACGAAGGGCTTCAAAGCAAGGTTAGGAAACGCCGCAAATAGATTAGCGCGAAATGCCGTACGCGTGATTCTATTATAATACCCCCACCTCTTGCACGTTTTTGTGTTTTGTTCAGGAACAGTACTGCGATCTTGTGAGAGATCGCACATTTGAAGAGAGACCGAATTCAATACGGTCTCCTCCAAGCGCATAGGGGCTTGTACTTTTCCTGTGCTTTTCCTTATGGGAAGCACGTACATCTGAAGCAGGGCGAATCCTGAGGCTCTGTGATGTCGCCGCTAAGATAGCCATAAGGGTGTCCTAACAAGCGTTTTGGCATTTGTCCTCTATGTTTTCTGTGAACATGCTAAGACACTGTGTGAAGCGTCGGCCACAATGAACAGTCGGTAAAAAAGGCAACGCAAGTTGAAAGGACCTGTCGAAGTGTAAAGGAAATAACGACAGATTTCTATGCTAGGGATTTTTTAAAAATATTGAATGGGCAAATTGCTTGCAGGCTATCACTGCTAACAATTCATTAGCTAAGCTAGCCAGGCTCTCAGTGAACCATCCTGTGTATTATACACGAAAACCGAAGAAATGGAAAGTTGACGTTTGCCGCACCAATTACAGGAAGCAAATGTTGAAATTCTGCTCGCCATCTCACCTGAACGAACTTTCCGGAGGAGATGGCACAGACGTCACTGACAAGTTAATGAGGGATTTACGCAGTACTTTCTTTTCTTTTTTTGCACAAATATATGTAGCAACATTGTTAGTTTCCTTGTCTGACTCATAGTATATGTACTTATACTGCTGTGTTTCTGAGTGCTATGCATTTTTCGTTCACCATATCTGTCATGTTCCGGTAACTAGAAGTTTGTCATTGTTATTTGCATCACACTTTCGTCCTTTTGTATGCTTTTTCTGTTTGAGAGCAGCTGCGCTCTGATAGTGTATTTCTGCTGTTGACACATCCAACTTCGTCCGCTGTATGCCTTGTATAGGTGGCGCGAACCTCGTCAAGCCCATCTAGAGCGTTTTGTCCGTTCCCCTAATCACCGTAGGATGTTTGAATTACCTGATTTTATTTGATTTGATTTGAAATCACTCTCTGTCAATTTTAAAGCTTTGTTTTAGATTTATGAATGATTTCGTAAAGTAGCAACATTAGAAGGGCTTTGAGACTTTATAACAATGCTTCTGCGCCTAATACTATACATAATCTAGAAATATTTGACGCGTCTGGGCTTAAAGAAGTGCCTTTGAGAAAAGGGCCTGGGGTGATTTTTGGCGCGTACGGTTATTACAATGAAAGTCTGTGAGAAAAAAAAAAAATAGCCGAATAAATTCAGACAACGGGGCGCGCCATAAAGCCAGATGTAAACGCATCTTTTCCTCTAAACTCAAGAAATAATAGCCGGTCTTTTTGTGCAGTGTAAAAAAAACAAACAAACAAGCATGAGCCATAAAAAAGAGCGTATCCACTATAGCGCCCATGTTAAGGCACTGTATTTTGCTCTTTACTATGTAGCAGAAATGCACAATAGGCTCTTTGTGAGGTTCGCTGTTGAGATTACAACTTGTTGGGAAATCCTGAAATAGTACTTGTACTACGGGACTTCCCTAGTGTGAACATCAGTGCTATCAGGCTGACTCTATACCCACTGCAGGTAAACGGCTTTTACAAGTAAGCCATTCCTGTGCCAACTGCATTCACCTGATTCCAGCAAACATCCTATGCTTTTTGTTGCAATCAGAGCTGTGACCAACCCGTGCATGTTGTTCACGCAGATTCTTCTGTCAGCTACGACAGCGGTGGCCAGCGCCGATCAAGATACATCCGACATCGTCACCCTGGCAGTCCCCCCTTTCTACCCGTGCGGAGACAGCGCAAGCAGGCCTCATCAACTACACCGGAAACCACCGCATTCAAGTTCCGTCCCCATATCATACCAACAAAGTTATAGATTAATCGTGCAGGACTAACGCTTTTAAAAATTCCTTTTTTCCGCGTACTATTTGGAATGCATTACCCGCCGACACTGTTGATTTCCCAACTATTTCTTCAATCCTGTGCTCACTTGCGCCCAAGTCATAGTTACATGTGCCTCTCCTCGTCAAATGACCTCATCATGTAAATATTTTCCTGTGTTTTTGTTAGATTTATTCTTCAGTGCCTAGTATCTTGTTTGCTGTCATTGCTTTTGTTAACCTGAACTGCCCACTCCTGCCAAAGGCCTGATAACAAGGCTGGCAGCACCTGTAAAATAAATAAATAATAAATAACTTCACCCGTGACCCCTGCTACGCTTTCCTTAGGCAATGCGTGTACAGACTGACCAGTTTTGCTGGGATGATCTCTCCACCGGTCTTTCCTGATCCTCACCAGCTTTTTTCCCCCTTTTCAATTTGTTCTGCACTACTGACACTCTCATCATCGCCATGGTTACATCGGCTGCTGTACAGTGTGGGACAAAAGTTTTGGGGACGCGAAGTTTTTGTAAAAACATTTATTTCTTCGTTGCCTCGTTTGTTTGTAACCTGATATTTTTTCCTCCGAATGGGATGTGCATGTATCCTAATGGTCCAGTACATTTCATTCTCCGTATTTGCCACCGCACAAAAATAAATATTTTTCCACTAACTCGCGTCCCGCAAATTTTTGTCCCTGACTGTAGATATGAGTGCATAATTGATCAGTTATTTTGGCAATGGCGTTGCTCGTCTTGTTCCTTAGCACATATTTTTATTTTCGCCTACGCCTACTGTTTTCCTGGCCACTTTTAGGTTGTCGCCGTTTTTTGGAGCATGTTGAACTCTTCCCCTATTATATTACTACTTCCTTATGTCGAAGACGTTTCGCTTGTTAACTAGCTTTGATAGCCCTGCCAATTTTATTCTGTCTGCTGCATAGGAATCTTTTATGCTTTGGCGCTTCATAACTAGATCTTTTGTCTACTTGGATAGTTTCCGGTATCCTGAGTAACTGTTCTACCACCTACTTCCACTGCACATTCAGTAATCGCGTCTCTGACATTATCGTTCATAGCTTCTGCACTGAGGTCAGCTTCCTCGGTTAAAGCCCAATATCTGTCCTGCGGCGAGACTCCAAATTCCTCTACATTCTCTCCTACCGCAAACAACTTATGGGCTTCTTTCTTGGTAGTTTCTTCCGTTGCCTCTTCAAATGTAGACATATTTCGGACCTTATCTGTCCAGCGCTCACTGCACATCTTTCCGATGACCTCCAGATCCGGCATGGAGCCTCAGTAAGAGCACAATATGAAATATGTCCACTTCCGGTATCTCCGCTTGCTGAGGAAAGTATTCGTGATTCCTAAATAACTGTGCTCTGCGAACTCTATACTAACAACTTCTCCCTCCATTTTCTGGAGAATATGCGTAGTCACCCACTGTCTGACCTGCAGCCTACTTTTTGCTTATACCTTGGTACTAAAGTCGTCCAACAGTATATTAAATTAAATTAAAGTGGTTTACAGGAAAGGAAAGGCAACGTATCTGTCACACCCTTCCTGTGGACACCTGACCGCGGCGTAAAGGAAGGGAGGAAGGTGGGAGTAAAAGGGGAAAGCGCGAAAGCGGTGCCATAGTGGAGGACTACGGAGAAATTTCGACCACCTGGGGTTTCTTACCTTTGCCATTGCTGATTATGTAAGTCTTCACATAAGACTTATAATTACTGGTCATCATGACTAGATGCAGGCGCTTAGGATGTAGGCGCGTAAGCTAACCTTATTTATACATTTATTAAGCATATATTTAATACTTTCCGCCCCCTGGTCAATGCTAAAGAATTGCTGTATATTGCCGGCTATCTACAGACTGATTCGGAAAGCCACACTATATTTCTCGTCTCTCGCTAAACCACAAGAGCACATGAACGTGCCCGACCTTTCGACAGCCGCTTCATTTGTTTTTCTAACCTCGCTAAGTCATGTGATGTCCCATTTAATAACTGCTAGTTCCCTGAACAGCACTACTACACTAGCTACATAAGGCCGCGCTCTCTCTGTCTCTCTTCTGCCTTCTTCTTCTAAAGCGGTGAACGCGTGAGGCGACAGCCCTTGGTGATGTGTTGCTCGGCACCGACGCCATGGACGTTGCCACTGATGGACCCGCACGAAGCGACAGGACTCGGCGACAGAGCGGCGTGTTTTCAGTGCATGCTGCTTTGTTACCGCCGCCTCATACTTTGGTCGAGGGCCAAACAACACTGCGATGCAGACTTAGAAGAAGTGACATTCTCCCGTTCCATTCGAAAATGAACAATATCTAGCCACACTAGCCTTCCTTTTTTTCCTTTATCCTAAAAAGCTTTGACTGAACGGTCTCGATGCGCTCACATATATGCACGGGTCAAATGAAGCGAGCGTCTGCCGGTTCTTCGCTCAAACCGGACAAGGAAAACAACCTTCACTCGCAAAAAAAAAAAAGAAAGAAAGCAAGAATGGAAGTGCCCCAAAAGCTTCTCCAATTGGCCGCCTCGCGAGCTGACCCATGGACCCGTACGACGTGACCAATGGCAATGCTTTGGCGGCACTAAGCGCACCTCTCGACGCTGTCGCACAGCGTGGCGTCGCGAATTGTTGCCTCATGCGGTTAGCGCTTGACGTCCTCTTCTTCAGACAGGGATTACTGGGGGCTTGCTTGTTTTGCTTCTTTTCGTTTTTCAGCTTTATGTGTTCTTAAACGCTTCCCACTGCGTTCGTTTTGAGACTGTTATGAGTGAATATCAGCTTGCTGTCCTTTTTAGGCAATGGTCTGGCTGCGAGGTGCATGTAACGTAATCAAGGCTGTTCAAATGGTCATTATGCGTGGTCGCAAACTCAAGGATAAAACTCCATCAGCTTTCAATGCATTTCGGTGCAGCGCTGCACAGTATACGTTAAAGTTTATAAGATATACAAATTCAGAGGAGATTTGGTGCTTCCATCTTCACAAAGACACGGCAGATCGACCTACCAAGTTATTGAGAAAGGCAATATTCGTGCGAGCCGAAAAATCTCAAATGTCAGTGATCGGCATGTTTAAAACCACTGCCTTGTTATTGACGTCCACAGTGGCTCTGTGGAAGTGAGCGCACATTCTGCTGGGATTAATGACAAGAGCCCATTTCGAAACCCGCTTATCTTTAAAAAGAATCGTGCTTCCAAAATGTGATAGGCAAATATCTACCTTTTCTTTAACTATAAGAAGAGAAAAGTGATTTTTTTAGCCGAATCCAAGCTCTTTCAGTGTGCGAATGATAGGATTCATTGTAGGCTTTGCGGCAAACGCATTTTATGATCAACAATTCCCTCGTTGAAACATAGAAGCGCGGGAACGTAACGGTATATGGGGTGATCCGGCGCTTGAATGGCCGGTTTCTACCACAAAATTTGATTTACCATGAGGAAAGACGGTTATCAAGGGATTCATTATAAGGATATGCTTTCATAAGTACGCAAGAATCTAGCCATTCGGCGTGTTTTTAACAGACACAATGGCCGAAAACAGTTGAGCCTAATCAGCCCAAGAGGAGGACGTTGGACCTTTGAAGCCGCAAAGCCGGTATACTGAAAATATTTTAAATGAATGAATTGAAACATTTAGACCAGCTGCAGGCCTCATTCGAGGGTCCGAAAAGCCAGCAGCACCGAAGAGAAATTTGACCAGCCTCCGCACGAGTGAGAAAACATTTAGACCAGCTGCAGGCCTCATTCGAGGGTCCGAAAAGCCAGCAGCACCGAAGAGAAATTTGACCAGCCTCCGCACGAGTGAGAAACATAGAGTAGACATGCATGACTTCCTGGACTCTATGCAATTGCGATGTTATGCAACGGATCAACGCAAAAGGCTTGCGGTTGTTGGGAAGGAGGAGGAGGCATATGATAACGCATTTTCGAAACTGATGTATTATTTTGTAACTTCAAAAAACTTCCATTACCGAGAATACCTTTGCGCACTGTCGAGAGCAGTTTTGCAATACATTTGCTGTGGAAATCCTTACACGTTCATAAATATTGGCTGTTCTTGTGCAAAACATTTCTCATTATGCCTATGAAGCTCATACACAGGTTTTAATGCGATGCATTTGAATAAGAGAAGTGAAGAGTCATATATTCTCTTGTTTACCCTCAGGAGCCGCGCAGTGCTACAAGCTATTTCAGTTCCACAACTCACAAACGCAAAATGGCTGCCATTTTTCTTAAAATGGCAGTAAATATTGCAGTAAAATTTCGTAAATATTGCAGTAAAATGAAACAGTGAATGGTGGTATGTGAACAAGCACGAATTTCTGCAATATTAGTGACAGTCTAACTATACTTTTAACTCTTTAAATTCATAATGTTATCCGTGCAATCATTTTCTCAACTGGATAAGATACGAAATGCACTTTGGAGAGTTAACCGTCTAGGGTATGCATGCGAGCATCAGCTGCAGGCTGCATTTAACGACGGCAGCCGCACTGCAGGGTATACCTCTTTGCGTCTCGAAGGGTACGAGTTGCGCAAACGGTGCAGCAACATTATCTCCGAGCCACAGCACTTGGTCGGTCCGGTTTCGAGCCCGCTGACCCCATCGTCCTATTTCACGCTTCCGCTGCGTGCAGCAAGTCGCGCTTGGCCATGCCGTTTCTTGGCTCGACTTCTAGCTGCTGCCTCTGTGATCGCGGAGCTCGGCATAGCTGCTGCCACCGCGCTTCAGTTTCCCGGCCTCTCGAGCGTCGAGGCACCGCGAGGAGGCTCCCACGAAGGAAAGAGAAGGAGGGATCCCTTCTCTGGAGGGAGGCCTTTTTTCAATGTTGCCGCTGCCGCTGTCGGACAACAGCTCGTCGCGGAGATGGAGCGACCCACCGCTCCTCCCGTGGCTGTATGCCGTAGCGTTGGGCTGCGCTCCCCTATGTCAGCTTTCTTCTGGCTGCCCCCTTCACCACCGTTCCACGCAGGTCCTGTTGCGTGATGCTGCGACTGATCCCCATGTTGCTTTCGCGCTTTATATGACGCGCCGCTCACCTCTTCAAGAGCCTTGCGGTGCTTCTCTGTGCTAGGCACTGCACGACAGCCTCGCGCGTCCTGCTCAATAGGAGTCATATTGCGCCCCTAGAGATAAACGGCTTCTTTCTCCCCTTTTAGCGCTTCTGGTTGCAGCTCTGAACATCTTTTATTTGCGCACACTGACTCGGTGCGTTGCCTCTACAATGAGGCGTACCAGTGTGCATGCTTCACTTACTGCGTTGTACCACCGTTAGTTCACATGGTACCAAGCGCTGTGCCAGTGTCCATTCGTAACAACACTCTCCTATGATGCCATATGAATGAGCCAGAACAGACAGCAGTCAGAAATATAGACAAGGCAGGACAGATCCTGTGCGCTGATCAGTTTGCATACCCCTGGCGCACATATTTTTGGTTCCGCCTCGATTATTTTGCCTTATATTCGCTTCCATCAGCTGTGAATAAAAAACCGCAAGTTGCACAAGTCCTGTGTATCTTTCTGTATGCTGTCTGCTTTGGCGCTACATCCCTTATGGTGAACATGCACCAACTAGCCTTCTAGCAAGTATTATTAAGCAATCTCTGATGCCATGTTAATGAGCGATGTCTTGAACACTCTCAAAAGATCATCTTTTTGCTGCACAAACGAAGGCGTTCGTACAGCTAATTTAAGAAACACGTCCATCTAAATGTGTCGAACAAACCCACATGGAGAATCGCGTAATTCATTTCCAGTTCAATTGTATATGCGTGCGCTTCATGGTTAAAAACCGCGGTGTGGTTTGGAAGCTTTCCATAAATATACGCAGGTATGGCAGCGAAACAAACACGTTTTACTAAATATCAAGTTAGTACAAAGCGCAAACTGCGCAACGCACAAGTTCCAAAAAAACGGAAGTATAAAGAGTCCAAGTGGATTTTCGTGTGCTTCCACCCAAATTCATACTTTCTTCACGCCATTCCACGCACGCATCTTCTTCTTCAAAATACAGAAAAGATCACAACTGACGCAATGCAACCGAATCCACCAATAATGCCGCACCCCCAACTGCGCGGCCGCAGGACACTGCGACCCGCTCGGTCAGGCGAGATCCCCTCCAAGATGCTTTGTTTAAAAAACGTTGCGAAGGAGAACAAGAAACCCGGCAAAACCGAGACGCTTCTCTGCTCGCCGCTGGTGCTTGTCGTCGGCGCCCGGTCATTCTATTCCTTTCGCCTGAGCAGCCTTTATTTTTAAAGGTGCTTCCACTCGGAGGCGCAGGATAGCTTATACGGCGCTTGAAGACCGCGAAATGAGCTGGAGGCGGCTGCGGTCGCAGTGGCGAGATGCGGTTGACTGAAGCGTATACTCGACGTTTATTCCGGATTTGCACACACAGCACCCTTTCCTGGCACCGAAGATCTATAGGCATCCATGTTTTCGCTACGTCGCTAACATTAAGTCTTTGTCGGGCAGGGTTAGATATGACCATTTGGGGAATGTAGAATTGCAGGGTGCGCGGAAGACCGCGAAGAAGATTGGGAGCAGCACATATGGGAAGACCAAGAAAAGACAACAGGGAACTGCGTTGCGGCTCAATGATTTCAAGCAGGAGGTTCCACTTTCTTTTCAGCTTCAAAGGCATGAATGATTTTGGTCTAGCGACGAGAGTGTGCACTGGCACCCGAATCACTCATTATACGTGTGGAGGGCTCATACATGCATACGTTTTTTTTTTTTTCGTTGTAGTTTCCGGCCCAATTTTGCACATCTCTTGAGCAGTTCAGCTGCTGGCGATGTAATAGGAAATGTTAAAATCACACACACACACACGCACACACACACACACGCACGCACACACACACGCACACACACACACGCACACGCACACACACACACACACACACACACACACACACACACACACACACACACACACACACACACACACACACACACACACACACACACACACACACACACACACACACACACACACACACACACACACACACACACACACACACACACACACACACACACACACACACACACACACACACACACACACACACGGGTATTCAGCCATAAATGACTGCTCGTACATGTACAGTCTTTGTCAAAAGTATACGGCCCAAGGATTTTTGTTCTAAGCCCTGTAACGAGGCTCGTAAAGCAACTGTCGCGTTCGAAATCTCGTAGATGACAAATCTCACCCTCATTCTCCTCTAGCTTAAATTCGTATTCCAGTATTGCTGCCAGCAGCCGCGTTACAGTGCTTAGAAGCGAACCTCTTGGGCCGTATACTTTTGACAAAGACTGTAGATACATCACCCTTCAAGGGATGTATTGCGCAGCGAGTCGGAGAAGGCATTTCACGCTACGGAACAATTATTGCAGAACTGGTTCAAACAAACGGACTAGCCTAATGGTCTTTTAGTGTTTATGAATGGGCATCGCCTGAGAGAAGCAAGTGCAATGAAATCACTAGGCCTCTGTTAATCACCGTGCACTGTACGTGAACGACCCCATTACAACCGAAACCGATTATCAGAGCCGTCCGAGGAATGTCTCTGGGATTTGCTTTCGAACTTTCAATTTATAGGGTGGCAACGACCTTTGGCTGCAGAATCAGAAAAATCTCCGGGACCTCTCAAAGAACTAGGCACGGTTTTTTGCGGGCCTTCCTTGCCAAGTCGGTCAAGGGGCAGCGGCTAGAAGGCGGTGGGGAATAGCTTGTGTTCCGCGTAATGATAGCGCAATGTAAACAACTAGTGATACCTCTAACGCTGAGCATTCATACTTCAACTCGAGTAACATGCTCTGTTGTCGAAAACCTACAAAAAAAAAAATTCCTTTTCTTCAAGTATATGCCTTTCCTCCTCTCATTCGTTTTCGCCGAAGTAATTTTCTTCTCTAGGCTATCCCGATGCGTGGCTGCTGACCAACCAGCGCTTATGGGAGGCAAATAAATGACGGTACATTTACCTCGGCAAAGAAAGGGCTGCGAAAACTTATTCCGTGAAAAGAACCCGCTTGCAGGAAGCAGAGCGAAATGAACGAATAGATTTTATCAGTGAGACGATGATGACACAAAAGTGAGAAGGGGAGAGGTAAAGTTATGAACGGCCAAAAGTGCGCAGCTCTTGAGAAAGTTAGCGAATCTCCTCGGCGTTGTCTTCCAATTCCCCTCTCACTCTAAGCGGCCGTCCCCGTCGTCGACGCCGTCGTCGAAATCGTAAATCTGGCCCCCGCTCGAAGCTCTGCCGCGTGCCTGGGCTCTTCTCGCGCTCATGGGCTTCGCTCCTCGGGTCTCGGACGTGCAGGCAAAATATATACACCTACGTCCGCCGTACCCGCGATACGCGAGTTTGGCAGCGCTGCTGGCCCCGACGAGGTTATACGCGTATTTGGAGGGCGGGGAATTCGCATCGAGCGGCGGGCGGGCCGATACGATTACGGCTCGCGCGCGCGCCGCGAAGAGGAGGGGGCCGTTACGATCCAAATGGCCGCCTGAGATATATTCATGGCGCCGCGGGGAGTCAGGCTGAACAGGCCATTAGGAAGGCACGGTGCAGAACCGCCGGCCTCATCCAGGCTTCGACATATGGCCGCTGCTCCGGAAAACGACGGAGATCGGACTGCGCCGCCGGGATAGGGCTCGTTGGAAACAATTTTATCTGGCTCTCTAAAAGAAGGCTGACAGCACGCTGTAATAGTCCGATCACATTTTACAAGAACACTCCACCTAACTTAACCTTTTGTCATGTACCGCACCACATAACTGCCAGACGACTTGAAGGAGAGGGGCAGAAATCTACAGTATTAAAGTGGGATGCATGACAGCTTTACAGCGCGTGTTAACTTCTGCACCTCCGAAGAAGTTTAAGAAAAACGCCTTAGAATCAGGTTGGTTGCTGTGGCGGTACTTTGCACGACCAGTTCAGTTCAGTCGCTCAGTCATGTCAGGCTCCTCGTGACCCTATGAACCGTGTATCACGCCAAGCTTTCTAGTCTCCCACCATCTTTCGAATAAATATAGGATAGATTCGTATGCAATGCCTCGAGAATGCCATCTAACCATCGCATTCGCTGCCTACTCCTTCTCCTGTGTTCTTCAATCTTTCCCAGCATCAAAGTTTCCTCCAGCGACTCCTCTCTTCCTCTCTTGGCATCAGATATGACTACAGTAGCTGAGCTTTAACTTTAAAATTTGACCTTTCGTTGAGCAGTCAGGATTTATGGTCGCCAATATCGACAGATTTGATCTTCTGGCAGTCCAAGGAAAGCTCAAGAGTATTCGCCAGCACTACAATTCAAAAGCCGTCAATTCTTCGGCGTTCATGTTCCTTCGCAGTTGAACTCCGTTTTACCTTTCACTATTATATCCACTCACCCCTTCCCCGCAGTACAGGGTAGCAAACCGGTTTCTTCATCTGGCTAACCTCCCTGCTTTTCCTCCTCCTCCTCGTCCTCTGACATTACATCACAACTTTACATCGCTTTACACGGCCAGAGGCTGCCAAAATAGAGTGAAAGCACGAGTGCGATCATTGAATCTGGTCAACCAGCTATGACATTGGCTAGCGGTTCCGGCATCTCTTCAGAAATTGGCTAAGATGGAGAGGTGGAGTTCTCTATATATCTGCCATGGGCCGGGACAGCCTTATCTTATTAGGAATATTGTAAAGGTGAAAACTGTTTGGCGTCACTGGCGACGTCTGTGTGAAGCTTCTACCTGTCACCTGCAGCATATGTCTGCTGCCGTGTAGGGGGATTCCTTGCCCCCCTGCAAAGCATTGCGACCGTCGCAATGCTTGATGCAACCGTCGCATGATGCAACGGTTGACAGGTACCAGGTCGGGGGAGATATATCCCCCTCTACGCTTGTTAATAACAGGGTGACGCCAGACTAAAAATGATTAAGCAAAGGTGAATAAAAGAAGCGATTACTAATCGAAATAGAATAAGAAAAGAATTAGAATTGCAATATATTAGTAAATGGAAGAGAAATGTTATCGTGTTTCCCCCGCATCAGGAAACTGATCGCCATAATTTTTACCGTTCTTTCTTTTAAGGCACTTACATTGTGTACCTGCCTGGTGGGCATACAGGCGGGAGAAATCTGAGATGGAACAAGCTTTTCGCACAAAATAGTGGAATTTCCGGATATTCGCCCATTAAATTTCAGAAATATTTTTAAGTAATATGCCACAAGGAAAACCTAGTTAGAAAAGAGACAAAAACTTCGCTTGACGCTTATATTATATTAACAAAGCGACAAATAAATAGATGCGCAGCCTTTTTTCACTTTCATACTGCTCATCATTGTAAGTATTCACTTCACCTCTTCTAAACAATACCATCAGCAGATTCTGAGCAGCAGAAAACCGTGCGAGGTGCTGCGATATTCAACCGCATGAATGCCGCTTTAGTAACCTTGAAAAACGGCGAAGGGTTTGGAAGATTGCTGCCTAAAAACCTTAGGTGAGCTTAAGATACAAGGAGTGAACTATATTGAATCTCACATATTTCACTAGCGTGGAATGGGCGTGAGTTCGGCGTTCGGCGTGTGGCGGTTTTTCACTAATTTAATGACCTGTGGTTAGACATGTATTGACGCTAAAGGATGCGTTGATACGTTCTCTGCAAAGCGACAGGGACAGATTATTGAGTCCAGATTGGATATCAGCTATGCCAGCTTCTCAGCGATATTTTGTCACCAACTGTTGCAGCAAGATGATAGAATGATTATTACGTCTATAGTTTAGTATTTGGAGGAGAACAAAGTATTTTACGCTATGCAGAATAGATTCTGTAAAGGCTTAAGTCTGCAGTAACTCAGATAATTGAGGTAACGTCACACATGATTTTGCGGTAATTCTGCTCACATCAGGCTGATACAATTTATATTGATTTGTCGAAAGATTCTCAGACGGTGAACTGAGATACTAGATTTAATAAGCTCAACTTCAAGAACAATACCTTGGACATTAGCATATTTATTACATTGCAGATATCTGTTCTGTTTAAAAATGAGCACCAGAATATTCTATGCAGTGCTACATAGTTCATTCTAGGGCATATATATTTCATTGTCTATAATAATGATGCGGCAGCTGCATTGCATCAGGTATACAGCGGTTCGTCTGTTTGCGAATATTGTGTCAGGTACTCTTTTCTGCAAAATGTTGAAGAACAGATAAACCTAGACACGTCTATAAACCGCACCGATGACTGACTGGTGTTTCGAACGGGGGATAGCAAAACAAAAAATAATATAATAAAAACTACATTTGTCTGCGTCCGCCTAAAAAAGAACGGCGTTGAAAAGCGTGTGCCACTAATCTTAACACAAGAAAACACAGTAAAATACTGGGGATTAACTTTATCGACGAATTAAACCTGGATGTACGCCAGTACGCGTGGCCGTCACTTGTGCAAATGGGCACAAAACTTGCCGCCGCATCTGCTGAGGTAAAAGTATCAGCGTACAAGGTCATTCCATCAATTCTTGAATTTAGCGGCGTAATGCGTACCTTGGTATTCTTGTCTCAAAAATACCAATTTACTAACAAATATAGCAAATTTAGAACACAATACGGAGAAATATACGCGCTGTCATAAAAAATGGTTCATATCCTTTTTTTCTAAGGCCAATTACTGCCATGAAATGACTGCTAACTCCTTGCCGCGGCTACTAAATTCCTATCTAGAAGGCATCCATACCTTAGCACCACTGCATGGAGCTCGTCTGCTTTGTGAATCTATTTTTAAATTATACTATTGCAGTGTAATTATGTTCTTTTTCTTATGGAAGGTTTCTCTGCCCCTATCCCTCTGCAATTATGTAAAGGAGACTAATGACTACTTAAGCTGTGGACAAGCGCTTTTACCTTGGCCCCTCCATTTGTTTGTAAAGAACCCCAATAAATGAAATGAATTAGTGTGGAGTCCCTACTAATCATATCTAACTGAACAGGCCAAAAAAATTTGAATTGAGGTCATCGACACATATACACTCATCAGTTGCTCCACGATGCAGCTGCTCTGCGTCGTTAAACGCGCAAACCAACCAAATGATATAGTCGATGCATCAATGCAGTTCTTTTTCTTCTTTACTGGAACCGTACATCTGTAACAGAAATAAACAGCTGGAATCCCCCTGCCAGCGCTCCAGCTGGTTAAATCATACCTTCCGAATTAGGCAGACTGATTCAAAGTGTGATGCACTTAATATAGCTCTGAAATCCGGGGTTTGACGGAAACTCGCCTGGTCTTGTATATTAATGGCGGAAAGCATTGAGCGCCGATCAATCGTTAAAGACTCCGCTACGGGGGCCTTGTTCACAATGAAGAAGGCCCCCGTAGCGGCGTCTAAACGTTATTGTTGTTTTAACGATTGGTCGGCGCTCAATGCTTTCCGCCATTAATATAGCTCTATTACTTGGATTGCGAGTTCGGATTTCTACCTAAGTGTCGGTGTCCATCGAAAAGTGAAAGAGAGACTGCGGCTTCTTTTTCCCCAAAATCAACTTGGACAAAACATTTTACAAAACATCGTGGAATGAAATGGCCGTGTGGCCTTGACCTAGTTAAGTGTAGGCGCCCATCGAAAAGTGAGATATGTACAGCGCCTTACTTTACCCAACAGCCATCTTAAACAAAAATAGAAAAAAAATTCGCAGAATCAAACCGTTCAAGGCGCTATTGCGACTCATTTTGTTCTTTTCGCCCCTGAACAATGCAAATCGCGCCTACTTGTCAATTTGAATATCATGCCCGCAAGTCTATTCACGCGTAAAACTGAACTCATATTTGAGAGATGCGGTGTTTTACGCGATAGCTTGAGGGCCCCGTGTCGCGGAAAAGCCGGCGTCGTCCCGGCGTCATCACCTAGGCGCCGTTTTTCTTGAACAAATAATCCGAGGAGCCTTCAAAGACAGTCGGGACAAATCAAGAAAAGCTCCAAATGAAATCAGAGTTCGTGAAGAGGTTACCATCACAAAGGCAAGCAAGGAATATTGAAAAATAAATTGGGAATAACTAAAGCAAGAATTGGGAGGTCGAACCCATGTTCTTGTTTGCCAGACGGACCCACTACTCGGTAGACAAAGGCTTTTTTCATGCATGATATTTATTCTACGCAGTTATCCACAGAAACGGCCTTATTAATACAAGATTTACAGTGTTCATTAGTTCAGATGAGTTGGAAGGGAACTTAGGGATTCCGTTAGGGTCTTTGACTTAGTGGCGTGTCTTGAAGAGATATACTGAAGCTAATTGTCATCAGGAACATACTAATTAGGAGTTAGTAATCCCGTACAAAGGGGCGTTGGGATCGAGGCTGAATGCCGCTGTGACGGAAAAGAAAAGAATACACAAACCAAAGTAAGTTGTTGCATAAATCAATCGCCAGACGAGCAGGAAAGCGGACGATGAGGTCCATTAACGTTATCGCGTTCCACTTTTAAGGCGGAGCTTAATCGTTTACCAAGTTTTTGCTGCTTTTGCTGCTTTTCTTTTGCATTGTGCAATGGTTACGGTTGATGTTGAATGCTTGTGCTTGAACCTCAGTTTTATTTTCAAACCACTTCTGTATGGTTAAGCGTATAAACGCAACCAAGCTTCAAAAAAAGACGGAATGACCTGCCTCTTCCCCCCCCCCCCCTTCCAAATTTAAAAACAAACTCAGTGCTATTGAGTGTCACGTTACTCCTCCCGACTCGGACAGCATACGTCAGCATACAAGCCTCCTCACGAGCATGCGCCTTGCGCACGATAGTTGGCAGGGGACAGTGCCAGGCAACCGATTGATCGGCAGCATGACTCAGCAATTTTCAAACTAACATGACGTAAGGTGTGGAGTTTGTGAATATATTCCGCGGCCTTCATCTACGGTACCGCTCTCTGTTTTACTCCCGCCTTCTTCCCTTCCCATGCGGCACGGCTCAGGTGTCCAGCGAGAAGTCTCACAGATGCTGTTCTTTCGTTTTCTATACAAGAGATTGCAATTTGCGCAGAATTTGCATGGCGCCTGTCTATTGTGCGATGTCGGTGCACGCAAAAGGCTCTGGGTGGTCGAAATTTCCGGAGCCTTGCACTACATCGTCTTTCATAACCTGAATTTCTTTAACACAATAAAATCTACAAATTAAACTAACTAAACAGAGATTCTTTAGGTTTGTTTCCTTCTGGGGAAAGAAAAACGCACTCTGCCTCCCTCCTCGGTGGACTCCTACACGAAGCATACATACAAACTTTAGGCAATTTCGTTAGGCTCTGAACCTCTGAATTATTGTTTTCGCACTAAAAAGGCTCGAAAAGGACAGCAGAGAGCGAGACATCGACTGCTGCTGTGCGAACGTAGCTTTATACTAGCGATCACCCGCTCCCCGAAGGCACTCACTTGTCGTAGTCGGCCTTGCAGAAGAGCTTCCGGTCCCGCGAGTAGCAGGACTGCTCGAGGGGCGCGTGGCACACCGAGCACTGGAGGCAGGCCTCGTGCCACGAGTGCTCCATGACCCGCAGGATGTAGCGGTCCACGATGGGCAGGCCGCAGCCGGCGCACAGCGAGGCGGCCGCAGCCGACGGGTGGCTGGCACCCACGGCGGCCGCTGGCGGGGCGTCGTCGCCGGCCACGGGGCAGCCAGGAGCCACTCCCGACGCCGCCGCCGAGGAGGGGCTCTTGGAGCCGCTTCCCTTGCGCATGCGGCTGTCCGGACCTGCAGTTAGGTCAAATGATGGCTCAGCACATGGGGTTCCGCGCGCAGGGAGTTCCGCTGAAGGCCGCAAGATTATGGTAGCAGGTTCTGTCCGAGAGGTTACTTTGGGGATACATCTCGCAAGTTGTGTCACTTAAGCGAATGCACAAACTAAGCAGCGAAGTGCCCGAAAGTGTAGCTCATTGACTGAGCTCTGCAACATTATACAAGGTTGCCATATGTGCAGTTTCTGCTGCGACAGGCGCGTTTCGAAAGAGCTGAAGTGCGAAAGCGTTCATGTAAAGAAAATGTTGTGCCTTTTGAAGATAACCGTAGCAGGCCAGGATTAATACCGAGCCCCATTCCTCAGATCACAGGCTTAACTATAGCAATTTTAAAAGGCTAGAAATCCCTCATTGCCATCCACCAATGCACTGCTGTTACCATCCGGCTTGGGTGGACGATAATGAGCAGTTGCACGCTTGCTACAAGTCTACTCCACTCTGGATAATTCTCCTATAGCGGACCTATAAAATTTATTACTATATTATAGCAAAATTAAGTGACTTGTATCAAGTTAACTTTCTAACAATTTACTTCTCTGGCCGATTGAGGCATCGCGCTCTGTATTTCATACTCGGTATGATGCTTGTCATGCGTATGCGTCCTATTCATGCCACCGCTGGATGTTTTCAGCTGACTGTTTGAGTTACAGATGATTCCTGAACAGAAATAAATGCGAAATAAATGCAACTTTTCACTTCCTTTTAAGCCCACGTAAATTCTGTACCCATCAGGATATTGGCTGCGCTGTTCGGGCGAAAGGTGTGCGTATTGATGTTTCGCAAGTATTTCATCATCCTACTTTGAAGGCGGTATTGATGTAATGTAGCTTGTGGGAGGCAATATCGAGATGAGGTTTGCCAAATAAATCTCGACACAAGATCTTAGTGGCGGTTGAACCGACATCTCTGGAAATAAATGAGGTGTTGATAAGATAGTCGCTAATTAAAGAGGATGCCGACTGAACCTTGAACTTCCGATACATGAGCACTCGCGAGTTGCGCAGTAAATTCGCTGGTACCGGATTAATTTAGATATTATAGGCTACCATATCGAGTATCATTCCCTATCGCCTAATTAAAAAGCACGTGTGTATGTTCGGCATGCGTGTGAGCCTCTCCTTTTTGTGCAGTAGTAGCCGCTGAACATATATAAATCGTTAAGCCAGAATAGTTAAAACAATATGAAATCGCTCGAGCCAGCCCAGTTTGAAACCTTATCGATACATCAACCTTTACTAAAAGCATGGCTTTTGTTTTCAATGCCCATAGCTATGTGTTTGTGCCATCATGGTGCGGCAGGCTGATTAGTTAATATATCGCCTGAATAATTTTTAACGATGTCTCAGGGCGCTGAATATTGCAAGCAAGGCACTTCAGTGGCATGGAGGGCAGAGACGTGGGAATCAGTGTACGGAGGCTTGCACACTCTTCACGTCTGCTTTAAAAAACAGGTGGCGGATGCCGATGATATACCTGTAGAAGCTTCAACGCCCCAAAAGGAGAGGTTCTGAGGGACGCAGTAGTGCAAGGCTTGAGAGATTTTGACCACCTGCGGCTCTTTAACGTGTTTTGGCATCACATAGCACACGCGAGCCAAGCTTTTATACTCCATCGAAAAGCGGCCGCCGCGGCCTGGATCAAATCCGCCTCTTTGGTTTCAGCCGTCTAGCGCATCGACCAATGAGTCATCGTGGCGGGGCTGAAATTAGCGGCACATGTTATATGACTTTAATGGCATTTCGTCTGATAAACGCAGCATGTATCTAATGCGCCGTATCTGTTCGAGTTTTGGACAGAGGAGGAAGAAGCGCGCGTAAATTGCCGTTCTGAAGGCAGCCTCGAGGCATATTTGCCGTCATATGGCACATTGATAGCCCGCCGTTGAAAACAAAGAGCAATGTTCCTGTTCTGTGGAGACTATCAGTAGATGATAAAATTAAGAATATGGGTATCCACACTTTTATCAGTGCCGGTATTATGGTTAAAAGTGCAAGCGATAGATTTTTTGTTTTGAACTGCAAGAGACCGCGACCCCCGAAGCTGCTAAGCTATATATAGCGCGCCCTTTTCTGAGTACGGTGAGCGTTGGTTCTGTCGCCTGCCTATATTGTAAATAGGAGAAGAGGCACGAGTGTTTAATGTTCAGTTATTAAAAAAAATGCCTTTTCAAGAGTAGAAGAACTTGGTGAGTTATGATGCTGCACCGCATTCCTCGCAATGCTGCGAGATTAATTTCGGCAGATTTTATCGGTGCGCAACTACTGCGGTGCCTCTTCAGCGACTTGTTCGAGGGATATCTGAGTAGAAGTGAACAGAAGCGTAGCTATCAGCCCTTGTGTCCTACGCGACCAACACAACAACGACAGACACGCCCCACACAGCTCCTCCAAACACCTGGAATGCTTGCGCCTCTCTGTGCGCCATGGTCTGCTGGTCCCACGCTGCTACACGCAGACGGGCAGAGCGACCTCGCCGCCCCGCCCGCACACAAATTCCGGTCACTCTCGATGGGCCACTCGAACAGGGCCCTTCTCCGCACTCGGCCTCTGTTCGGCGTCTACTTCAAACGAACGAGGGAGAGATCGAGCGAGCAGGCACAATCGAACAACGCTGAGTCTAGAGAGGACCCACTTGAAGCAACCGGACGGGCCTCTCGCGACTTGGAAAGGTAAAATTTTCGCTTTCTCTCCCTCTCTGTACAAGCATTGGAGTTCTGAGGGGGTTCCCACGGGGAAACGAGCACCCCAGCGAGGCGGGTTGCGTTAGGCACTAAAGACGCCGACCTCTAGCACGTGTAGTACTAACGTCCACCCCTAGCTTCGCTTTCTGTTTCATTCTGTTCTATCCCGACCTTGTTTGCCTTGGATTCTGCGGTCGTCGCACTTACTCCCGGCCGGTCATCATTAAACCACTCGTCAATTCTGGCGCTGGTCCCTGAGCCTGATTGTTCACTTTGCTTCACTCGCGGGTGATGGCGCTTCCTGCTCTCCAGTAGAAGACCGCGAAAGATGGCTATATGAGCCAGCTCGCACGATTACCTTCTTCCGCCTGTGCTGGTGGGAACTGCAGGGGATCAACATAAAGCAGGACTGCATCCGAAAAAGTACTTTACAGCATTGAAGCCTGCTGGAGGTGATCGGTTCTATTGCCATACGCGTAGAAAATGTTGAGTTCCTAGCTCTTTGAAATATTCATTTAGCTCTTGGCATTGTAAACAAGAGCGGTTCTCTGAAAATATAAAGCGCAAACTTCTAGCCTGCAGTACCAGAATATGAACGTTTGGTGCTCACATGCAAGGTCGAAGCGAAAAAAAAAAGCTTGTTATGTGGGGAAACCACGCGTGTGGGAGAAATGCGGTGGAAGTCAGGTAAGTGGCTAAAATTGCGGCTGGTCTCTCTTGACCGAGAGATCAAAGACGTGCTCGCACAAGTACCACACGTGGGCACTCGACACGAGTTGTCTAGACGCGCTGCACACGATGACGCTTGTGAATGTCTTTCGAGCCCGGAAACCTGGCAGTTGTTGTGAAGATTGATTGAAGATTGAGATTTCGGCTAGGTGTGCCCCAACGCCTGTATGCTAGATTTTTTTTTTAGCAGATTTAATTTATTTTCATTTCATTCATTTCTATAGATGCTTCAGAACTCAGGAGACTGTGGCTGATAGCATATTCCTGGATCCTTATAGTCAGAACTTCTTGAAATCGCGTACGTTCTGTCAGGAACTCATTTAAACAGATGCGTTTGTAAAACGCTGCAGTTTGAAACTGGGCACGTAATTTTAGGTGCGTAAGTGTTGAGGAGAACGTTTCTGTTTCTTAACAAAACACGGGATGTTATGCACAGACGGTACTGAATGAAGACGAAGAGTAAAGATTTCGAAAAAGGAGTTAATGAAGGATGTGTTAGTATATTGCGATTCGCTGGCTACATTGCTTTGCTAAGCAGAGCAGGTGACAAACTAGAAAGCACGACCAATGACACAGACCGGCAAAGCAGAACTGCGGACCTAAACATTAATATTCAGAGAATGAAAATCATGCTGAACGGTCTTGGAAGGGAGCAGCAGCTTATAGCGCGTAGCGGGCCACTGGAAGTGATAAAAGAATACGTCTACTCAGCTAATGTAAGAAGTGACCGTAGATCCGGACCACAGGAAGAAATTAGCTAGAAGAATAAGAATGGGGGTGGAGCGCATTTGGCAAACACTCTCAGATCATGAGTGGTATTTTATCGCTATCCTCCACTAGAAAATTATAAGCGCATGCATGGTACTGGCACCCAGGTAAGGGGGGTAGTAAGATGAGGGCTGTACTTGAATTGAGTTTAAACTGAGGATAGCGCAGATAGCTATGAAACAGAAAATGATATAGGTGCAACGTTACAGGGCAGCTTGAAAACAGATTGGATCACGGAGCAAACTCAACGTTATGACGTATTTAGTAGAAATTAAGAAGACGAAATACGTATGGATAGAGCTGCTCTTAAGCGTAGCGGTTGGATTTCAAGGAAAAGGTAGGTTAACAGGGGGTGGCGAAAGGTCAGGTGGGTGGATGTGATTTGAAAATCTGTGGGGATTATGGGGATGCAGCTGGCACAGGACAATATTTAGTTGAAGGGATATGGGAGAGGTTTTATTCGTCAGTGAGCAGTTAGGATCATGAGCAGAGGTCGAAGAAAGAAACCACAAATGGTTGAACCAGACATAACGCCGACTGGTACCTGCGCACCCGGAGAGAAGGATAAAGTTAGCCATGGGAAATTTGAAGACAGAAAAGGGAGTTGAATCAGTCGCATCAGTCAGACGCCATCCTGGTCCGTTGCAGAAAAAAAAGAGAGAAAAACAAGATCCAAAGTTCTTCAGAAGCGACCACACAAATATGGGGCGCTTCCGTGGCCTTACAGCAGGGAGACAAAATGTCGCATCGGGAGGTCAGCGCCAAATTATGGCGGTCACTGTTGCCTATTGTGGAAGCTACAACAGATAGCAAGGGATGCCCTCCGCATCGCAAAACTATAACCGAGGAAACCAATAAACGGAAACTTTAAAAATTCGGCTTTCAGCTTACGCCACCATCTTTAAGGCAACAGTCACCGAGAACGGCGTTTATGTCAATTTAATTTGAAATGCGCCGAAACCGACGAAGGGGGAATATATAGCTGCGGACAATTTCTTGCTACAAGCCTCTTTAGAATTTGTGACCAGAATTTTAAACACAGACGTTACATTTAAATATCGTTCAACATAGTTCTAACGGTGCACATTTAGCAAGTGTGTGAGTATTATTAAAAATTACCCGGCGTACTGAGTTCGAGGAAAATTGAGTGAGAGATGATGGGAAGCCTGAGTCTTCTAGCCAAAGTTTCGACAAGTGGAGTTACCGCTTCGAAAACAAGCCCACTTGTGGAAATGTTGGTGCGGACTGACGCTCCCTCTCAACTTTTGTTTGGTTTCCTTTCACTTTGTGTACCCATATTCTGAACCCCGTCCTACCCTGGATACGTGGGGCACTGGACTAGCGTGCGGTGGATGAGAAAGCATTTTGTTGTGAGTGTTGCCCATAGTTGTAAAGTGTGGATCAGTATCGATAGCAATGGTGGTCAGTGCTACGTAGTATTGGTTTAGTTAGTGCTAACTGGTTACTAGAATCAGGGGTGCTTAGTGTTATTACTAATTACAATGGACATTACTTAGTCCATATGATTAGTGCTGTTGGTATCTCACTACCACTAACAATCAATGTCATACATATAGGTATACTCGCAAAAACCATCACCATTTTCTCGCTTAACTATAAATAGTTGACGTCATTTTTTGCGACCACGTTTTGTGACCCGATTTTGGGCGACGCATACCTTCCGTTACGATGTGACATCTAATCCTTTCGTGTTCAAATTCGTTCTCCTTGACACTGCCATACAGACGCTAACACAGACTTCGGCATTAGGCACAGAGGCAAGGCATCGCTAGAAAGTTAGAATGAATTTCTTTGAGCCTTCGCTAAGACGGCATTACACGACGGTATTTAAATCACTGAACATACTACAAAATGGAGCCTGACCAAAGCAATAATTGACCCGTCAGATAGTTCAGTAAAGTCCGGTTCAATAGGCCGGTCTAAATTTAAACACCTTTTTTTTTCTTTGCAGACAAGCGTTGCTTCATAAAATATGCAAGAACCTAATGCCATATAATGATTTGTACGAAAATAGAAAGATTGTGCTACGATTTTGGCATGGTAGTGCCAAATAACATTCACATCTAAATAATTTTCACCTGAAAATTCTAGTACTTATTATTAGCCTCGCATATGCGAACAAGTCGTTTCTTGAGGGCTTTTTTTTTTCTTTGCTTTTCGCCCATTACATGCTTTATTTCGCTTTGGTACATAGAGAGATTGATATTCTTGATTTCATGTTTGTATGATCCGTTGAGAGGCTTCAGCGATGCTTCTCTTACAGTCACCACGCAGACGTCCTATGGACGTATTGATGCTTTTTTTTTTTTTCTCCTCTCAGCCACGCTCTTCACTACGCACCACTTACGTTTTGCTCGCAACCTGTTGAGTTCGACATCTTGACGCAGTGCACTTCTGCACTGCAATTTTAGCAAAAAAATAAAAACCCGAAGGTGTTCACGGCAGCAATCCAACAGGACGTACGAGGCTGCTCTAGCGCGTCCACTTTCATTTCTAGCGTAGACGGTCCCCAGTGCAGGCATTATGTAATATTAATGCTCAAACGGAACGCTTATACCCTTCTCTGATCACATATTCATATCCAACCGCTTACTTTTTTTTTTTTGTTCTCTTCGTTGGCCAGTAAATATGTCAATTTTTTTTTATCACGCTACTACTACGCTAACGATGCATAAATTGAGCGGAACGCAGCTGGAAGATATCAAAAATTAGGGCTTTCTAAGGGCGCTTTCATTTTTCGATGAAGCTCGCTCAGGCGGGCGTGCCGTAGCCTACGCCAATGCGGAGCGGAAGCTTGGGAGAGGGGTCTTTCTCACTTGGCGGGTTGATTAAAAAGTCACTCCGAGTGTGGACCAATATATTTATACCACTATCTGTACTTACGCTAACACACTCGCGGACTTACGCACGCACGTGGCGCCATAAGAACCGCACGAGGTTGGGCTCTCTGCTCGCGCAGTGCCGCCCCTAAAGCGGAAACAATGGACAGGGTCCGCACCGTATTGATTGCCCGCACCCGTTCTCGCTCCTCTCTCTATCACCCCCTCCCCCCTTCTGACTTTCACGCGTTCGCCTTTGTGGCGCTCCTCCCTCCAGTTTCCTCCTCGCGGAGACCATTGCGTCGCTGTGAAATCAATGAGAGCACGTTTTGGAGTTTCGGGCAACGAAACCTTCCTCTGTAACCTAGACCTTGAGGCAAGATTGTTACGGATGTATATTGGTTTCACAAGACTAGCTACTCAAATCGAACGTGCGTCGTTTTATCTATTATGAAATTTTAGAGTATTGGCTTACTTTGAACATTTTAAAGATGATGATAGCTAGAAGCCTGACGTTGCACCCCCCCCCCCCCCCCCCCCCTGTATGCCGCTACATATACTCTGTTGACAGATCCTTTCCCATTATTATAGGTGTGCTAAATAATGTAAAGTTAAAAAATGCATTCTCTTAGATGTTCCGCGCGAGTGGTGATAAGAAACTGAACCTTGCATACCCTACACACAAGCGACCCCCCTCCTCCCCTCCCCCAAACTAGAGCACAAATTGTTCCTCAACATCACCAAATTAAATTTCTTATCATGTGCCAGGCGTCGAGGCTTTGTGTTCAAGGAAGGGGACATGCGATACTGCTCGCTTTAAACCAATAATGTTCAAAATGCTCCCCGAACAAAAGAGTCAATGATTTCAATCGTGGTTTGAACAGAAATGCAAAGCGATAGCATCTCATTTCAAAACATGCCACTTCGTTGCTTTAAAAGAGTTTGCGGCCAGTTTGAACGGACGCTGTTAACGATATCTTCAAATGACAAGAGAAGAAGCAGGCTAGCTGCATAAGGCAGCATAGCCATGCATGCAATGAACTTCAGATAACGGGTTCTAATTAGTCCTTCGTAAACGGCCGCCGTCGCTAAAAGTAGATCTTTCAGCGCCGGGAAAAGAGAATTCATATTTCCGGTTCAAGATTGCCGACCAGAAGCCCTAATCAGGCCACAATGCCTGAGCATGGTTCCCTCAGTCTAGCTGAATGAAAAACCCATTGCGACCGGTATGCAGTCGCAATTCACTGATACGACTGCGAAGTTTGGGTTACGATGGCGACCCCGCTGGAAGAAGCTGCAGATATAATTACTCAACCGAACACGAACTGCGGCGTAATCGACGCTGTGAATGATTAAGGCCAAAGAGCTCTCTCTCCAGATCGAGTGTGTCAGATATAGGTACTCGAAAACTGCGAACGCGAAACTTTCTCCATGCATAACTGTGCTCTTCTCGAGCTCATATATTCAAGTGGAGTAAAATGAATAGTGCTAAGTACTGTCGGGAACAGAACGCAGCTCCCAGGACGCAGCTCCAACTGATTGAAGCAGGGAAAACTGCAGTGGGGCGCTATATGTTGGCGGTTCATCTGGTTCCAAATCAAGGAGGAGCGATTGCGCGTCCTAACTTTTTGCGTGCAAGCCTGTACTGGCTGGCGTCTTCACACGAGTTGTCCTTCAGGAATCTACCGCAAGACATGTGTGCGTCTGCAGTACGGGCGCCGCGGCGCAACATGTATAGGCTGCATAATCTGCAGAAAGCGTCTGCTACGCATACTATCTGCACGAGAGGTCGCGAGACTCCCTTCAGCAAGCGCGCATTAGATGGCAAACATTTGTTTTTAACAGTGTTCCCCTTTTTGTAGTCTGTAACAGCCAAATAATATATATATTTTTTTCATAATGGGAAGGTGGTACGCCTCCCAAGGGGAGGTGTCCATTATAGTGCATCATTTAAGCCAGGAAATGTGCACGGGGAACGTCAGCGGCTGCGATTGCCGCCTTTCAAAACCAAGGCAGACATTGATGATCTTAAAGATCATAAATCCTATTCTCCACGAAGAAAGACAACTATTGGCCACACAGCAGCATCTCGCACAAGCCTGCTGGGTGAAGAGCAACTAGCATACATGTGCCCGCCAGTATAGACGTTAGCACGAAAATTATTCATGTGCATGCGCTTCTCTTAATCTCGCACCAGACTACCCATCTCAAGATGGCGTAGCGATGCAGTTTCGCCGGCTCCGGACGGCGAAGCTGCGTCCTGAGCACTTATGTCCCCGATAATATATATCAGGTTGACGTCAAGGCGGTGCCGGTAGTTGTAAGCATAAACGTGTGCATGTGAAGAAGCGGTGCAGGCCGATAGTCAGCGTGTCGGTCCTTAAGGTAGCCTGCACCGGCACTCCCGGCTTTAACGATTAGCACGCGTTCATTGAGTATTACAAAGCGAGGCCTCTCCACCATGGCCACGTGAAGATATGCTGTTAGTTGATCTCCTTAGTTCGACCACTTTTTATTATTTGACACCTCCTAAGTTCGTGTTTCAAGAGACGACTGAATTAGCCAAAGCAGAAAGCTGACCCCGTAGGTTATCGCGCAGCACACGTGTGGTGCGAAGTTAAGCCGAATTAAGCCCATAATTCCCGGATGCGTTTTAACTGTGCGGCAATTACTGTGCTATATTATAAGATCCCGTTAATAACTTATTAGTCAGAATGGTGTAAGTTTTCGATGGGTGAAAAAAAGCTTTTAAAGTCTTTCCTGCGGTCGCAGCGAGCAAAAACTGCTACAGAAAACCAAATGGGCTGCGTTTTTCAAAATAATTGTGAGGCAACGGCGAAATATTGCAAGGTACGCTTTATGAGCACAATAACAGAAAGGGTCTAAGCTTTCGAGGCGTCGCAAAACTCTCCATTGGAAATTTACTGGTACTCCAAGGTAACGGGTATATTCCTGTACACAGCCAATGGGTCGCGATTTAGAAAGTAGCGAATATTACAGCCAATTTGGCTTAGTTGGACAAATTAGAAGTATGTGCGCATCATCTTTTATTTTCCTTAAGGCACCCGAAGAAGACAATGCGATAGCGGTGGGCTTGGACCCATAGCGCACAGGTGGAAGTTGACGAAGACGACGACATGCGATGGAGAAGGAGGAAGATGAAGAGGAGGAAAGGCAGGGAGGTACATGCAATGGACAGCGCTAGAGAGCGGCAGGGGTGAACGGCTGCGGCGGTTGCGTATATACAGTGCTATCGCGCAGGGGCCAGAAAAGAGTACCTGTTCGCGTCGACACGAGATCGAAATTCAGTCCCGCCATAGTTATGGCAATATATGTTTTATATATTTGAAGGTCAGAGACCTCCCCTTCCGCCGCGGCTGTCCTCCCCTTCCCGAGTGGTGCAGTTCGAGGTTACCACAGGCGCACACGCCTTCTTAGGGGCTCACTGCTGCTTCTAATGCTACAGCAGTCAAAATTGCAAGCCTGTAGGAGGGAAGATCTGGGAATGTATTGATTCTGGGGAAGTTATACAATATGTGACAAAGTTGAAGAACTCTTGCCAAAAATTCTCAAAATAGTTGAATATGTATACGCAAAGCAAATGAGGATTCGACCTAAGCTACCGCTTCATATAACGTGCGCATTGCTGTCGCCCCGCTGCTGCGACATATGCCGTGCGAGGACAGTGAAGGTAAACTCCAAAATGCCGTCCGTTGTACGGCAAGTGATCAATAATGCGAGAGCACAATCCCAGATTCAGGAGCATAGTGAGGGGCTAAAAACAATATGGCTTCCAGATCTTCTTGAACAGTGCTCTGCAAACTGTGTGCTGTAAACTGAGGCTATACTTCAACAATTGTGCAAGATGCAACGTCTTTCTCAAACTTAAGTTCCGAAAAATATGATAGCGTGAAGAAGCCGATTAAATTACATAATGAGCCAAATCGGGTTCTTGCGCTAAAGTTCTGCCACTTCCCCCGATAGAGGAAAGTATACGAGGGCGTGGATGGACAGTCGGTTGCGCAAAGTCACAGGAGCTATATATGAGCGTTGTAGAAGCGAAATGAAACGAATAAGCATGCTAGTTTTCAGAATCCAAGTTTGAAGAGTTTTCTAATCATCCGCTATTAACTCCAGGATGCCACAGGCTCTCTCCTCAGCACCTAGAATAGGGCTAGCTAATCTGCGAGCTATAGTGAAAACGAGAATACAAAATTCAAAAGTCGGGGCACTGCGCTGACGTAGGGAGGCGTACGTTCCGAACACCTATACGGTATAGCTGTTTGAGAAACCACCTGATGTGCGAGAGGTGCTGCGTTCGATTCCTAGTGCTGCCCACCGGTTTTACAAAATACGTACAATAGATACCCCGAAGCTTCGCTTTCTCCAGCATGAAAATAGGAAAAATTGCTTCGTTACTAAACGCCTTCGTCGCGCGCGGGCAGGGATGGTGGTTGTGAATTTGCTGAATCGTTACGTCGTGACAGGAGACCACCTTGTAGGCTCCCGCAATAGTTGATACCGCGCTTTCAGGGCAACATAGGCGATAGAAAGTGTCGTTAGTGCCTCTGTTTTTTTTTTTTTTTTTTTTTTTTTTTTTTTCTCACCTCATGAGCCAATGGGCGTCCGCGCTTCAGGCGGAACGCAGTTCACATGAAAAGTGGATTAGGCGCTTGAAATGTTTTGTTTACGGATATTATATAAAAAAAGTATTAATTTATTTAGAGCGTAAGGTGTTGGGCTAGAAATTTGCGTAAGTATACGCAAAAATCTTTTTTTTTTTTCCTGCGTATACAATCTAACTCTTTGGCAGCGCAGGTCGAACCTCCGAAAGTGATGCCACCCACTACGACTTGAATGTGGCGACCAATTAGTCAAGCAGTGCTCTGTCGTTACGAGAACCACATCGCTCGAGCATGCGCCATGCTAACTGCAAGTAAGCCCTCATCCATTTTCCCATCCATAAATCTGAGGGCTCACCGGTGTTGGATGCCCGGAAGGAGGGCACCGAGGCGCCCCTGGCGGACGCCGTGCTCTTGGAGTTCTCGGAATCCATGGGCCAGCGCTGCAGGTTCGGCATCCGAACGGCTTTTCTCTTGCGCGAACCCAGCTCGACGACGCTTGGTGGCGCACTGCAAGATCACGCGAAAGAAGGGAACGAGTTAGAGCTGGATGGATGGTGCGACTGGCTTTCGCGTCGTTAGTCAACTGCGGCCAAAGATGAGCGCACAGTAGCGGTACATATTGTGATATACGGGGTCTCTTTGTGAAAACGTCAGTAGGCGGTCGCTCTCTTCAAAGCGTCAATGTGTCGGACGCTGACGATAAGGGACTGCACATGCCAAGCACCGCCTCCTGGTCTCTGCGTGCATGCGCCACTTTGTGCGGCCACGTCGGACAGAATGGCGCTTTGAAGAGAGCGACCACCTTTTCCCGCATTCTCACCTAGAGTGGATTACTCCTGCACGTTACTTTGGGCGTATTTCGATCTACGAAAAGAAAATAACCATGCATACTTGCTCAAGTTAGCAATGCGATGGCAGAAGGCTTTCAGTCTGCGCTAGTGTAAAACATCAAATGAGTTTATTCGAACATGATCACGCATGGCCATGCACACAACATGCCCCCGAGTGAGGAAAAAAGGAAAATGCGAACAGCATATACTTCCTGAAGAAGCCCTACTCTAGGTCACAAATAGAACGCAGAGGAGTGTACAAAATAATTTCAACAAAAAGTCCTTGAGTTTAGTTTTGGATATAGCTGAAAATTAATGACAATTTAATAGAAGTATAAACATGTAAGGAAACACCTAATCTACTTGCATGTTTTAGTTCCGTACAGAAATATTGAAAATCAGTAAATACAGCTCACATTTATATTTACGAACCGAGAGTCGTTAAAGCTGCACTATGGAGACAAATGTTTAAAATTTATCTCACTACATCGGGTTCATCACCTTTTTGCTTAAAAAGTGGCTTATTTTTTCATGCTTTCTTAATCAGTTCTGCTTATTGAAGTTTGATTAGCGTTGTTTTAATAGAAAAGCTTGACATAGGTTCTGCTGGCCCAATAGAGCCTCCTGTGGGTATTTTCGCTAATTTTAGGTCTCGACGAAAACATCCCCAGGGAAGATTTTACGTTTCCCCATCCCTACTTCAGTCGAGAGGCGTTCTGAAATCACATTTGTACTAATTTTTTTTTTCGGTGAATAAATTTAAGAAAATTTGGGAGACGCCTTAGCCCCGCTTTCAAGGGTATGAGGCGACAGCTTTATTGGCTCCCACCTGCGGACTTACGTTCACGCGCATGCATTTCGCTATTCGCTTAATCACTGATCGCTTAATCTGTGCCTTTGATGTATCTCATACCTAATCGTAAGCTACCCTTATTATGTTCAAGACCACCCGACTGGTATAACCGTGCCTACGTGGCGGGAGGGATAGAGAGTCTGATTCGCGATCCAGGGGCTCTGGGCTCGGTTCCAATTTTTCCCTGCCATAACGAAGGAGCGCAGCTCGTGCCAACTCTACTATGTCGCGTGGTATTGTGACGTCACACAAGTCACCGTCCAATGAGTGCCCAACTATGTCACCTGCCAACTACCACTTTCCAGGCGTGTGTCCGGAAATTTTCGCTCACAACGTCGGATTAGGACTGGCATATAACGCCGTCGCGTTAATATGAGATGCGTCATCCGGCCCCCTGCAAAAGGTGCCTACAAAGTCTCTTCTGACCGCCCCGAAAGAGTCTGAAGGTCTGAGCCCATTCGATAAAGCATCAGGTCCTACCTTGCAAGGCTTGCGTTCTGATCTTCAGAGCACATTTTTTCCACGGCATTTCGCGCGAGTATGAAGGCGCATAATGAGAATGGCATGTTCGCCGTCCTCCGACACTAGCAATGAATTCCCATAGGTGTTCGCAAAAGTGGCCGCTTGGGCACAGAACGGAACCGACCAACAAGCAGTTTATCAGCCATTATCAAAGGGCGGCCGGTCCGTTACATTTTCACACGCGTATGTATGCGCGCGTATGCCTGTGGTTCTCTTTCCGCTCATCAGAGTGAAGCATTCGGTCGACGCGAAAAGCCTCATCAATACGTTATTATCGGGGAGAGAATCTTCGTTATCGTTTGCTGTTTTTGAACGCACTTTTGTATCGTATGTATGACCTCATAGAAAGTTAACCCGCTATGTTATCTTCGTGATTTCCTGAAATTCCATACCTGACATTGACCTGCCTCCAGTGTGTTTTGTAAAAGGATAACTACGCTGGTGGATGCGGGTAGCGCTCTCTCCATAAAATGCGCCACTGATATTTCCCACGTGACTGTAGAACGGTCGTTTTGGTACGCCGGGGGTCCGTTCCACCCCTGCTAAATATTCAAGTAGTAGATATCGATGAAAAAAAAAAAAAAAGTCCTGAATTACTACATACATATGCAATGTAGAATGCGTGATTGTCGGAGGCTATCCTACACCACGCTTGCGCAAAGACTTCCCAAAGACTGGTCTAAAGACACTAAGGTAAGGTGCGTCAAGAACATGCGCCGGTACAACAAACGACAGCTCCAGGGTTCCTCTGCAGTCAGCAGCTGCAGCCTCTCGCAGTGAGCAAATTTTCCAGAGCGAGGTGACTACAGAACACGACCGCGTTGCCCTCTGTACTTTTGTCTCGAAAAACAATGCTGCGCTCAATATGGCGAGAGAGCCCAGCGAATGGCGAGTAGTGTAACGTCCTTCTAAAAAGGCACCAGTTGGCTCGTGACAAATTTTGTCCTCCTTACCATTGGTCTGTGTACACTGCAGCATGCACTAACCTGTGTTCGCCACCAATATTTTGCGTCTTTAGTGCATATATCCTCAAACCACATGCAACATCCACTGGTGTGAGAAGAAGAAAGCGCAACTTCGGCATACATGGAATGCTTCCGATAATTACATCGAGTTTTTGATTGCTCAGGGACAGTATATCTTCCCAGCGACCAGGCCCAAGCCTCTTCTCGAGAGAGAGAGAGAGAGAGAGAGAGTGAGGGAGGGAGATGAACTGCGGCGCTACACTGAAAGAGGTATGTGCTCCAGGTTTGCGCACGGGCCCAGGCAGCTGGAACCATTATCATCTACACGAGACGATTGGTCACATGTTTGTTGCGATAGTTTAGGATACGCACACGGGCACATAGAAACATGGCTTCCAACAAGCATGAGTGTTTCTCGCGTCGTTTTATGAATGAGCTTGGGTATTGATGGATAGTTATAGTGCCTGTTTTTATGTTGAGCATAATCTGTTCGCCGGTAAATGTTGTATGATAAAGAGAGGAGAATATACATAGGCCCTGCTTGATATTTCGGTTGTGGACCTCGATGCCATTCGAAAAACGTGCAGGAAAGTTTCTGCTGACGCAACAAAACTTCTGTGGCGAGTTTTTACCATGAACCTGTTGTAAAACAGCAATAGTTTTTGTGGTAACATAAATTGTTTGGTTTGGTTTGTGGGGTTTAAGGTCCCAAAGCAACTCAGGCTATGAGAGACGCCGTAGTGGAGGACTCCGGAAATTTCGACCACCTGCGGTTCTTTAACGTGCACTGACATCGCATAGCACACGGGCGCCTTGCTTTTCGCCTCCATCGAAAAGCGGCCGCCGAGGCCTATCCCGCGTTCTTGGGTACAGTAGTCGAGCGCCGTAACCACTGCGCCACCCCGGCGGGGTATCATAAATTGCGTAGCTGCAACAACAACTACAGAATAATAGACTACAGTAATACTAGACAGAACCGTCGGATGTTACGTCAGAAGTGCAGAATAGTTTCTCGCATTTTTGACATGATTCTGTAGATTTTTTCTCTGATATGTCTCATCAATAGAATGAGACGTCCTTTTGGGTGGACGGATAAGGCCAAGAAATTGCCAGCATCCGAAAAAAAAAAAATAAACAAGATCAACCTGGTTATCCAGCGCCATACAGGTAGTGCCGAAGTGACCAAGAGTCTAGGTTACCGCAGTGGGATAAGAGGTGAGAATTCTGAGTGCATATTTGTTGGCGTGTATATTAATGACCAGCATCAAGTTCAACTGCTGGTCATTAATATACACGCCATATTAATATATAGTGCATAGTTGGAATGCGCGAGCGGCCTGAAGTAATTCGCATATATTTCATGTCTAGGGATACGGAGAAGTATAGGAGGTGTTCAAGTGAGGACACGCGCGCCATTTTGTGGTGCGTAGCACAGCTTCAGTATTGCAGTTCGGAGCAGACGGCTATAAAGCGATTGGATATGCCTGAAACCTTTGGCCGTGCCATTTACTTGCACCGGAAAATGGCGGCCATCGTGACGCCCCGACTAGGAAAATCACTCCGTTGTTATGTCTCATTACTGGCGCTATTGAAGGACTTACATTCTATGCTGTAAACGGTAACCGCAATCCACCCTAGAGCGAAATAATGAGGCTGATAAAAACACAGAAATTTTGTGATGCTGTAATATTGATGGTACATAATGTGCACTATCGGCGTCTTAGTAGTTCACCAGATATTTACGTGTAAATATAATTTTTAGCTCTCTAGTAAATTATACAAACCAAAATTCATGCGCGTGGATGCTTTAGGAAGATTAACAAAATGAATTTCTGGTAGATGTTAGCATGGAATGCTTTGCAATATCGTCGTAGCACGTTCTAGACTAGGCTGAACTTCGTTAAAAAGTCTCATCTTTCTGCTAAACACAAGCATCCACTCACAGCGTCAATCAGCTGGCAAAGTGCGACGTCCAGAAATACGGCTTTCGGCCGCCCTCACTGTTTACAACTGGTTCCACGCTAGCCGAAGGATGGCGCCCTATCTCCGCACGAGACTGCACAGTACCAGTTGCCCGCGGGCACGCGGATCATGCAACACACGCGTTGCCATCTCTTTGTAGCCCACATGTCACGAGCACTGCGCATGCGCTACTCGTGCTGTCGGACAGTGTAAGTCACTTCGCGCCGCGCGCTGGCTTTGCCATCCATGGGACTAGGATGTCTGGCGGTGCTGGTTTAGGTTCAGCTTGGTGTTTTCTCCTCTGTTTGGTGCCGCGTTCTTTCACTCTTCTGGCGCAAAGGTCACCCGTGGAGCGCTCACAGCGGCAGCTAAAAGCATTTCATGCTTAATACACTGCTTACACACTGCTGTCAATGCATTAAGCGCAAAAAAAAAAAAAAAAAAAAACACCAATGAAATCATAACACGTGGAGCATTACTGCGCTGTCCATCTTGCTTTCTTTATTCTACCTTTAGAGCTAATAATGTCATCGTGTCTGCATAAAATCATGTAGGTCGACTGTTTGCTTCATGCGTATATGTATATCATATCCGCCACTCGTAGATTTCTTGACATTCCAGCCCGATACGTCAATATGACGGGCAAAATAATCATTTTATTGCTCCCCGCTCTTCGTCAACCACCTAACATTCTTTTTTTGCCTCAGTGTCGAGAGAATTGAGTGAAGTGCTGTGCAAATTAACACGGTGTACTCAGTTAATGCCTGTGTTCCTTCTATTCCCCTCTTTAGTGCTCCATACGAGGGCAATTATATGTATTATTCGTAGCCTAATTTGCAATTCGAAGTGAGGAAAAATGTTCAGAGGTGTTCTACGATAGTTAAACCAGCTCATTGTGGATTACGACATCCTTAGGTTTATTTGCGCAGGCGATGCCTCGTGCGTTCGGGGACAAGCATGCTTCCGGCAACTGAGCTGAATGGGCGAAGGGGACGATATGCTGGCTTATCCCTGGAACGCCATTTGCTGTGGCGGTGGTGTGGGGCCTCCAACTGTTTCCTTCCAGCTGTGAGTATAGGGCCTTAATTTCTACTCTACCCCATCGGAAAGCTTGGCAATACCTGTTCGACCTCACATTTTTATTTTATTTGGCTAGCTCAACGTAAACTTCCTAAGCTCGAAGCAATTGTTATTTTTGTTTCTCATGAGGTCATGATGTCACGTGAGCATGAGCATTTTCTTCCAGGCATGACATGATCACCTATGAAAGGAATCAGTACGCACTGACCATAATATCACTCAGTTGAAAAATGTCTTTCGAAAAGCTATCTGCAAGACAAAATTATGGGGAACACTTAAGCCCATCCTTCAAGAATATGACAGGATAGCGTTATTGATTCCTGTCCGCAATTCCCCTGCAGGCTCCTCGTCCGGAAAATCCCTTAGTTTGTGTCTCTACCATTTCACATATGCTCATTACCATATAGTTCTAATAAACTACCACTCTGTCCAAGTACCGTTCCTAAGCGACCCTCTAACGTAGGTTTAAAGCCCCGCTTTAACGAAGCCCATACGAACATGCCCGTGTGACCTGGGGGTAGCGTGCGCAACTTGATATCCAAGAGCCCTGAAAGATTGATTCCTATTCCACACGCTCCTCTAAAACGAGCAATCCGCGTTGGTAGTTTTCCTAAATTTATGATCTCGTGTGGTCTCGTTACGAATCATTCGTTTAGGAATCGGTGCTCGTCCTTTTTACCTCCCAACCTGCCAGAGCCACATCGGTCATTTGTCACTCCCATCGCCGACAACGGGTTTAGGGAATGGACCTACATTACTATCGCGTTAAGATCATTAACAAGGGGAGCTAAATTATGGGAATTTTTCTGCGAGCTTAAGAAAGCCCTGAAAAGATGAAATGAGAAAACGGAACTGCTAAGTAAGCGGGTATGCGACGACGCCACAGAAGTCGAAAGAATAAACACTATACGTGCTCTATATGAAACCGTTTTCATTACTATGACTGGTGTAACCCTAACCACAAAATGAAAATTGAGCTATTCATTTAGAGCTGTGCTCGCTCTTTCTTCTAGACTTAGTGATGATGATATCTTCCTTTTAAACAAAAATGAAGAGAAAGTGGTGACGTGGCTAACACTTCGCCGGAACAGTTCAGCGCGGGATGAATTAGGAAAACTATGGTCTCCTTGCAACGCAATGCCCCATCTCGTTTTTACTTCTGAGCAAGACAGTAAACCGAGTGGATAATTAGTTTTAAAGTATGTAAACCAGTCGAAACCTCCTGTAATGCGGGACAGGCTGTTTCTTCGAACCTTCTTAAGAGCCGCATGCTTGGCTCCGTCCTTAAGTGTATATAATATATTGTTACGTATTAATATATTAGTTCCTGAATCACGAGGATGTTAAAAGATGCTTGGTGGAGCACTTGTTTAGTAGCCGTGGTTTTACTGAATATCAAAAACCACTGAGATAAACTGTAAGTCGATCTTCTCTGTGGAGTCAACAGCTGCTGAACACCTCTTAATCTCATGTTCAGAATATACAACCTCCTGATTACTGAGTAGCAAGGCGTGTGCCGATGCTGCCCAAAACTACGTAGACACTTAATCGTCATTAAGGTCGCGATTACAATCGCTGTCATCACCATCGACAGGCACGTTTGCTGCGCACCAAAGGCACCTCCGATCGAATTTTGTTTAACTCTGCCGTGTAGCGGCCACCGATGTCGCCTTACGAATGATTGGTCCCGAGCCTTAACTCATCTCCTTAAAACAGTACACGTTGATAACAAACATCTCTAAGAAGCGATTCGCTGTAACTTGACGCACAGTTGCAAAGTGCCTGTAGCGCAAGACTATACGCTAGTTGGTCCACATCGTTTTCTCTAAAACCAAAAAGGATGGCCCAATGTGCAGGTGAAACTTCAAATATGAATTCTAAAGTTTTGGAGGACAGAGCGTGTCGATGTATCTCGCTATTTTTTAGGTCATGAGACACAACTTTTGAAGCTTGTCGGAATTGTTGATACTCGAATATCTCATAAATAGGATCAACTCACGCGTTTTTCTTGCGTATTTATAACCACATCGACTTGGAAAATGTCAAACGGTTAAAAAAATTCTAGAGAGCACTTTGGACCACTAAAGTGCGATGAGGCGAAAACCATTATAGAGCGGTGCATCATAGCCCTCCACTACCGCACCTGATGCCTGCTGTGCTAACGCCTCCTAGACATCTGCGGTGGTGCGGCGTTCGAGGAAGCGGCAAATGAAAGGCGCCACATGGACGTCTGGATCGTACGTCCGGCGGGGTCAGCTTCGTATATGCATGGATCGCCTGCTGATGTCATGATTTGTCGTGACGATATATATACATCGTGCGCCCCTTGTCGAACACAACCAACATTTCATTGAACGCATCAAAGTTCACCGGCGTTCTGTAATTTGTTTACAGGAAAGGAAAGTCGCAGTAGCATCTGTCACTCGCAGAATCCCGCTATCATCCTCACGGTAGACAAGGGGAATTATGAAGAGAGTTTCACGATCCGGGGCGTGGCACCATTCAGAACGTGGCGGTAGAACCTCCCGAATGGCTCTCAAGGGTACAGCCCTTGTTGTCGCTGCGGGAGTTTTAAAGCGACGAGGCCAGTCAAACACTAGCTGATCATAACATTCAGTCATGTATGTACACATTGCCTTTTGTGTCTTTTTTCATGTTTTGATCGAAGTTTCCTTTCATGTTATGTCGTGTGCCAAAGCCAGGCAATAAGAACAAAAATTCCAGCGCGTGGCGCAGTTGGTAAAGCGCTAGGCTGGGGATCCAAGAGATGGAGGTTAGATTCCCGGTGGAGACAAGTTTTATTAATTTATTTTTAACTGTCGCTCTCAAAAGCGTGACACCTCTGCTGACAACCTTGTGTCGACAACGATGAGGCATTAAAGGCATTCGCCTTAATATGCTCATTACGGCTAAATTTTTGTATTTCAGAACTTTACAGTGAAACCTTTCTGCTTCTTCGTAAAATCTAGGTATTGTACGAGTCATCATCGGAGACATTGTAAGCAAGGAATATTTGTAGGACAGGCGACACGGCTTAGAAGAATATGTAGCGATGATAGTGACCACCTAAGCGAGCTACATTCATTGAAAGCAACACTAATCCAGAGGAACTGTCCCGGTAAGTTCCTTAATATGACCTCGAAAAAGCAAGCACTTTAAACCGCAGCGATGTGCTCACGAAACGACCAAAAGCCAACACTGAACGCAAGCCTTCTTTTGTAACTATATACTTCAATGCCAAACATAAACAATATTGTGTAGAAATACCATAGCATGCTAACGTGTCATGAACGCCTGGAGAAAATATTCACGGAGGCACCAAGGGTAACATACCAACGTAACGCAAACCTCAGAGATATTCTAAGAGTACATTCTAAACTCGACAAGAAGCATCCATCACAACCACATCCTTGCTCTCGACCTAGATGTAAGACGTGCATTCATATACAAAAAGGCACCATGGTTAAAAGTAATGCAAGCGATTTCACTTTTAAGATAAAATCAGGCTTTAACTGCACATCTTCAAACGTTGTCTACCTTCTAGAATGCTCCTTCTGTCATAAACAGTACATCGGAGAGACAGGGCAACCAATGAACATAATGGCCATCGGGCAGACAGAGGCGAAACCCTCCTGAAAGCAGGTTCCCAGAATTTCAATCAGAAACACCACAAGTTCTAAGAAATTAAATGTTATATTCTCCTGTCAGGCTTTAAATCTGCAAGCGCCAGAAAATATAGAGAGGCATATCTAATTCATAAATCTAGGACATTGGAACCAGCAGGAATAAATATCTCTAAAGGAACGTTAGAATCCCTTCAGTATATTCCCTCTGCACCATAACTATCCGGGAAAACAATCATATACAACGTTAATTGTACAGTTTATTCACAGCACGTGTACACTCTATTCCCCTCCGCAATAGCATAAGCAACACATGTTTCTCCAAACACATTTCCTCCTTATCGCTTGCTACTTGAGGTTGCCCTCGTTTTTTTTTTTTTTTTTTTGCATGTCAGTTGTGGTTCACTGTGCAGTTGCTGTTCTGTTGCTTTGTCCTTCTCATCTCACACCTTCTCCTTTGCGGGAAGTTTTGAGAATTGTTCCCCTTGGATATACTCCTTATCCGGACCCTTTCCAGAGCCGGTCCCTTTGTAAGAAGGTGTATCTGCACCAAAACTGTTTGGGTGGTGACTGGTCATCCACCCGGTATTGCAGTTTTTCCTGGTACTGTCGTTTTTATTATTATTATTATTTTTTTTTTTTTTGCAGGCCACAGGATCCCCGATTACAGGCTGAGAAATACATAGTAACGAAACACTTTTTTTTTTTTTTCACTTCATGACCTACTTTCTTCTCACCCACTTTTCCCCTCCCCAGCTTTTCTTCTTCAGAAGCAAAAGCATATTTAAACCCCTGCCAGTGATGATCGCTTTTGCCCAGACGAAGACAAATCCACTTGTCGAAACGTTGGCTCGACCTGCGAACTGAGGCGACCCCCCTTTACCCTTGTTCAGTGCTCCTTCATACTATACACATACCGGGTATGTGTATAGTATGAAGGCTTACCATATATATATTTATGGTAAGCCTGGGGCTATAGTGGCGGCTACGGCGGACACCAGGTAAGAGGAAGGCTTTCAATAGTTCGTTAATTGTTCAAATACATCAATTACCTTTTTAATTTTTACTTCTCGGGGTATGTTGTATTTGCAGATTTGGAGCTCGTCCTCCAAATGGTACAGCTGCGAAAACAAACGAAAAACAGTTGCAGCGCATTACAAGGCTCACAGATGTTACTCTGATCGGCCCCTTCACGCAATAAGACAGCGCCTGTGACTTTGATCGCTCCACCAGGAGATTTCGACACTAAACTGAGAGCCAGACAGGCGCACGGCGGTTCGTTGTTAATTTCGTCTAGGCCGCGGCTTCGCCGATAGCGGCCGCGTCGATACCCAAATGCGCGCAGTCACTTCGCTTGCAGTGCGGCCTCAAAGAGCGCATTGGATGAGTGATCTACGCCGGTCCCGCCGCTGACGCTGTGTAAGTAGGTGAAACCGCCTATAGAGGATACTATTTAAAGAACAATCTCCAATTTAGCCGATACAACATAACTCGTGAAAAAATAATTTTAATTTAATTAACGTATTTGATTAATTAGCGAACTAATTCAAGCTCTATGCCTTTTACTTAGTGTGCGCCGTAGCCCCCAATATAGTCCTAAAGCTAAAATGAATCTAAATTCAATTACCTTTCCTTAAAATTTTGGGCCCTCTGCAACAAAAATAAACAATATAAAGACAGGCCAAAATTACTCGAACCAAAGGCAAACTTCACCGGGAGCTTTGTGTAAAAAAAAAAAAAAAGAAAAACAAAAGTTATTGAACCCAAAAGACAACTGGGTTAATTAGGTTGGTTTGGTTTGGTTTGGGGGGTTTAACGTCCCAAAGCAACTCAGGCTATGAGAGACGCCGTAGTGGAGGACTGGAAATTTTGACCACCTGGGGTTCTTTACCGTGCACTGACAGAAAGGATTTCTGCAGTGCAATTAACTGTATGCTTACAATAAGTATTCAAATGCTCTGATTGGGAAGAGGGAGAGAATAAGAGCCATTTCATGATACCTTAGTCTATAATTCCCTTCTAAGATCGCCTTGCAAAGTAGCTCGCGGAATGAATCACACACCATGAACAATGAATTAGAGAGAGAGGCAGAGCAGAATGTTGGGTCTAAAGTTTTTATCCAGAAAACTAAACTTCTGTTAAGAACTCTCGAAAGGGAACAGCAGTTTGCGATAGGCAGTGAGGTATTGGAAGTGGTAAGGGGACACGCCTACTTAGGACGGGCAGTGGCTGCAGCTCTGGGCCAGGAGAGTGAAATAACCTGACGAATAAAAAAGGAAGTGGAGCAGATCTGTCAACCACTCTCACATCATGAACAGTAGCCCTCAAAAGAAAGGATACAAGAGTTCTATCTGAACGAAGCCTACCTATGCAGCAGAGAAGTGGAGGCTAACGAAACAGTTTAAACTAAACTCGAAACCAACTCACTGAGCTACGGAAAGATGAATCATTAACAAAGACAACTGGTCAGCATTGTGCTAGCTCTTGCCGTGAAGTGGAAAGCGTTCGGTTGCACTGCCTGTTTAACCCTTGGTCACCAATGAGGGTGTATTGCCCACGAATCCGCTCCGCGCGTGAAATGGATGTACGTTGAACCCCGTTACAACGAACGCCGATTCAACGAAATTTTGCGTCAACGAAATATTTACTATTTTCCGTGAGCTTGCCATAGAAACAGAGGAACAAGTTTCTAGCCACAATGAACCATTTTTGGGGCGCATTTCCGCTTCAACAGAATTCACGCTAAGGGAGGTTGGATTTAAAAACGTATTTAAAAGTAAAACAAGCACATGCATAGCCACGAATCTGCACTTGCGTAAGTCTACACTACTTTGCTTAACTAAAAACGTATAAATTAAATAAATATATCAGACGGTTTGCAAGAAACGAAAGGCGCAGTATCTGTCACACTTGTTCTAAGGACACCTGAACCGTGCCGTAAGGGGAAGGGAGAAAGGTGAGAGTGAAAGTGGAAAGAGAGAGAAAGAGGAGTCGTAGTGGAGGGCTGCGGAGTAATTTCGACCTCCCGGGTGTATTTAACGTGCACTGACATTGCACAGCACACGGACGCCTCCCCGCTTTATCTCCTCTGCTTCAATCGATATGTGCACCTGCTGACCCAGCCATTCATTCGCAGGCACAGGCGCGTTCACAGGCGTCTTTGATTGATGGTGATGACGACTGGGCTGGCCTCCTTGGAAAAAGGCGCAGGTGTAGGCTGTTGTTTTTTTCCGAGCCAGAGCTGCACTCAATCCGTATCTTGCAGCACCACCAGCGAGGGATACATTTCGCGTGATGCGCAGTTTTATCTGTACCTACAAAGACCATATGTGATGTAATTGTTCACTGAGCACGAAAATCTCACCACGGCGCTAATGGCAAAAAAAGCTGAAGCAGTTTACTGACGCATTTATAATTAAAAGGCATTTTTACACTGTGTAGTCTAATCTGAGCCTACTTTTTGGCTGATTTCTCCGCTACAAAATTTATTTGTTTTACTTGCTCAGTCAGTTTCGTTGGAGCGAGGTTCTACTCGCCATGCTGCTAAACTTGCATAATCGTGGATCCAAAAAGCGGCCGCGAAGCACGCCTACGTCCATTTCATGCGCAGAGTAAAGTCATGAGCAATACACCCTACACGACGGGTCAGTATTTATTGTGACATAATGTGGCGGCGATCGATAGTCGCCATGATGTCTCAAGATATGCGAACACAGCGCTGATGAACGGACCCAGATGTCTTGCTTTACGTATTTTTCGTTATGACATTTATGTTTGCAATACAACACAAAGACATCTCTTTTTTTTTTTTTTATCTGTGTGAACTCTTTCAGAGGAGGCAAGAATGTGGCTACAGCCCTGCTCTCTACAGAGTGGGGTCATCGCCTCTGCTTCCACAAAAAAACACTGTCATCCTGATTCCTTGACATAATGACCTGGAAGGAAACGAGGCAGGGAAATGTTTAGCTCTAGCATGAATCAACCGATCTGACACATTCTTCGTCTCATAACCGTCCCCGCAACTAAACTACGGGGACTGCCTGAAATCCCCAGACTAAACAGAACAATACCCCCCCCCCCCCCCCCTTTAGTAGAGACCTCACCACGGAGGAAAACATATATTGGGGAGGAGGAGGAGGAAGATGAGGAGGAAAGGCGGGGAGGTTAACCCGTAACAGCAACCGGTTTGCTACCCTGCACTGGGGGAAAGGGGTGAGTGAATATAAAAGTTGTGAGACAAATCTAGAAAGACATATGTGCCAACCTCGCTATGTTCGTTTTCCCTTAATCAATTCCTAATACATGGTGCGGTAACCGCCCAACACTCTTTGACATCTCGTGGAGCTGTAGCTGTAATGCGACAACGTCTAAGACACCTCACGCTTCCTTCGAGCAACGGTCATTGCCTATAATTGATGCGGAGGATCAGCGGAAGCTGATCAACTGGGTCAAGGCGCGCAGCAGCCAGCGGCATTCTGAAATAACAATGATGGCCACCGAGCATCAAGGTTCCCGACGTATAAATGTTTTCAATCATTCAAGCTCAGAGCTTGCCCCTTCGTATTCCGGATTGCACGATCTCTTCCCTCTAACAAAAGACAGAACAGCGTGGCGTTCAACAACTGCTTAAAACAATGTCTCCGGCTTTGTGGATTAGCTTTACCGTTCCGGAAAGCGAGACCTCAAATCTATCGCTGCCACATTTTTGTTTCTTTTTTTTTTTTTGTCGCAGAAGGCCCAGGACCCTCCGGACGTTTCGAGAGCCAGCGAAGCTAATTAAATAAGCGGAACACCGAGTGAGAGGGGCGAGGTGCCGAGGAGGGTTCCGAACACAGAGAGAGCAAAGTGCGCCAGCTGCCGAAAACTAGCGCATGCAGAGGATCTCTAATTAGACGGTGGAAACGTGGGATTCTCGTTGCTTAGAAGCTCGGCCGTCGGAAAGCACAGCGGACCGACCACACATTCGTCATGTGCCATGAAGCGTATACGTGCGCGCTTTCACGCCGGAAGCGCGGGCCTGCGCGTGCCAGTCTTCGGCGGAGGCACCGTAAAGACGCCGATGCCTGCAGAAACGTTCTGCGGACGCAATGCGCATCAGTGACGTCCACCGCTCGTGGACGCACAGCGGCGGCCGCAAAAACGCAGAAGCGGCACCTTTTGCGGTCCCACCGCTTTCCTCTTCCTCTGCTTCCCACTCGGTCTGCCTCCAGCCCTTCTCTTGGCTCTCCTCCCGGCTTGATCGCGATGGGAAGCGTTTTTGTACGGCGCAGCTAGGTTCGTTTACGTAGGCGTAAATCGTCCTTGCTGCTTGACCTCACACGCGACAGCGCGTTCGCAGACGATTGTGCGTGCTGAGTGATTCTGAGCTATAGATACGCAAGATGTCTGTATATTGTGTGAGATTGAAATTGTTCTTGTCTTGACAGCACAGTATAGCGGAGGGCATGGCAGTGAGTGCACTTTTTTTTTCTGTTTTCTTTTCTTGCTTCGCCAAACTTCGCAAATATACTGATTCGAATAGATGGAAACAAATCTTTGTTCATTAAGCTTTTCGCGTGCGGAGAAACAAGTCGGAACCCTACAGCCCCATCTGACTGGCAGTGATGACACTGTTCGATGTTAATTACTCTTCGTCCGGGAGATTGCGCGTGACTCCAGCAAAGTATGTTTGTAAATTTAAACCACTGCAGACAAAGGTGGCACTAAGGCAGTACAGCCTAGACACCAAATATAGGCGTCTCAGGAACCAAACTGTCAAAAATAGGCACTACAAATAGCTCCGAAAATGCAACTAATCTCACCGAAACATGCGCACCCTGTAATGTGCTTGCTAAAGTTAGGGGGCAGTTAGTGGAAGCTAAATCCCCTCAGGAAACGCTATTTACGTATTTAAGCAATTTAAATTGATGGAAGTAATTTTTATTTCGCAGGAGTATAAGTAAAATGGTTACCAGTTGCTTCTTAGGTAAAATTTAAAACTTTCAAGCACTGCTGAAAGTGTACACGGTGGAAGGACTCCTGGGCACCTGTTAATGATTAGACTTGATTCTGGACCACGGGCTTCCCATCATCAACGGCAAACATGGCAATTTCGTTCTCTGTGCCGAATAGGTCGAGAAAGATGTGTGGTGGTGTAAACGCGTTACAAGGTCATGATTCTGCAGGCTATATTAATCACCATGCATGTTTTTTTTTTTAATGCGGCCATCGTTATCATCATCAGGCTGACTATACCCAGTGCATGGCGAAGGCATCCCCCATATTTCTCCAATTAATCCGGTCTTGGGCTAACTGCATACACTTGACCCCTGCGAACTTCTTAACCTCATCCACCCACCTAACTTTCTGCCGCCCCCTGCTACGCTTTCCTTCCCTTGGAATCCAGTTTGTTACCCTAAGCGACCATCGGTTATCCTCTCTTCGCACTACATGTCCTGCCCATGCCCATTTCTTCTTCTTGATTTCCACTAGATTGTCAGTAACTTGAGTTATTTCTCTGACCCACTCTGCACGCTTCATATCTCTTAATGTTACCCCTACCATTTTTCATGCCATAGCCCTCTACATTGTCCTCAAGTTAAGTAGAACCCTCTTCGTTAGCCTCCACGTTTCAGCCCCATAGGTGAGTACAGGTAAGATGCCACTGCTGTATGCTTTCCTCTTGAGCGATACCGGTAAGATGCTATTCATATTCTGCGAGTGCTTGCCAAATGCTTTCCATCCCTATCTTATTCTCCTTGCTATTTCCCTTTCATGGTCCGGATCTCCGGTTACTACCTTTCCTAAGTAGACATATTCGTTTACTACTTTCAATGCTTCGCTACCTAAAGTAAACTGCTGTTCCTTCCCTAGGATTGAGCATTACCTTAGTCTTATGCATACTGATTTTCAAGCCTACCTTTTTACTTTTCCTGTCTAGGTCAGCAATCATCTTTTGCAGTTCATCCCTAGAGTTGCTTAGCAAGGCAATGTCATCAGCAAACCGCAGATTACTGACGTGTTCTCCATCTATCCTGATCCCTTACTGCTCCCATTCCAAGTCTCTGAATACTTCCTCTAAGCAAGCTGTGAATAGTACTGAGGAGATAGTGTCTCTTTGCCATACACCTTTCTTTATAGGAACTTTTCTACTTTCTTTATACAGAACCATGGTTGCTGTGCAGCCTCTATATATATCTTCCAGTACTTTCACGTACGGCTCGTATACACCCTAATTTCGCAATATCTGCATGACCGCCATGGTTTCTATGTGAACATAAGGTTGTTTATTAATGTTAATGTCTTGTATGGGTTATATAGAACAAAACCCGGCGTTTGGCGTCCAGAGCAAGTGGTAGGAAATCCTACGTGAATGCTTTGCGTTATCAACCGCACCTAACATAGTCAACAACTTGTCAGGAGTATAGACAGAATGCGAGGCCTGAAACGTTCGGATTTAGGCTAAATTTCGCACCAAGCTTCCTGTTACCAACGAAAAGTGACTGAACTGAAAAGTAAATTCGGTTATTTTGCAAAGGGTGGGAAGGGAAGCAAGGCCTTTGGTTTGCGAGAGGGGCACGCTACCCACAGCCCAAGAAAGCTCCTTGGACCGAGCTGAATAATGGAGGACCTATTGAATGCGCGATGCAGTCAGTGATGGCCAGTGATAATGAAAAACAAGGAAAGAAAAAAAAAACGAAAAGAAAATAATGAAACGATCAGGTATTCAGGCTGCTGGCTTCGCAGCGCGCAAGCAGTTTAAAGTGGCCTCAGAATTCTTTAAATTGCCTCTCGAGTGTGCCATTATCTAAGCTGGACAGTCTGGAAGATGTGCAAATGTGAGTGAGGAAGAGCCTTGAACGTATGTTTAAAAAATTCCAGCATCTGAGCCTCTTGCAGGCCTCTACAGTGACTGTAGCAGCACCCTTACGACGCAACGCCGAGAATGAGGGGGGTATTTCGTGGCCATGGCTCTGGCAGGGGTATGTATGTATGTATGTATGTATGTATGTATGTATGTATGTATGTATGTATGTATGTATGTATGTATGTATGTATGTATGTATGTATGTATGTATGTATGTATGTATGTATGTATGTATGTATGTATGTATGTATGTATGTATGTATGTATGTATGTATGTATGTATGTATGTATGTATGTATGTATGTATGTATGTATGTATGTATGTATGTATGTATGTATGTATGTATGTATGTATGTATGTATGTATGTATGTATGTATGTATGTATGTATGTATGTATGTATGTATGTATGTATGTATGTATGTATGTATGTATGTATGTATGTATGTATGTATGTATGTATGTATGTATGTATGTATGTATGTATGTATGTATTGCTACGGCGTGAAACCTTCACACAGGATGGGTTGCGCCAGACGTGCGAAGTCAGATCTTGGTCGCGTTCAGCAGCGCCACTTCCACTTCTTCCACCACTAACCCCATTTCCTTCCACTACGTCGTCTTCACTCCTGAGTGACATTTTCCCCCTGAGTAGCCGATGCCCGCCGAGCGAGTTATGCCGTCTCCTGAAAGTGGCAAGTCTTCAGGCGAGCGACGTGCGGTACTTCAGTTTTCGAAGAACGGTGACAGTTGAGGTAACGCATACAATTTCGTACGTGATGTTACTGATTCTGGCCATGATCACATAAGGGCCATCATAGTGGGCCAATAGCTTTTGTTGCAAGCCGCGGCGCCGAACTGGACGTCAAAGCCGGACAATGTCGCCCGGAGCGTAAATAACATGCTAGCGGTGGTCCTTGAAGCGCTCTTGTGATGCAATGGATCGCATGCGGGCCATTCGATGAGCTTCTTTAGCGAAGTACAGGATCTCAGCGACATCCAAATTTTCACTGGTAGAAAACGGCATTGTGTTGAGGGTGTAGCGCGGCAGGCGAGCGTAAAAGAGGTATAACGGACTGTATCCGGTAGTTTCATGAGTAGCGGCATTGAAAGCGTATGCGACGTAGGACTGTATGGTGTCCCAGTTCTCATGATCCGAGACCACATACATGGCATGCATGTTGGTCAGTGTTCTGTTGATGCGTTTCGTCAAACCGTTTGTCTGTGGGTGATGTGATGTTGAGTGAAGGTAGAATAGACGATAACAGCTCCTCAACGATATCAGCAGGGAATTGGCGACCCCGGTCACTGATTACTACTCGTGAAGATCCATGCCTTAAGAGGGCAGAGTTCAAAAGGAACAGCGACACTCAATGATCGGTAGCCGATGGAAGAGCAGCTGTTTCAGAATCGCGAGTAAGATAGTCTACACATACCACCGATTGCCGTTTGGAGATTTGGGAAAATGTCCAAGCAGATCAATTCCAACCTGTTCGAACGGACTGCTTCGAGGCGTCACAGGGTGAAGTAGGCCAGGCGAAGCGGAGGTAAGGTACTTATGACGCTGACACTGCGTGCAGCTGGGCACGTATCCTTTTGTCGTGGAACGCATTCTCGGTCTGGAAAACCGCTCTTGAGCCTGACAGAACGTGCGAGCCGATTCCAGATGTTTTGATGCGGGGTCGTCATGCATCACACGTAAAATAGAGGAGCACAGAGCCTTTGGAACAACAAGCAGGTATTGTGGGCCCACAGGAGAGTAGTTCTTTCTCCACAAGAGACCATCGCGGATATACAGAAACGACCTTTAACTCCCTTGTTTCTTGCGATGGCAAACAGAGGTTGTAGAGTTGGATCTTCGTGTTGCTCAGTTTTAAACACCTCAACATAAGGAAACTCTGGGACGATGGCCGAAATCTAATGGTTGAACATCTGACTGTCACACTCTGTTGACGTCAGCGGCATTCGCGAGAGACAGTCGGCATCGGCGTGTCGGCGCCCGCTCTTGTATTGAAGTTTTACACATGTAGACGGATCGAGGGCCCTGCGCGCAAGGCGACCGCATGGATTTCGAAAACTGACGAGCGAGCAGAGGGACGGAGTGATGGTGTCACAATCGTGAAAAGGCGCCCGTACAAGTATACGATCGAAACCTCTGCACAGCGAAGATCACTAGCAAGGCATTCTTGTCTGGCAACGGTGTAGTTGCGCTCTGGCTTGTTGAGGGAGCGGCTCGCATATGCAATAACGTACTCCTGTTCATCTCTACGCTGTGCCATAACAGCGCTGATGCCAACACCACTAGCATCAGTATGAACTTCTGTTGGTGCGGAAGGGTCGAAATGTCGGAGAACAGGATGTGAGGTCAACAGAAACTTCAACTGATGAAATGAGGCATCGCACTCGGCAGTCCATTCAAACGAAGCTCCTTTGTGAAGAAGGCACGTCAGCGGGTAGGCGATGTCGGCAAAATGGTGAATAAAACGCCGGAAATAGGAGCATAACCCTAAAAAACTGCGGACCTCTTTGTCTTTCCGTTCTGCTTGAAATGACTCCACAGCTGCTGTTTTCTGAGGGTCTCTCACGCCCTGATAATCAACGAGATGTCCGAGCACTAACGGTTGACGCTCGCCAAAGCGGCATTTCATAAAATTGATGACTAGTCCAGCGTTATGCAAACAGTTTATTACGCGCGCTAAGCGGTCGTTACGCTCGTCGAAGTTTTGCCAAAAATGAAGACGTCATCAAGATAGCATAGACATGTTCCATTTCATGCCGCGCAATATCGTGTCCATAAAACTTTCAAACGTCGCAGGTGAATTGCAAAGTCCAAATGGCATCACATTAAAATAAAAAAAGCGCATTCGGCATTACAAACGCGTTCTTTTTTCTTTGTCTGTCGAATGCACCGGAATTTACCGTAACCTGAACGCAGATCTACGCAGGAAAAAATAAGAAGCGCCAGAACGAGAGGCAGTCTATGGAGTCATCGATGCCCAAAAGGGTATATCCATCACCTCCACCAAGATATTACGGCATGATATCTTCACTCAGGACGGGGTTGCGCGAGATGTGCGATGTAAGATCTTGGTCGCGTGCAGCAGCAGCGCCACTTCCCCCACTAACCCCCTGACTTCCACTACGTCTGCTTCGCTCCTAATAGATATATATATATATATATATATATATATATATATATATATATATATATATATATATATATATACAGAAATTAATCGAAGACCAACGTGTGGTGCATCAATACAGCTTTCGTCAGAATGTTGGAACTTTAGTTCCGGCATTCAGTGCTGGGTATTTATAGCTTTCAATACATCAATACATCCGCAGCGTCATCACAGCATTTGAGTGGACTGAGTCGTAGACAATACAAGGAAAATGAAATGCAGGTCAATGACTGAGAAATCTGAGTGGGCTTTGTCAACAACGAATGATGTAAATCATTCACTGTGACAGTAGTAACAGCACAATAAAGCCTGTTTCATTCTGCTTTTTATCTTGTTCTTCAAGACGATATAAAACTTCTACAGTGAAACTGGTAGTGAAACCAAAAATAGTAAAGTTAGCTAATTAGTCAATGCTAATTAGTAAATTCGGAGAAACAAAATATATCCCAGACATGGCCGCGCTACACTGCAAAGCAGTCAGGTGGTTTTACTGCGCGTGGACAGTCTTTTTTGAGAAAGCCTTGTCCCATTTAGCAGGGTCGCCTGGCATAAATAAAAAAAAAAAGCAATAGGGGACCAGGATGGGCGATTACGGGGCACCTGTACACATTCCTATACTCTACAACATTTCATATAGTTCTTAATAAAAATGACCTATGGTCTTCTTCAATTAAGATGCTTGGTTATCCAGTCAGCAATCAATGATTTGATGTTATAGACACCAAAAACAAGAATTAGAGGTTAAGAAATAAAAATCGCGATGAGATATTTATGCTTTCGCCTTCAGAGCATGTAAGCAGTCTTAAGCCCCCTCACTAGCTTTTTGGAGTGTTTTCTGATGCGAGATTAAAATGAGTCAAAGTACGGATTATTCGTACGTGCAAGAACGGTATTCAAATCTTTACTGTTCACGAATTCTAATTTCTTTAATCGCCGTACTGGAGGATTCTTTTCCCTTCTTTTGAAGGCTGCCCACCTCTCTCGTATACGAAGGCTTACTGCCCGTACATATCCGGTATAAAAGAAAAAGCCTGCTTTCTTTTCACATTGCTACTCTCTGAGATGAGCGTCGCTGACAAGTTGCAACCGTTAGTTAGCATTCCGACCAGTTAGTCCGCCAGTGTTTCTTTCAGCTCTCGTCTTACGTCTTTTTCTCGAGTAGTGCCGCTTCACCGCTTTGTATGCCAAAATGAAAAATGTCTATCACCTGGCCTCTTTAGCATTTTTAGCTTCGAATACACTGCTCGACAAAGCGTTCGTTTCGTTTTGCTCTCTTTAGAAATGTCAAGGTGGACGGTCACGCAATTTTCAAACTGGTCGCATATTGCAGCGCATTGACAGCTGTGCATAACCTTGTGCGAACACCAGCTTGGCTATCCTTCGCATATTATGTTTAAAGATGTACAATTTCAATTGCCCGACCAGGAGAATGTCGATTATTGACATATGATTAAGCAGTCGTTCAAACTCTTTAAAAATTCGGCGATGATTCCCGAAGGCGGGCTTTTCTGACAGATTAGTAATGGTCACACTCACACATCGCCAGTTCAAGTTGCGGACGCGTAATTAAGAAGCTTCGACATGGCGATTTCTACAGCATGTGGCTGAATTTTTGCAAGAACATTGTTTAAAATGAACTATTCGGTCACGAGCGATTTTTTAGATGCAGTAAAACTACAAAGAAGCTGTTGTTAGAAAGCAACTTTTGTATATCGCAATTTATCTAGATGGCTAATGCCATATGCTCGTCTAGTAATCATTGACGCGTTGAAAATATCCTATTGATTCTTAAGCAGTGTAAAATCGTGGCGTGACCAGGATTCTTAATGAACGTTCATCTCCAAACTTTCCCAATCCAATCACCTTAGTATCTTTTGTAAACAAGCGAATAAAGATAGCGCCAAGATTTTACCACCGGTTGACTTATTTCCTGATTTGTATTTATCTTTACTCTGCATGACTACCCGTGCAAATGTGAAATTTGCAGGTTACGCTCGTCAACCCCTCGTCACCCATTTTGTGAGACATTTTGTGCGAAGAAGAGGAATACATTTGTCAGATAAAAACTTCTATATACTTGCCTTGCGGCTTCGAGGAGTGCCACACTGGACAGTGGTTCAGTGCGCACTTCCTCGCAGCAAGCGATGAAGCGGTGAAACACAATTCTTTAACCGCACGGAGGAATAAGCCAGTGAAGCGTAAGGTTGGTGTAGAAGTAGTGCAAATAATAGCAGTGACCTGTCCGCTTGTTTTAGAACAGTACCTTGATATTCCCGAGAAGAAGCACTGTAATTAGCTACTGAGCATTGCGGTTAGGTTCAGGGTACCACTCCTCGTTCCTCATTATGTAATCGCCATATCAGAAATAAACGTTTTTTTTTTTTTCACTCACTCCCTGTGGGGCTTTGCGACGAAGAAAATATACTTAATTAAATGGATGATATGCGCAGTGTTCGTAGACATATTCTTTACAGCGTGTTTCCATAAAGCTTCATTACTCAATTTCAGATGAAATAACTACTTGCTTTCGCGTATGTTTTCCTGTTGTGGTATTGCTGGATTTCCATAAAGTACTTGGCTGTTCCTGGCCCTACGGGGCTGGGACGGTAGGTCAACGCCATTTGCGGCGGGGGCTAGCCTGCCACCAATATTTATCTGTTGTAGGCCGTCATTGCTCCTGCCATCGCTTAGGTAGTGGACGACGGCTGCTGAGCGCGCGTCTTTCTCAATTCCTCTTCCTTCTTTTTCTTCTCTACTTTTTTTCAAGTTTTACGTGTAGCTTTTTTTAGTTTATGTTCGTTTGGAAGATGCTGGCATGTAGTACTTATAATGCAGGTGATTCGATTAAACTGTCAACAGTATTGACTAACGTCCTGTTCCATCTTTTGTTATTCACTCTTTTTTTTTTTTTTGTCCTGCGGTTTTCACTCTGAGGCCGTCAGTGTAATTCGCCTGACAGAAATACAGCAGTGGCATCACAGTTTCCGCTTTCGGTCAGGCGCTTCGTCCTCGCCTAGCGTTCCCAGAAGGAATTAGCGGCAGGCTAATTTCATCATCGGAGAGAGTCACGGACGCCTGCGTGAACCAGACAAAGCATGCTTATTCCGCATCTGGCAGGAAAACGAGCTTGGCTGCATTGTTTCTTTTTTTTTTTTTTTCATTTTGAGCTGTGGGAAGTATCTAATAGAGCAAGCTCTCGCTTTCTTTTACCCTTGAAGTGGAAAAAAGTACAGTTTATGTTATTTTTCAGCTCGTGAGATGTGATAACCACCCTCTGAAGGAATCGCTCGCAATATAGGATCACACCCGAGCCGCAATGAACACATCGACAGCGGCTGTCACGTCAGTGGTTTTGATAGGAGGAAATGTCCAGGTGTTGTCCATCCAGGTGGAAGTGGTTCTATAGTTGTTTTATGCCTTTCGAGTCGGCCAATTCCTCAAGCCTCGGACAATCTACACAAAACGACCCATGCATATTCTTTGGGATTCACAGCATACCGATTGCTCAATTATTTTTATATTGGTTTATAAATATGCGTTTATCAGCAAGGACAATGTATGAGTATTAGTTTTTTTTTTTTAATGGATTCTTTCAAAATTTGGACGTAAAAGAGACAAGGTAAGGGGAGTACTTTTTAAATTGCAGCTTCTCGCGCTGTATGTCCGAAATAATCTCCCTCTTGAACTTTCATTATTTCGTCCTTCGCCGCGAAAGTTTGCCAAGGGTTGCGAAGAGCGGCAGAGGGCTCTGACCTGCCACACAACGAAAGCAGGACTCTGAGCGCACTTTCCGAAGCTAAAAAAAAAAAAAAGCGAAATAACAGAAACAGAAGCTGCTGGACGCGGCGGAACGCCAAACATGACGCATGAGCAGGGGAGCGGGGCAAGCTGTGCAGCGGAATAAACAGCTAATAGCGGAGGCCCCTCAAGTTGCGAGCGAAAAAAAAAAGCCTGGGAAAGAGCGGGGAGAGGAGGGGGGGAGGGGGGTGATACATGCGAGACTCAAGTCGAATAAGAGATGCGGATAATGGTGTGAATTTGATGTTTTCGAGTATGTTAACCAAACATATGCCGGTCGCTCCGGTGGACTGAAATCTAAACCTTCTTGACTTCTCTCAGGGATTACCTCAATTAGCTGTGTACCTTGTAAGCAAGGGGCATTAAGAAAATTGTACACTGATCGTTTTGTTTAGTTAACATCGAACCCCTTTGTAATAGAAAATAACTTGGTTTCGGCATATATTTTGATGCTACCTGTATGTTTGATCTGGCCGCGCCCACTGCCTGTACAGAGTGGCAAGCTTCTCTCGTAAGATGTTTCCACCGTCCCTCCCGTGTTACATGAAAAAAGATATCTGTGTACATATCAGGTCTAAAGGCTACTTTAGTTTCCTGCACAGGAAACCATTTTTCAGCTCTAAAGTATTCATTTTGTTACGTGCAACTCAATTCAGATTCAAGTCGGTTTCAACTTAGAGCTATATCATTTCCCACCTTTAGTAGCGAAGTCGAAATGATGCTATCGAATGTGACGTCTTACTACTCGCGCGACGTGATCGCTGAAAGTTTGCAATTAGTACGTAGGTGCGAAAATCATCAATTTACTATCCTACGGATTTTTCTCGAGATGGAACGTTCGCCTTTTCATAATTGAGTTGCTCTAATGGCTCCTCGGTTCCGCACATTTCATTCAAGATAAGCAAATTTCATTATTCAAACTTTTCGAGTGTTTTCCAAATGTTTGTAGCATTTTTATTCAAGCATGTTTGAGATAAGATTAGTTATGCATACACATTTGGAACTGATGAAAAGACACCCACACATCACCAAATAACAAAAACTGTCGCTGTGCAAAGAAGTATGTATTACTGGGTGATTGCCACAAAATAATACACCTATCTGGCGCATATCATGTTGTGTTGTTTCAGCGTCCTGTTCCAAACTTCCTAAAGTATTTAGTAGCCTGATGAATTTTCTATTGTGACCCAAAGTTTTACGAAGACCGTTTTTGTATGCGAGTAGGATGGAGGGAGCAGCCGAACTTAAGGAACAAAAAAAAAAAAATGCAGATGAAATTTTTATTGATTGAACAACACAGTAAGAAACCAAAGATTTTACCTGATTTGGATATGCGGCCCTCGCCATAAATTCGCATTTTTTTCGAAGCGGAGAATAAATTCATGTCTCGCAGAAAAAAAAGAAAAACTTTGACCCCCCCCCCCCTTTTTTTTTTTTTTTTTGCGCGGGTGCTCCAATAGCAAAGGAACGAGTGCACCGATAAGGTTTATCTCAGCAAATCTATCTGAGATCATTTCTTTAATAGCGATGGTGGGGGGAGGTGCTGCACTTAAATTTCGCATTACCTATAATCGTAGTCATCGGTTGTTGTTTGTTTCGGTAAAATTATGTTCACTCACCCGAATCAGACGGCACGGATAATCTGCTATCTTCGCACCAGATGTATCATATTCAAAACCCTAATCTTTGTATAAGCCAACCCTTTTTCAATGAGGGAGATCCCTTACGCAGATGCTATTCGATTTTCTCGGCGCAAGCGTTATCTTCAAATTTTTATGCTTTTTTTTTTAAATATTGCATGAGAATATATATAGTCCTATAGTAATGTTGGTACTGTTCTCTGTCTTTTTCCTCCTGGTTCTACCGCGCATTTTTCACTCCGTACACTCTGTAATAAATGCCTGAAACACACTAACACCCACCGCATGCTACTGAAGGGAACTTCGTGAGCAATCACGGCCGAAAGGTCCCCACGCAGCCTATACTGCACTGTTCATCCTCTTGTTCCTTCAGATGTAGCCCGCGTTACATACGACGGCGGGAGCGCTGTGGTTTCTCTTTTTCTGTGTGCGAACTTTCGCCCGGGAGGGGGCAGGGTCCGCGACAGCAGACAAGCTCGGATGAGGTGAACGTCGCCGACGATCCGGCTTTCCGCAGAGGTCAGAGAGGAGCCGCGTAATGGAAGGAACCTACAGCCGTGTCTCTTGCGTTATCTTTTTCGGTTGTTGGTTCGCCTGGCGAATGCCTCAGAGAATGCAGGCGCTCGCTGCCATGGCAACGGGCAGCCGCCGACTCAGGCTTCGCCTTCTAGCGTTGTCATGACAACAGGTGCCAGAGACAGCTTGGCACCGCTCGTCGCCACTTGCTCCGCGTCTTCAGTCACTTATTCTGTTATTTGTTTGCTTTCCCTTCTACGCCTGGGAGGCATGCGAACGATCTGGGCTTGACGATTTTTACCGCGCGATTCTTTCAGAGGGAAGGAAAAACAAAGGTCTGGGCAGAAAAAAAAAATAGAGAAACAGTGGTGCCGTAAATATACCTCGAATGAGGCTTACGTTGCAAGGCTTGGTATAAGATAAGCACGTGATGTGATACCTTTCGTAAACAGCTAAGCTCCCAGCCGGCACACCCCATACTGAAAGTCAATGAGCTCGTAGGGAAATATTTTTGTTCCGCTGAAAAACGAACATCTATTCATTGTAATAATATCATTTAGCGCAAAACCCACACCAGACAAAAGAAAAACACACAGGACCGATACCCAACTGCTGGCTGATAACTAATAGCACATCAGTTACCTCTTTTGAACGCCTATTCGTCGCACACAATCATAGTTTTCTTCGCTTGCAAAGTGAATAACATTTTACTTACGCGAGTCATCATTTAATGAGGGAAGCAATTGTGTTACGCCAATAAGGCAAAGCTCTGCAGAAGTTGCGCATCTTTAACCACTTGTAGCTATATACCGCTTTATTGTGAAACAAACCTTGGTATTTTAGGCTTTTAAAATAAAAATAAAATGTTACTTTGGGACAAAATAATATCAAATACGTTTCTTTCTGTTTAGTGTTTATTTTCAGCAACCGCATTGAGCTACGCGCTAACACTGTTTTTTAAACGATTTGAATTCAATATTATGTCGCTAATGAATTTTCCCACAGAAATGTGCAAGGCATGGCGAATTCGGAAGTTTATGCACGGTAATTACTCGCAATAATCGTAATAAGTGATGTTTACGCATGTGCAGATGAGTAGTTTCGAATAGGAACGCTCTGCGGAATTTTGCCCGGCACGTGAGGATAAAGTGCCCCGAAAACTTTTGAAGCGGCGCGCCAGTGGGTTCTCTCGAAAAGAGAAAGTCGGTGCTCGCTCGCTACTGGAAGGGAAATCCGTTGCTTGCGGAAATGAAGAGCTCTTAGGCATAGGTCTGGCCGGTTGCTGGCCGCCTGGATTTGTAGTGACATAGTGATGGTCGCGGTCGCCTGCACGATGAAATGCACTGTTTAGTAAAGTGACAGCCCATTGACGTCACTCCCCAAGCGTTATGACACGCTTTCATCGGAGGCAGAGGAGGAGGAGAAGACATTTATTGGCAACGAAATTATTTGGGAAGAGAGGTTGTGGAGCTGAGTGGCAAACCCTATTCCGGGACGCCATTGGCCGCCGCCGCTGCCCGAGCTCTCTGGACCAGGGCACGCTGGGCCTCCAGGTCCGAGCTGGACAGGGCCGCCTCCCAGCCCTCCTTAGTTGGCTGTTTTATAACTTTTATTTCGGTATTTTGCTGGCAGGCCCACACCATGCGGTATAGGTAAGCATACTGCCCGCAGAATTTGCACCTACCCGTGAATGTCAAGTCCATGTGTTTTAGTATAGCGGGATTTAGAAAACACCCGGTTTAGAGCCGTCTAAGGTGGAACTCCTCAGATCTGTCGAGACCTTTGGCGGGCCCCGGGAGGGCCCTCCTGCAGAGGCGTAAATAATTTGTAATGTCCGCATAAGTTATGAGCGGGATTGGTATGGTTGCCTTGGTAGAACCGGAGGATTGAGCGGAACTCCGGGGGAGGAACGCTCGGGCAGCCGCGTGAGCAGTCTCGTTCCCCTCCACCCCCCTGATAACCGGGCACCCCTATAACCGGTTTTTTTTTTTTACTAATAGCCGAATCTGAATTTTTCGTATGTGCCAGTAATATCCTGCGGGCGAGTGGCGCTATCCTACCCCGCACGTAATTTCGTCAAGCCTGTTGCGAGTCGGATACTATAGGATGCGTCGCAGTGGGTGGCGGCCAGTGCAATCGCCGCTTCCTCCAACATTAGCGCGTCATAAGTTTTTACTGAGAACCCGTTCACCTGCCTTCCTTCGTTCACAACAGCTTTGATGTAGATGCCATCTTCAGTAGGACCGGCTGCATCCACGTAATATGTGCCTGTCTTATCAGCCATAGTAATTTTGTATAAATTTTGCCCAGAAAAAGTGATTGTGAGCAGTATACTGTATGCCGCCTAGACAGCACAATAACACGTTTTCCCAGGAGAAAGGAGGCGAGGCAAATAAGCTGCTAATACCCTGCCAATTAGGACGCTGACGCCGGCTAGGTAATTTTTAGTTGAGGACAGCTGTGGGTAACGAAAGGACGACGGTGATGTCGGGAGAGAAGAGGACAACTCGCAGACAAGGAAACGAACACGCTCTAATAACATAGGTATAACAGCTAACTTCAAGAAGAGGAGATCAGCCCACAAATCAGCACACAAATATAAACGTATAAACGGTTGCTAATTAATATAGCCGGAGAAAACTGAAAATAGGATGGCGAATACCTTTTACCTTGACTCAGTACATTGTCGCGCCAAGCATGCATGAGGGATCATTGGCGTCGGTGGAACATATTCATCAGGATTGTCTGTCACTTTTACAAATAAATTTATTTTGGGAAAGAGTCTCCTGCAAGATCATGCGGCGGCATTCTGGAGAGTTTGCAGTCCCTGGCTGGCTTGCGTTGCTGTCAACGTGGGAGCTTCGATAATGCTATTATACAGGGCCTGTATACGGTTTCACGCACCTTATGCGCGCTTGCCACACGCGGTGATGTAAGCGAATTCCCAACTTCAAACTCGCCCGGATAACTCTTTACCATAGTTTCCGGTACCGGCATGCTACGCTGTTTACTGAAAAAAACAAAAAAAAAACAAAAAAAAAAAGCTACTTTATCAGCTATATAATCCCAAACTAGAAGGAAGAAAGAAGTTATATGCCTGAAAGAATTTGATTTCCTCCCCTTTCATAACAGCGACCTGCTACACTGCAGTCAAACCACCGTATTCCGTGATTAGGTAGGAATGGATATCCTATGCTCACTGCAACAGTTGCGAACTGTGCGGGTAACCGGGGTCTCTGATTATTATACAGTGAGTACATGAACCCCGGCAGAACAGATACAAAGAGGGAAATGCCACAAGCCGTTTGAACTCGTGTTTCATATCTGTTGCCAGCAGAGCCGAAAGCCCCATGCGTTGTTTTCGCATTTGGCATTGTTTCACGGCTCAGAAAAGGATAAAGAAAAAAAGCTCAGTAGGCTGATCCGCAGCTGAACTCTCAGCAAAAATATAGGATTGCTTAAAATTCTGAGCGCATGTCTTATTTTGCTTAGCCCAATCCACCGGAAACGAAATAGCGAACAGAAATATAGAAGCAAGACACGTTCATTTGAAAGAGCTCCTACAACTGCTGTAAATTCTTGCCATTCCAGGCAGCTCAGAGTCATGCGCTGTTCTCCCCGCGTACGCCCATTAGTATATTTCACATACGCCCTCTGGGCAAGTGCGGGCGAGGTTCGCGACTGTAGTATCAGGCGAATCAACCAGGCAGCTCTCAAAAAGAGGCAGCATGATGTAGAGGAAGCCACTCTTGCTAAAGACAGAGAGCGCAGCCGTACCAGGTATAGGCTGTCGAGACATCGAACAAAGAGAAGCCAGACTAGCCAGTTGCCGAGAAGCTTGCCAAGCGCGGAAGTGATTCATCAAGATCGAAACGGCAGCAGCTACTCCGGCCCATGGCTTACGCGCATGAATTTGGTTGAAGGATAGCTAAACCTCTGGAATATTTAGAGCTATAGCTTTTGAGCGGTCGTCACAGCCTTTTGTGGCGGTGTCGAAGTGATGTTGTAATCTGTGGATGATAACGGTTGTTCCCGCAAAGTTTGAGAGGCTACATAAGGGAGCGCGAAACCGTACATTATACAAGCTATCCTAGCAAACTTGAGATAAAGGCAAAAAATAAAAAAAAAACATTAGAGGCAAAAGAGTGAAACCACGAATATTGCTCGCAGAGATCGGGCGACATCGAACATTTTTTCCTTTCCTATTAAACAAATGATTTTATTTGCGCGATTATAATTTTGTAAGATATAAATAATTCATTATATATTTGCAATTTTAGGTCTATGTACCTAAATTAATATTTTGTTCAGACAATAAATGGGATTGGTTGGAGGACACCTTCAGAAGCCCACACTGTATATATATATATATATATATATATATATATATATATATATATATATATATATATATATATATATATATATATGTTGTTTTTTTTGTTTTTTTTTTCAATATTTAAAGATGTCCAAAGAACTCGGAAATGAATCCCGGTACTTATGTGCTCGCGTGACACGATCGCGGTGCTCTCAAACGTGGTTAAAGCGAACAAAATCAGCAAAGGCTCTGATTCAACAGCCCCGTTGCAGTGGCAAGCCTACATGTCCGCCGTGGTTTCTTCGCCCACGTCAGGCTATAGCCCTAAAACGCCGCTACATTTTTTGTTTTGTTCGCAATTGACATATAAATCTCTAGTCATTTATATTCTCCAAGCATGGCAGATATTAGTGCTACACAAAGAGCGGCACGCTCGCTACAACTCGCACTGCCACACGCGCCAAATGGCTGACGCGAGCGAAGAAGCCATGCATGGCTGACATATCGACCTACCGCTGCAGCAAAGAAGCCGTCTTGCAACGGTCGCCGCTGATTTCATTCGCGCAAGCCAAGCTTGAGAGCAGTACGATCATGCGTGAGAATGCGTTGTTCACGTGGTTTCTTATGTCTAAAATAAATATTTCGTAACTTAGGGAAACAAACATAACCAATTGATCACTTGAAAAACGAAAAGTTGGTTTATGTTTTAAGGTCTAACGTCGCAAAGTGACTCAGCTAGGCTATGCGATATGCCGTAGTGGAGGGCCCCGCAAATTTCGACCACCTGGGGTTCTTAACTTGTACTGACATTGCACAGCACACAGGCGCTTTGCTTTTCGCCTCCATCGAAAAGCGGCCGCCGAGGCCGGGATTTGATCTCGCCTCCTTAGGCGCAGCAGTCAAGAGCCCTAACTACTGCAACACCCAGGCTTTTTTTGTTCTTGATTGTACTGCCCCACCACGGCGACGCAATAAAAAAAAAAAACAAAAAAACAATTCAGCAGTGCTGAGTAAGGCCACTATCAGATATATACAAGCTTATCTCGCTTGGATCAGATGATCGATTTTTCGACCTTTGGCTCAAATTAAACGGGACACCCGGTATATACCTGCGAGATGCTCAGGAGACTTAGGGATGGGGGAGGCTGAACCAAGAAGGATCTTCGCCCAATGCACATTGGTGTTATACCCTTGGAAGGAAGCCTGCACCACACCACCTGGGAGCAATAGTGGATTTCTGAGCGTGCTGGGAGCAGTGTGCACGTCTGCCGCAGATTGTGAAATGAGCGCCAGTGCCTACAGAACGAGATAAACGAGTGTACGCATTCCTGCCACGGTGTAGGCGCTAATTACTTTGCGAAGCGAAGCTGCCTGCCACGCAGTAGACGGCGAGACGCGCATCGGCTTTTCGCGGCCATTATAGAAGCTAGCGCAGTGCATTCTTCCTGTTTGATAGTGCCTTCCTGGCACTATTCCGAACCAGCCGCTTTTTGCTGCTTCGCTCGGCGTCACGCCGTTATCTCGTTTATCTATAGCTGGTCTGCGTCCTGCCAGATCGTACCGGTAGCGGCCAATTGTTCGAGGCCGCTATAGATATGCCCCTATCGCCCTTTATGAACGGACGTGGGCACACCAAAAAACGCACAGCGCCTGCTTCGTGCTGTCAGCCGCCTATGTGGTTGATCTAAAGACGCGTTCACTCTGGCGTATCACTGAGGTGGTGCGACTTGTTCGTCGCTTCTCGTGACGGGGCCGAGAGACATGAGGTACGCGGGCGCAGGGCGCACAATTTGCGGCTTGCTTCCCGAAACAACCTACCCACCCCCCTCTCCCCCACTGAAGTTTATTTGGCGGGGGAGGCTTTCAGCATAATCTCATTATGCCTGCTTCAGCCATGGAAGCATACGGCGAGAGAGCGAAGGGACTGTCACCATGTCCATGTGCACTATGGCTTATGAAGCCGCAGAGAGCTGAGCAGAGCCAAGGTGGACATGACGGTGCGTCCGTGTTTGCCTGCACGCGCAGTAGTCGTTTTCTCAAGCTCAATTTTTCCCTTGCGTGTAGCACTTGGCGAATGGAGCTGTCGAAAATCAGTTTGCTTCTTCTAGCTGAAGTGAGAACATTGCTATGCAACACTTACAACCCTTCTTCCTCGGGTATATAAGAGACCAGGGCCCGCTTGCACAAAACAATCTTAAGACTGTCTTAGCTAAGTCCAGACTTAACTGGAGTCTAAAGAATAGGCCACTAGCATGGCCGCTTAAGACTGGAGTCAAGACTGGGCTTCAGTCCTGACTTGAATAAGTCGCTTGTATGATTACGACTCTAGTGCTGTCTTGGTTAAGACACAAGGACGCCAGGTGTCTAAGCAGAGAAATTAGGGAAACACAGGGATGCGCTGGCACTGTCCCTGCTGTAAGATGTACACATTCCGTCAATTTTGCGTTGTGTAAAATCCGTGCCATTGCTTTTTGCGGCGTAAGATTGTGTTACGAGGAAAAATGCCCCAAGTGGTTGCTGAGGCCGTTCTGTGAAGCCACTCTGGTGAACATGAACCCGAAGCGTTCGACGTTCGGAACAAGAGCCGTCTTAAATAAGCTTGATCTTTCTAAAGACACCATTTAAGTCTGGACTTAGCTCGGACTTTATCGTGCAAGCCGGCCCAGGTGTACAGGTGCGTCACAGAGTGGCGCGAAGTGAGCCTAACCGAATCGCGAACAACCACCTTCGTCAAAGTGCAATCAAGGAAGATTACTCTTAACAGCACTCTCGATATCGCATATGGTAGAACATTTATGCTTGTATTACGTATCGTCTATAATGTATGTTGAACAAAACATTAATCTCGTTCCAAGCTTTATGTTTTTTTTTTTTTTTTTCATGGGTTCGGTGAAATCAGTGCTCTGTGTAAACAAAATGCAAAATGTTTTGAACGTTGTGTAATCCATATGAGGAAAAGTTTTTTACGAAGACACGACGCTTCTTTTCAAACACCAAAATTCTGGGGGACGCTATGAGGTCCGACTTCAATGGTATACAACACGGATGAGCAAATGGATGTCGTCTGCCACTGTCTTAAATTTACGGATCATGAATGGCGTGTCAGCACTTTTCTACACACTTAATCGCTGACCGCTTAATTTGTGCCGCTACTATCTCACACATACTAATTAGCATACAGTCGTAGCAACAACATCATGTGAATGACTACCCAACATAGATATAAAGCCCCGATTTAACTGTGCCATGTATACAAACGTACCTGCGTCAACTATTATTGGGTTGGTCAACTCGGGATATAAAGGTTCCGAAGGATTCGATTCCCATTTACCTTATCTCATAAAGTAGCCCGAGTTGCCAGCTTCTACCAACTCGGCCATGTCAAGCAATGCGTTTTCGTGACTTCACACAACACGCCCATCAACTAGTACCCGGCCACTGTTGCCCTGTTGCGTTCAAAGGAACTTCATATGCAGTGCAGTATAATGACGTTGTTTCAGGTGCACAAAATGTTACGGACATCAATTAAGAATGCTCACGTGCTACGAAGCGAGAGCATGAATCTCTTTTTGCTTATTTTTTCTTTGTTCTTCTATTTTTATTAGCACTCACTTTCACAACTACTAACGGCATCGCGCGTTGACTAGGCCCACCTTTATGCATCTCCGAGCGACGACGCTCCGTGGCCTGGCGGGACCGCCTGTCTGGAGATCCGGAGGCCCTGGTTCGATTCCCACCCTAGCCAAATTAACTGAATTTTTAAGGATCTGAAAATTTTGACGTTGATTGCAATTTATTTGTCCCGTAATTATATCTATATCTTCCATACGCTGTCAACTACTTAATACTCTGTTGAACAAGTTGTTTGCAGCCCTGGGAAAGGTAATGGCGGCCTGGGCCAAATAGGATGGTGCGGATTATATCACTGTGCTCTCTCGTGCCTACCGACCACGGCATAAGAATGCAGTGAGAATATTAGCCAACTACAGCAAAATTAGTTGTTTGCTGCCTAGCATCTCTTTCACTCTCTGCTGAAATATCTGTACCATGAAAGAGTATAATGTCACACCGCTGTCCATCTTCTGGCGCCACCAAGTGGCCGAACCACGTCTTGGAACGTGGCTGAGCGTCATAAACATGCAAATGCAATGACCCGAGTGGCCATAATTGGCCTGTCAAACTACGAGCTCTGTCGCACCGCTTCACCCCCGGATCCGCCTCTTACAGAGTGGGGAGAAACAAAAGCGGGAACGCAACCCTTCGCTTCTCCCCATATCGCCTACGCGTCCATATTCCGGTACTTGGTGTGGGTGATTCCTCTGCCCGAGGGAGAAGCAAGACACACACACACACACAGCGGGCCGCGGTAGAAACATCTTTTATCTAGCTCACAGAAGGGGTCCGTCCATGCCGATGCGGGAGGTCAGGGGGGTCGTCTTCGGGAGCAGCCAAGCAGTATCCAGCAGGGAAACCAGGAGCCAAGAGAGAGGGGCGACGGCGTGCGCCTTCCTTTATAGCCCCCGCGCGGGACCGGTTATCCCAAAACGAGCGGGGAGAGGGAAAGGGTAAAGCAGCGGCGCATCGGTAGCCGCGGGAAAAGCGCTCCCTTTAAATGTGGCTGGCGCGGTCCCCACGTGGTTACTTCAACGCCACGGTTATCGATGGTAATATTGCTTTGTCGTTCTGACGCATTATTCCACGCATCGAAACCGTGAGTTTCTTCAGTCACATTGTTCACGCCACTGTGTGCGCTCGAGCCTGTAGGCAAGTCGTATGCTAGGCTTATAGCGAGCCAGCTGGAAACAGAGAAGGCGCGTTTCAAGGAGCTTTTGGTTCAACTCACCGAAATAAATGGAGGAAAGGCACTTTTCTACGACAATGCCTCAGGGCTTGGAATACGAGCTCAGGATGGCGGTAGCAGAACGCCAAAAATTAGAGCGGAAGGTAGCTAGGCTCAAGCTGCTGAGAGGAGTAAGCGAGCAAGCACGGTCGAACCGACGCTGAAACCCGACGTTCTGCTTGGACAGAGCAATGCGCAACAGCACATAGCTCACGTAGGAGTAAGCAGCGCGCCAGGAGGCAGTAACCCCTGCCATTATTGAAAACCTTTGAGAAGAGCGTCAAAGAATGCGGAGACACCTTAAACAACGCTGGTATGGCGGGCGTCGAATTGAAGCAAGGAGAGTTACTCCGCGGAAACGACAAATAGCAAAGGCAGGATGTCTGCACTACAGATGGGAAAATTCCGCAAAAGTCTAAAGAGTCATCGTAAGGAGTTAGGTCTGTCTATTCGCACTATTATCGTGGTGGCTCAACATACACAGGGGCGCTGTTGATGCGACTGGGGGAGCTCGCGTGGTCGCACTCAGATGAGTGCCAATGAACACTCCGGTCATGTGTATGTGGTGTACGTGTTCGCGAGCTGGACGCGTGCATGTGCTTGAACTGAACACATTAGGGGGTCCTGGACTTCAATCAAGAAGTGAGCCTTGCATGTAGCGTTATGTATTTGAGTGTGTTAATCCCTTTACTGGTTGTCATCGTCGAAGGCGACCGAAAGCCGTCTCTGACGGGGCACAGTATAGTGCTGCCAACAAATATTGAAAGCAAAAATAGGCACTGTTGATGACGTCACGACGTCAGGGGGGGGGGGGGGGGGGGGGGGGGGGGGGGGGTTCGGCCCCACTTCCTCTCGACACCCATTGCTGGATAGGGTTTTCGCCGTAATATTGACTCGCAATGCCACTTTTTCAGTCGGACGTCAATGCAGCAAAGAAAATGTCACCCCGGCAATTTGCAGAGACCGGCTTCAAGGTCCTCCTTCACCGATCTCTTCCGACTCAATTGACATAGTGCGCCTTCCGCTGAGGTATCTCGTCTGACGCCCATTTTAATCGTGGTGGCTCAACATACACAGGGGCGCTGTTGATGCGACTGGGGGAGCTCGCGTGGTCGCACTCAGATGAGTGCCAATGAACACTCCGGTCATGTGTATGTGGTGTACGTGTTCGCGAGCTGGACGCGTGCATGTGCTTGAACTGAACACATTAGGGGGTCCTGGACTTCAATCAAGAAGTGAGCCTTGCAAATATCGAACGCCTTGTGTCTGTGATAACGAAGACAGTGGCTGCCATCACGCCGCGCATGACATATCAACGGCTTTTCGCAAAGATGCACCAAGTAGCATTCTATATATAGAAAGCTTGCTTATCATATTGACCTATTCCCAATGACATTGAAGTAGCACTACCATTTCAATAGTTCCTTACGTTTTCTTGGCCGCGTTAGACAAGAAGAAGGCTGAGTCGAGCTGGTGGGTTCATGTTGGACGTATCGACGGAACAGCGCTAAGAGACGGGACAGGAAAGAGGACAGACACATGCGCCGTGGAAGCATCTGTTATCAACATTGTCAATGAATAACAGCTGGAAAACAATTCAGATCCTGCTCCGAATGCAGAACCTTGACTGGTCTGAGCGATTAGGGAATATGCGGTTTTAGCAAGTCAAAAAGACTGAAAACTTGCCCTTTTGTACGGCCTGGCGGCATAACGAGGCCTTCAAGTGGAAATTGTTCCATCTGGCTATCGAAAAGTATACGCACTTTCTTCAGTATGGCACCCAGTTTTCAAACGCAGGGGGTGGTGTGGTATCGCCTTCGTTTGAAACAACTTGATTGGTTTGGAAGTCACTGAGGAAAATGTTGCGCGCATAAAAGTAGAAACTGGGCATTGCACATAACTTGAACCAAAATATTAAAAAAAAAAAAAACGGCACACTCTTTGAGTGAATAAAACTGCAGCTATCGTATTTCGCCCAATGAAAGATTCGATATAATTTAGCAAGAGCAATTTTATCCGTGTGTTAATAGTTTTCATCTTTGCAGTCGGAGAGAAACACGCTTTTTCAGCATGGGACGCCATATCGCGTCGCAAGGAATCGCACAGAGCATGCTTTTCTTGCTCTATTATATTATATATATGCACTATTCGCATGATTTGGCAAAAGAGGGCGAAAAAGAAAGAAAGAGCAACGCCGCAGTGTCTGTCTGCACTTCAAGCTTGCAAGTGCTTGTGGCCAATAATAGCTGGCAACAGCAGTCACTTACTCCTTGCACGAATAGCATTGCATTTCATCTCATCCGCTCATCTGTTCCTGTAGAGGTGTCTTAACCCCCGAGTCACAAACGTGTCGAAGAAACATCCATTTTCTCCGATTGTAACATTGGTGGGCTCTTTGATCAACAAATTTATAATTGGGAACACACACTGGATACACTAGATTGCACCTAACAAACATAGTGAGTTTTTGGCTTTTTTATACGGGAATGATTTTCTTCCTTAAACCTGTCTTATTGGCTTGGTTTTCGAGTGATTTGCTTGTCACCCTAATTTTAAACAAGTTATTCAGTATCAAAAATATATTTCTCTCCCGCTCTCTCTCTCTCTCTCTCTCTCGTTGTGTGCATTTAACTTCCCGACGTGACTCGTGCTGGTTACTTTAAACAACTTGCGGTTCTATAACGTGCAGTAATGCCACGCAGCACTCGGGCGTTGTTACATTTTGCTTAAGTCGATATGCGGCCTTTCATGAGGCTAGGGTTCAAAGCCATGATCCATGGGATCTGGAGTCGAGCGCCGGTTCTAAAAGGTATTGAAGCTTCAGTTTCAAGAAATGCTTCAGTCTGTATGCACTTTGTTTATTATAGTTTTATCCAGTACTGTTCTGTATGCGACTTAGTCAGTATGCAGGCAGCAGTATGAGAAGATAGGCCCCCGGTATACGTTATATGCATGCAGTATTATCCAGAATCTGGCAAAACATTCTTCCGCTCATCTGCAAAACATAAGGGAAAAGTTTCTTGGCCAGTGAATGCAAAAAGGCCAGCGCAAATAAACAGAAATAATCGCTATGTTTCATAAAGTACAGTTTATTCATGGCAGGGATAAAGATGACGGCATAACTGCAGAACGCCGCTTTATTTTGTACAGTTGAAGGTACCGTGCTGCGAACATTTCCTTCTTTTTATTTTTTTTTCTCTGCTCTCTCAGAGCGATATTCGGGGAGATAGCGACGTCTACCGTTCAACAGCGCAAAATAAGAGACCACTCTCCAGTTATGAAGAACAGGAGGCTAGATGAGAGGAAAGACACCCTTCCATCCCCACAACACACATTAACTGCGCAAGGGTGGCTGAAGCTCGCTGTGCGCAGTTCTCGCCAAGTATGCCCAGGCCACACAGCAAGTGTGGACGAGCGATCGTTAGTAACTCTTTCTAAATATTCTCTTGTCCCGCTGCCTCATTCTGAACATACTTATTGGTGTGTAACCGTCCTATGAAACTCAGTCTCGAGGCATTACTTTCGCTGGTTGAGGGAAAATGAGAAAAGGTCGTACGTATAGTTTAGCGCCTGGCGCTGCTTTTTTTCTCGCAAAATACACAGTAGCGAAGCACCACTGTACCAACAGCTTCTCCACATTTGCAACAAATATATGACACTCCAGCCGCTGGGAGCACAAACAAATAAAACTGAAATCCATTATGAGCGGAGTTTATCAGTACGCACAGAAAAAACAGTTCTATATATGTTCATGAAAGTGAATTTACGCACAAATATAGGCCCAAATATACTACATCCATTAGTTCAAAAATAAATTAATCTAAACACAAGCTACCTAAATATAAAAAAAGACGTACACACTAATAAACCGGTAATATGCGATAAAGTTTTATATCTATTGAAGAGGGCGACAGATTCAATGAATCAGATATTCCGAGTATGTTATGCAGGGAAGTCAAAGCATAATTTAGTGTTTGAAATACATATTGATATGGTGACATGGGACATGTCAATGTTCGTTTTGAGTTAGGTGGCAGTGTGTGCTCTTGCGCAACTCACTGGCTTGTTGCAGAAATTCAATTTTCAATTAAAGACGTATATAATTGCAGTATACAAAAATTATAAAAACCGGTAATTTTACGTGCGTAATATTTTGGATATACTGGGTGAGAAGGTGATGCTGTTGTTACTTCTGTGACGGCTCTCAACACCAGGCGCCGTTACACTATTTGATATGAGGTTCCAATAACGCGAAGTAGAGGAGCTTTCTTCCTCATAAAATAGCATATTCTATAAACTTCCAGAGTAAGTTTACTGTTCGAGCAAGTATGTTTGGCAGGTGCTTAATATAAATACCCTTAACTGCAAGAGTTCACAAAGTACATGCCCAATGCGGGAATTCACTAAGGTGGATGCTCACACTCTTGACTGTATTTATAATCTTTATTTTAATAACTTCGAAGCTGAGCACGTGCACAGCTAATTGATTAAGTTTCAAGCTCTAACAATAGCAGCATTTTGTTTTATTTTGAAGAATGTTTAGAATATTATTGATATAAAAATAAATCCAATTTACCTAATACCGCATTTCTCTCTTGTTCATTTAAGGTCTGGGCTCATAGAAAGACTCGCTTCATCAGCGTATATATTGTGTGCTCTGCTTCTGTTTCTATCGATAATAAACAATTATGCAAGTACTTGTGGCTCTGCATTTATGAATATGCATATATTTTTGGGGGCTGTATGGCTCTGTAAGTACTTACAATAAATAAATATAAACAAGCGTTTTTTTTTTCACACATATTTCTGTTAACTAAGCAATTAGTTGCGTGAAATACAATGTTCTACTCGTTGCGAAGCTTTTGGTCCACGTTAAGGGGTAGAGCCGTGTGCAATTGGGCCTCATTATTATTGTGAGTACCTTGATGCCCAAGCAACACTGGCCATAAAGCGAGTCACCTGCAGTAACGAGTCGCGAAAAACATAGTAAATAAAAATAATAATACAGTTCACTTAATGATTTGGGATTAAGGTCTCCTTTCGGCCATCGTGGCTGGCAGCGGCGTAGATATTGGCAAAATCTGGAGCTCCATATTCATTATGCTTACCTATAGCTTCATTAGCCTTTAACACATTTAAGGGGTTTAAGGGTGGTCTAAAGCTCCTGGCCCGTGGCTCAGTAATGGCGTCTGACAGAGTGATGACGTATGTCTAATTACAGCTGCTCATATTTAACGAACCTACAGTATCTACCAGCTGCTCAAAACGTGTTGTAGTGGATCGGAAGCTGCTTAGACAGCTTTTTTAACGGCCATTCACGAAATTCGGAAAAAAAGGAAGGCGTATTGACAGTGCACCTTACCACAGCAATGGAAAGCCCCAAAGAGAACAAAAAGGCCGCGACTAAAGTATTTATACCATCCCAAATTCTTCCGGCGGGGCTCTGAAGTCAAACCTCTGCAAAGGAACCATTGTGCTGGAGCACTGAAGCTATTTGGGTCATTTTTATATGCACGTGTCAAGGCAAAATGGTCCCCGTTCGGTTCTGAGCATTTTCACACTCTCCGCAACCCGGAGGGCAACTTTACACATTAAGGAGGCGTAAATAAATATAAAAAGGCTGGTGAATCGTCTATAATTCTAGACAAATAGGTGAATTCGTCACACGCCCAGATTAAATGTTCATGGTTCGAATCCTTAATATTAACGGGAGCCATATAAATAGTATACGTAAACCTTGCAGGTCAAATGAGTACTGCGATCTACCAGAGCTTATAAGCCACAAACACAAAAAAGCATAAGCTTCCTTGGAAAATAGTGAGTGATATTTTAATTCATTTTATATAATTTCACTTATTCAGCATCTTTTCCACAACAGCGCGATGTGGCCAAGAAACAAGTAGCCAAAAAGCCAAAGTAAAGGCTTTACTGCGCCTACACACCTTCGCCAGACAGTTGTATATGATGAAATATGTTGACGAATACAAAGCAGCGAGGAACGAATGACACTACAACACGTGCAAGACTCGACATATTTGATGAGCACTGCTAAACCGAGTCGCAGTGCATATAAATGGAATGAAATTGAACCTGAAATGCAAATTACACGATCCTTGAAGTATTATACTTTTGTACAGCAGTACGCCTTCTCATTTTAAAGACCCCTATAATTAGCCTAACTGCGGGCTTGCTGGGTGTTCACCCTTTAACACAAAACCAGAGTCGAAATCAAACAGCCCTGGCACAGGAGCCTTTGAGAATTGTTGCAAAAGTTTTCTAAGATAAATTTTGATAAAATATACACGACTTATAAATACACACTTATATTCTAATAAAAGGACCAAGGAAGTATGCTTCGCCTTGCTGGCATTTTTCGAACCATAGTTCTTGAGCAGCAGGAGTGTTTGTCTCGTTTTTATTGATAAGGCGAGAGCAAAGAGTCGAATATTGGGTGAAAACATCCAGTCAGGCAGTAAAACATTGCCTGCACTATACAGGCGTGTCATCCAGAATGGGGAACAAAAAAAAACTGAGCTCTACAATTATCACTTAGAACTACACTTTTGCAATGCATAATATGATTAAATGTCAGTGTTCATGATTAAGGTTCCTAATATCCACATCAAGCCTCTGCCCTTTCCACACCGCTCTGAGAAGCTCTATAGACCGTTTACAGCGAGTAGTTCAACTCTTCCCTAACAGGTGGCGCCACTAGGACGGCCGTCATTGCTGGCCTTCGGAACGCATCGGTGCGCAGTGCTAACTGCTGCTGTGTATCTTGTGTAAGAATACCAGCTGACTTTTAAACAGCGCTGCTTTGATGCAGGTGTGATCTGTATTATCGAAGTATTCTGCGAGGAAGTAGTGCTAATGACCCTGTTGTTTATTGGCGGAAGAACAGAAGACGCTTTCTACATAAGGTGCACATCATGGCCTAGGCAACCGTTTTTCTGGGAGATGTATCACGAGTTCGTGTTCCTTTCTGGGACAAGAAAGCGCCTGTTAATTGAAGAGAATGGCTATACCTCACGCCCCAGCTCGTTTTAGCACCGGCAGTAGCCATGGCAATACGAGAACGACCCTGACGTTTTCTCAGGAATTGGATATTGAGTCTTTGCACTGCTGCCGAGTTTTTTTCGCAGGGCGTTAAGAGGTACCTTGACGTTGCTATTAATCTCTATGCAGTTATAAGAATTGATTGCGCAGAGAAGGAAAGTTAGTGTGGGCATGTAAGTGAGTCTGTTTACTTTAATTAAGTACTATTCCCTAGGATATGCGGGATCGAATCTCGGCCTCGGTGGCTGCTTTTCTCTGGAGCCAAAAACCCAGGCCCCGTGGTTTGTGCGATATCAGTGCACATTAAAGAACCCCAAGGGGATGGGAATTTCCGCAGTCCTCCACTCACAGCCTGAGTCGCTTTGGGACGTAACACCGCACAAAGAAAACCAAACTTTAGTTAGACAAGTACTGCTGAAATACATGTAATAACTGCTGCTTTTATGCTTTTGCTCCCTGCATTGATCACGTGTTCTTATAGGCACCGCTTAAATACGAGTCACCTTCTTTCTTTTGAAATAAAAGTTGTCAGTTCAGCGCTCCGTCCTGTCTACCTTCGTTCTCTTGTGTTGCGTCCTGTTCAGCGCTGTGTTCCCAAATATGGATTTGAACCAACTAGCCCAACAGCAAGTGTTGCTTTTATGAAAATAATGCACAGGCCAATGATAAAATTTACCATGATAAGATTTTTTTATATCCCCGCTTGTTTGGGCTGCGTACTGTGCGTTCTGAATTCCGGTGCAGTTTCCAGTCACCTTCGCCCGAACCCAGGTGAACGCTGCTGAGCGCCTGATGCGGCCTTCAAGCAGCGTAATAGTCTTTTGAAGCCAGGACGTTTACAGGAGATAAAATTATATCTTATCAATTGTCGGGGATTACACGCGCGTCCATATTGAGCAGTAAGTATTGTGCACAATGTTAAATGAACATTCATAATGCGTCTCAGCCAGCATAGTCTGAGCATGCGTTCGCCCTTTGCGCAAGAAAATAAAAAATAACAAGTTTGAGGGAATAATCAGTTTGTAATCTATTCAGTTTTACAGAAAGTCACGTTTTCCACAAAGAGCACTAGAGAGGGAATTGATAAAAAAAAAGCAAAAAAAAAAAGTCGACGGCAGATGGGTTTGTACAAACGTTCTAGCCAATGCAGACATTTAGGAGGACGCAATAAATGAACTACGTGGTTAAATTAAACTTTTAGCGCCTACACACACACTATGAGCATTCACAGGAAGTTTTTCGGCTATCTACAAGCTCGTTGTCCCCAGCGATAGCGGGTACGCCGCACCGTGCAGCCGAGTACTAGCGCGCCGAAAGCCGTCAAACCAGAAGGCCCGAAGGCCAGCGATGGCGGAAGGGTCACATGATCAAATATGGCAGCGCACATGCGCTCGCGCTGTAAAGGGTCTATATCGCTCAAGGAGGCCCGAGTTCTTCGCAATAATTTTTTTATGTGAACGTCACGAGGTCATCGAGTAAAGATTTACGCGTCAAATACTTTACTCACTAGTGTACGCAAACGCCACGCTATTAACGCGGCAGAAAAGGCTCCCATTCAGCGAAGAACCCGGTGGCTCTGGCGGCGTTTGGAGAAACTCCAGATTTTGCAGGAAGGTTTGACTTCACAGGAGGAGCGGAGGAATAGAAAAAGGAATAAGACCTTACACAGATTGCGATTACAAGGCCGCAACGTGAATGAAACATAATTAGGATGTGCAAATATAGAACTTAGATGTCATTCCGCGAAAAAGAAAATGTAGGATTAGATGCAAATCAAATCTGGGATTCAAGGCACGCTACCCTATTTTACAATGTAAAACTTCTGGGCCCCCTAAAAATTTTACAGTGGCTTCGTTAACTATAGTGATGTGGCTGCGCTTCTGAGCTTCTACAGTAACGGGTATCACATAAAGGACGCGTGGACCACGTTGTGATGACGTGTAAGCTCACAGCGCATGAAGAAAACACACGGAAGCCCCGAATTCAGGCTTGATTTGGCAAGTCTCCGCATATGTCGTTCGTGCGCATCATGTGCTTTTTGTCTTTCTTTGGACTCCCATCTAATCATCACGTCGGTCTTCTCATTCGCACAAAAGGAAAGCAAGAATAAAAGAAAAAAAAAAAGGAACGACAAACACACGCGCGCAGTGGGGATCAGTTCGCGATAAGAAACCTGATAGGCGATTCTCCGTATAGCTGATAGGCGCTTATCAGGAGGAGATGCGTGTCCGTGCTTTTTGATTTGCGACTTATTTAATTTCGACATAGCTGGCAAAAACTGTTCCGTGTCGATATGATCCTAATGGTGCGCACGGTAATAATGGCACTGCCATGCGAACGCATACAGGCCTATATATTGCTACCCAAGGTTGTGATGTGTACAGAGGCACATCACTGTTCTCACTACGGGTTGCAAACGTTAGGGAAGACAAAATATACAGCTGAACAAATCTGAGCTAGAACGAGTGAAAGAAGATGGCTACAATTGTATACAGCACAGCACAGCACACAGAGAGGCAACTTTACTTGCGAATCTATTCGCTCGGTTTGTAAGCGATAAGCTTACAAAAGGCGGTCTGTCGGATTGTCGAAGGTTACGCAAAGCAATTAAAAGATGCGGGGCTATAATAATGGTGCGCCAGCGGTATACTGCTTCGAAGTAGACCAAAATAACACGAGTGTTAATTCTTGCATGTAGGTATTATAACAATTAGAGACACCAATAATTTGTTAATTGAGATTAGTTTTACTTATGGTTGCATTCCCCTCATCGAAAAATTACAGAGAGAAATCCGCACACAATGGAAAGCAACAACTAATGCTGGAGGTTAGAAATTCCTGATCCATGGCGCTGCTTCAGCCACCCCTGTGCTCACGTGTGGTACGCGCAATGCAAATCAACCGGTTGTTGGCCCTGCTGGCTTGCGCTCTGTGCATCTGCGGGAGGGCGCCATATTTGCACCGCGCGTACTTATATTGGCGGGTTCTCCGTGAGTATATTAAGAAAAAAAAAACGCCCTTATTATATCCGGAATTAATGGGCTTCAGCCACACCACGGGTGTCTTGGTAGCCAGTGATTTATCAGCAGCAGAAGCGTAATGTTTGTAAAAAAAAAGGTGGCGCTGCGAGCGGCAGCGACGTGGGCAAAAACGCAGCGTGCCTATACACTGCGCAAAGAGACGCTGCCTTCAAAACCAGTTCGCGTGTGCGAATATTCTGAAGCCTAAGCTTCGCTTGTGCGTAGAAATAGTTTGGTTTAGGCCTTGAGAGTAGTCCAGCACTTTTGGAGCCGATTACTGCTGGAATTACGTGGCGAAGATCTGCATTGACTTCCTTCGCCGTGGCCTCAACAGCGCGCGGCTACGGTGGGCGGCTGTAGTGACTGAATAAGTTAAATGAGTACGACAAAGCGCAATGTATAAGAAAACCTATTAGTCCATGCTGTTCAACTCCCGAGCCTATTGCTAGCACATGAAAGGAGGCCATACGATATTAATGACTGGAAATGTGTTTTTCATATGACGACTCTTTTGATATGGGCTCTCTGCTGATCCAAGCACCTTCACTCTAAAGAACAATATTACCGCCAACTATAGGGAACCAGGAATCGTTTCTAGCTCACTAAGGAATTAGAAGAACTCAATCTTTTAGTTCTTTGTAACACTTGTGCGCTGCCAACTTGTTTTATCCTGCTCGATAAAAAAGACGTTTCACGTCTGTTTTATCGTGCAGACTCGTCAAGGTAATTCACAAGTTAATATATACATGAAGGCTGTTAAAAATGCTCTCATTTTGTTTTCTTTGTTCTATAGGAGAGGTGCATGAGCGCAAATGCTACGTTCTCCCCGATCGCTTGCAGCGAAATTTAAGGGATCTGCTGATCTTATTTTCTGCTTATTTTGCACTCCACATAGCCGAATTCACTTTACAACGCACGTTAGCCGCGAATGCAATCCGTCGCCGAAGGATCGACTTGTCGCGCTCAACGCCGCTGCTCTTCGCTCTCATCTTTATCCGACCGCAAGAAATATGTGAAAACGGGTGTCATTTTTCCTTTTATATCTCGTGGCGCAGCCAGCCTCAGCACAGCTTGCAGGAATATCAGGAATTATCCTCGAAAACACAGCAAGTGCCGCGCATCCAATGCAGACGGCCGGATCTTTCGCCTACACCCCGAGAGTCACTGCTGTCACCAGCGCCACCGCACCTCCCCTGACGTCACGGGCTGACGCTTCGAGTCATTACCATCTCCCGCATGACGAGGTACATTGCTGCATGGGTCCAGGAATTCCCTCTGAACGGATATGTGTTGGGAGAATCGGAAAAAAATAAAGGAGCCTTTGAAATACATTTTAAGCAAATCCCGTATTTTTGGAGAATGAAAATGATTGTGGATCAGCTGCTGCGCCTTTTGCGCCCATGGCATAAAAAAAAAATCGCGAACTAAAATATTTTCTTTAAAAGCTAGGTTTGGTGGGAGGGCCAAGCTTACCCAGCTTGGCTGTTAATTAGCAAATATAAGTTGTGGTTTTTCCTTAACATCTTGAGATGGGGTTAGTGAATGCCGCCGCGCATGAGTGCCTTTTCGTGCCTCAAGTGCATAAATTTAGTATAGGTTATAGCGTGCTCGAAGCATTCTCACGATAGGCGAAGGAGCCACAGCACACATGTAAATGTGTAGTGATTGCTGTTAGCGCATGATACACTTGTAAGCGTGAACATTTGTCTGCGTGAGGTGTATATGCTATATGCTCCTGGGTATATTCGTACGGCGCCCAACGGTTTATGGAAGTATCGAGGTCAAGAGACATGTGTCCTATATGGGTCCATACATCCGTGACCGCACAGGGCCTCATCTTGGTGCGTGTACGACCGCGAAGGAGCAGCATCCATGCCCAGTGTGAATATTCCCAGAAAATCTGCCCCTGCCTTCAATTTAGGCGAATAAGAATAGAGCGAAACTGCTGACGGCGGGACACGTCTACAGAAGGGGAGGGCCAGACTCCTCTTCTTTCGCGACCGGCCGTCGACTTTCAGTAAGCGCTCGAAAGCTACGTTTCACCTGTAGGTGCAGAGCTCTCTGGGTTAACCCACTGTTTCTGCACTTTGCTGCGCATATTGATCCATGATACTAATAACAACAGTAATAATAATAAAAATAAAATTGTTGCGTAGGCTGTGTTTACTTCGCACTGCTCTAAATGCCCAAAAATTGGCGAGTTTAGAGCAATGCGCAGTGAACACCATGTACGTACTGGAAAACGGTATAGTGTGGAGCCTGGAGATTCTTTGTAAACGCACCGAAACTTTCAAGGAAGTTCAGAGGCCAGTAGAAGATAGAGCGGCCGACCATTAGTGAACTCAAGACAATGAAATGTCGGTTCAGTGTGCTCGCTAAATAATTTCTGTAGACGCACGAGAAACGGTGTCACACAAATGAAAAACTTCGTGATTGCTTCTTACGTAGAGAGAAAATTATGGTAGCTGATTCGCTACATCGGAGTACAATTTTGTATTTGATACAGAATTGTACAATCCTTGCTAAAAAATGAATTGCCCCTTTTTTATGTTTTATTATTTTTGTTTCTTCTAAATTGAAAAAGCAACACTTTTAGTCCTAACAATTCCCATGCATAAACCGTTTTCCTAAAACATCTTTGGCGACATCTTTGTCGTGTACACTTACTTCTTAAAGATTAATGCATGGCTAAAGAATAGCTAGCATGGCTGTTCCTTACGAAGGTGGAGTTTGTGTTCTAGCATGGCATGATATGCTTCCATGAGTACAGAACGATTTGTTGAAAACTGCGTTCGAGAACACGGCCAGAGCTGCCTAGATTAATAAATCCGCAGTGCGTAACTTGCGTAGAGACCTGTTAGCAATACCATTATTAAAAAACCTATAGATTTCTACTGAAACACCTTCTTTTATTGCCCTTCTCTTGCCCTCAATGCTGCCGAAGCGAAGCTCTCTTCTCTTGCTTAGATACTTTTGTAATTATTTACAGGTAATGATGTGCGTAATAATTTAGAAGCATACTGCGGTCCTAAATTTCAGCAGAATGTCTCCGAAAAACCGCTTTATTTAACGGAGGGTGGGGTGTCATGCATATCAGCATTGATTTTGCAATTTTTCTTGCTCCTTATCAGTAAACTTGAAACGACTTTGTGCTTATTTTTATAATTCTATTTATATATTGCAGTAACAGACAACATATATGTAGCATGAACTTGTACTGGCGAAAAACGTTTGCAGTGACCCGAAAACCATCTTCGGGAAAAACGAGATCAACACAATTTTTCAGAATATCGAAAAATTTTTGTATAACGAACAAGATCTGCGCACTCTAACATTGCGTCATTCCACCTTGACGCCACCAAGTTCGTAGTATAGTGAATCGGAAGAAAAATTTTCGTCGTGGAACGAGAGCGCTCACGCAATTGGGATGTATCGCAGAAAGCTGAGAGAACTTCGACACGGATGCCATTTAATAAGAGATGTTTGTTCAAATTTCTAACTCCATGTGATGGGGATGCTGAGGTCGAATCACGATTTTTGATAGTGATAATGCAAGGTGCCTTTTTCAATGCCAGGACATCAAGGTGAGACAAGCGGCGAGACAGAACAGGAGGTTCTTATTGGAGGCCATTCTGTCCAACACGCTTTGGAATCGTACGGAACGTACGCTCTATATGTGGCAACACTGGAAATTTATGTCACCCAGGGGGTGCACCAGTGAGGACGCTGCTGGAGCAACATCATCACTGGTGCATAGCTTCAGCCGTAGAACTGCACGTGAACGTCATCATTAGCTGGACAAGCCAGCAGAGTTCAGGCCGTCATCATGTCATGCAGCCGCGCGGTTTTGCTATTCAAGCTAGCCTAAAGTCAGGATAATAAACTGCCCATGGCGCCAGTGTTATGAAATATCCGGGGACTTTTTCTATACCTTTGTCACTGTCCTCTTTTTCTTTCTTTTTTTTTTTATTTAAGGCGGCTCATTAGGAATATGAGGAACCATTGAAGGTGAAAACACGGCAGTGATGCATGCAACTAAGAACACAATTCCTTTTGACGAAATTTTTGTTTGTTTTGTGGATTTGATGCATTCGCAAAGTCCGTCAGTAATATAAACGTTTCATCCTTATATACACAAGGAAAACTGCTGGGAACATAAAGCTACCCTTGATCAATAAGGGGCGCACGATGTTTGGATGAAGCGCACCACTGCTCGCATAGAAAACGTCCGGTGCAGCGTGAGCCCGCTTCCACAGCAGGTTCATGCTGCTCCGTGGAAAACGTCCTTCGTGTGCCAACTGTTGTACTGCAACGGATGTTAATGCATGCGCTTTGGTCTTGCAAGCTAGCCATGTTTCCAATTTTAGAGGGGCAGACAGAAAAAAAAAAGTAAGAAACTAGTGAGGCCAGAGCGCAGAGAAAGGAGACTCTGAAATCTGGCGGCAATTGAAGTTCACTGACGGCGATTACCTTGATTGGGCGCAGAGGGTAAGATGTGGGGTAGAAGAACCCTGCAGATTATTCCCGGCGGTCGTCCACCAAAGCGAAATCGGTCGCGCCGCGCGTTTTTCGCTTGGATCGTGCTTCGGACAACACTGACGACAGCGGCAGCAGCAGTCACGGCAGAGTGGGTAGCAGTGTCGCGGCGCAGCAGATGCGGCGGTTCGCCGATTCGCAGAAGCCGCTCGTGGAGTGCTCAGCAGAGGCTGGGGTGACGGCCTCGTCACTCGGCGACCTCATGGCCGGACAGACTCGGGCTGGGACGTCGGAGCGCCATGATCGCGGCTTTCGACGGGACACACGCAATTGGGGATAGCGGGATGCACCAGTCCCGAAAACTCGCCATCCAAAAATCCGCCATTGAAGCAATAAAAAAAAAAAAACCCGCGAGTTGGTAGGGTGGAGGAGGAGGAGGAGATAGAGGTAGCAGTCAACAGCGTGAGGCAAGGGAGGAGGAATGGGATTGGAAGGAGGAGCGTTAAGAAAGAGAACAGTTGGATATGGGGAAAAGATTGAGAAAGGAGGATGCCATACGAGCCCTCGCGAATGGGAAAGAGGGGAAGAGAATGAGGGTGGGCCCCCGTGCGGGTCACACAAAACGCATCGTTCGAGGCTCGGAGGGGAGAGAAAAAGTTCGCCAGAGCACCGCCCCTTTCCCTATTTTCACTCACCCTTTTACAAAGCTTCGACGCCGCCATTGGCTCCTCTTGTGCCGGGGCGTCCGCCAATAGAAATCCGCGGCGGCGCAGCCGGCTGGCTCGAGAGGAAAGGGAGAGAAAAAAAAAGGTCGAGCAGGCCTCTCTGCTTTCCCTCGCTTGTCAGCGGATCTGGGTGCACGTGCTGTGACGGCGAGACTGCTCTGTTTGTGTGTGCGCTCATGTGGGCTTGGGAAGAGCAATGTGAAAGAGTGAAATGATAAGAAAAATATTCCGAACTGCGCCTCTCGTTCCTTGAATGCAAGCAAAAAGTAATGGGAAACAGCAGAGCGCACAGAGATCGGCCTTACGCGCTTGTGCGGCTCCGAAGGGAGCCGGCGCATCCATACCTATAACGGCTGTAAAGCGCGTGAACGGCGACTCCAGCAGCCCTGAATGAGACTGCAGCGACAGGCTTTTATGCATTGTATATCGTCACGAGGAGGCTGATGCATGCATCATTTGTTGCAGTGGTACAAAAAGAAAGGATATAGACACAGGTAAACGCGAGAACCTGTACCAGAAACAATGGAATAATTTTACTTAGTGTGTAACACGAGCTGAGTCGTTCCTGAGCCAGCGTTACTTAAACATTAAATTAGGTGATCAATCAGTTAACGCGGTGTCGCAAAGCACGCACAAAAATAAACCGAATCAGAGTACCGCTGTACTCGTCATTAAAGTGCATATGCCTATATACGCCTAAACTTGTATACTATGAGCTGCTGCGTTTTAGAGTTGTATTTTCAACGCAGTTTTACAAGTAAAGATCAGACACTATTTTACCAGGAGCGATTCGGGTACCAATTAAGTTTTTAATGGAAAATTCGCATTTTGTTTTTCTTGTAAATAAATTTCCAGCAGAGTAACTTCCCTATTAGCCCTTGGATGATTCTGCGCGGAACGTAAGATTCTCTACACTTTTGCTTATTATTGTTATAAACGAACGGGGAATGGATTTTTTTACAGCGTCAGATTTCACCACAATTATTTCGATTCATTCATTACTATATATTCCCTTGAGCAAGTCTTGGGTGGCGTTTCATGCACTGGCGTCTATAAAAAAATCTGTTCAATGCATGTATCCTGGTCTTTGTTTTCTGCAGTTCAGTTTTACAACATATTTTGGAATTCAGCCGCATGCATAACAATGAGGTCAGAGTGTCTGGGGGGTTAAGATTGCCGCAGCTCTGATGGCACAGGTTTAATTGCAAAGGTATGGGAGAGCCCAGTGTTCTGCAGCGAACGGTGTTAGGCTGATGATCACGGCACATTACGAGCTTCAAAATCGATTTAAAATTCACCTTCAAGTGATGGGTCCCCTCTATAACATAAGCTGAGCCATTTCGGATTAATTTTGCTTGGCACACGCACTACATATTTGAGGGAGCAATCGGGTTTAAACAGCAATTTTAGAAAAACCTGCTCGAGGTTCAACAAACAACGAAGGGTCTATAGGTAAACAGAGATAACTTTAAAATACAAAATACATCTATTAAGTTCGACTCAAATTTTAGCCTGACCTGCTTGGATTCGAAATCATCAGCGCGATAGAGGAGCATATGTAAAAGCGCGAAGAGTAAGAAGACTGAGAACGCTTGTGTGCACCTTGGCATAAGAACGTTTCCGTCTTGTTTCCTAAATGTTATTGCAACTTTTACTTCACAATTAATAAGGTGTCTGTCATTTATTTTGATTCATTCAGGTGCCGGAACAGTTACATTCACCGGACGAGTATACATGTGCCCCATAGTGCGTATACTGAAAGACCTTTAGCGCTTTCTTATCAATATGTGCGCTGGCATTAACAAAGAGAGGAAGTCGATAACGGGAAAACTATTGTGTTCGTGAATTTTGCAAGCGTGACTTTTCAACGCACTTGGGCTCGCGCATGAAGCTTCCGCATTCATGCGCAACAGTTCTTTGTAGTGCTTCCGTTACACGAGGTACCATTATTGACACTCAGGTTGTATTTAGTAACGATTTTCTGCCCGATTGAACACGCTATATTCTGTGTAACCTACACTACATCACGATTTATAACTATCGAGCTGTGAATTGCACTCGTGGAGCGGTCCCAGCTGCACTCGAATCTGCCATTGGAATGCTATAGTGCTCCATACAGAGTGCACATGAAAGCGCTCAAGTGAGGCCGAGTTAGAAAGTATAGAACGCGAATACCTCGCGATCCTGAGCGTGGGTCTCGACGAAGCTCGCAGTCGTGAGCTTCTTTTCGGGCAAACGAAGGCAGTCGACGCAGGCTGGCACGCATGCGCATACTTCGTACTCTATACTGCATACAGCATCGGATTTACGGAGTGGGAGGATCGATCTTTTACATAGAGAAACCACGCTGAAGCCATTTTGTTTTCCTGATCCAAAGTGTCCAAGACAGACATGAATCAAATGGAAGCCCCTCCCGTCATTAGTGAAAGCTGGTGTGAAGCTGTACCCATGGCTGAGGCATGGAATTCGTAGCGAACGCCATCCCGAAATCCGGTACACGATAAGAAAAAAAGAAAACAGGGACGAAGGGCTACCAGCAGGACAGCAGATAAGCGAAATACCTCACGCAGTAGTTCAAATGGCTTCGTTCATTTCGGGGCCGACCAGACTGGGACCTTCACGGGGTCTAACACGTAACGCACGCCCCCAATTTTACTCGAAATATTGCGAGCTGAAGTTCCCCCGGATTGCCTCGACACCGCCATTGTAATTTTTCCTCAAAGTAACACAGAGGAAACTTGATAAATTTTCTTTTAGAAAAGTCAATTGTTTGGCGCTGTTTGGTGTGATGGATATTTCTTGGCTGGGTCGGTTCGTGCGAAAACATTGCGATATATCCCTGTCGGCCTCCAGATGCATGTGTAAATGCTCTGCAGGACAGCAAGTTCCGCCGGACCCTGACATTTTGCGTATCCGAATGGCTCCTCCACTCGAACACCGTTTAGACACGTCAGCGGTGTCGAAGGCCAACAGCGGAGAAACAAAGAAAATGGACGGGATTGGTTGCCCTTATCCTATAGGTATAGTGTTTGCTAAAGCGAAAGCCTTCACAAGTGGCGTGAGAAGGAAGCGATAACAAAATTATCACTTGATATTGTATCGAAATTATGACGCAACAGTTCTTAGGGCATCATTCAGGGTGGTGTCATGCGCACCTGACTGCCCTATATAAGCACCAATCTCCTATTCAAGTTGGAGGCTAGTTTGGGATAAAGGACGACACATCCTTTGTCAAAAGGGTACAGCGCACGAGGTCTGCTTCTGAGCCGTGTAGTGGCGCTGATTTAGCATTAGTGGAGGTTCTTCCCATTGGAGCGGGGAGGACAAAAGTCTTGTTATCATACAGATATTCGGAACACTGGAAATGCATTACAAGACACACGAAGTGGCTCAAAAGCAGACCTCCGGGGGTTTTACACTTTTGGCCAGGCGGTACCCATCTGTATGCCATTAATTTCAAGTGTATGTAGGTGTCCCCAGGGAAGTGGTGCAGATTCTGCGCCTTTCCATTGACCAAAAACTAAACCAAATAAAGGCGCTGAGCACTGTGCCAAAATCTGCGCCAGCCTCTAAATGTTAAAACGCCAAGCAAAACCATGCCCCCCAACAGTGCTTTCACACTTCTTAATCGTTTTAAGCGGAGTTACACTGAGGGAATTTTTCTTTCTTCGGCAGCGTCTCTACACGTCTAAAGACACACGCGAAGTCAGCCGCGATGGAGAAAACGTGGGACGCAAGTAGCCGATACAGCCATTTGAGACATTCGCGATACGCATCTGCCGGAAAACGTTTGCGCGCTATCCAGCACTTGAACTTCAAAGGTCTTTCTCACACAGACTGCAAAACAGCACTAAAACGACAAGCAAGCTTCGGTTGAGCAATGCTCTTATACGGCATGTGAAGAAGCCGGACAGCTCACTAGCGGCGACGTCTCGTTACAGCGTCGCGCCATGTGAAAGGGCTTCTGTGTAATAATTTCTGAATTATATATTAACAAACTGTCGTCACGCATTCTGTGCGAACTAGTGCACTAGAAATGAAATAACGGAATAAAGGTGTGCAAGAAATGTGTGCTCATAGACATTAGGACCAAGAAAAAATGGGGGAGGGGAAGTTAAGCTCCGCATTTAAAGGGTATATGACGCGACGTGCACCGTTAATGACTCCCATTTGGCAACTCTTTTTGCAGATCTTTGCTCGCGTGCATGTAACTTGCTTGCTACTCATCTAATTACAAATCCCTTATTTATTCATCTAATATCTTACATGCACTCCTTAGCATACACTTGTATGCGAATGGCCGCCCGGCATAGAAACAAAGTGACTCAGAATGCAAGGGCATGGAAGGTTGACTCTGATCCCACCCTCCCATCTGCTAATAGAGCACCGAGTGGGCAGCTCCTGACGAATTGTCCATATCACGTGGTCGAGTGACGTCAGGCAACTCGATGACCAATCACTGCTGGCCATACCATCCACACCCCATGCATACCCCAGAGGAATGACCGTGATTTTTCGCTCACAACGTCGGCACCGGAGTTTCTCGAGAACGGGGCCGTCAAAGCGTTAATAAGTATACATCCGGAGATTTGGGAACTGTGTCTCATGCCAAATTCCAATCGGTGATCCGGAGACCTGTTCGCTGAGAAAGAAGGCGTCTATAAAGAGGCATTCGATGCGGTTCAATCACTACTCAGTATAAGAATCCAGATCGCCCATTGAAACAGCTCTGCACTTTCGTGCGCGGTATTGCCAACTGGAATTCGACATCCGAAAAAGATCCAATTCCACATTCAAATCCTCTTGCAGCATAAGCTACACAGGTGACTGTCAAATACAAACGTTGCGCCGGATCGCAGGTACATGCGAGCAGCCGTGCAGAACCAGCGTGACACTCACATCAGAGTATCAGAGGCTGTTACCAAATCCCACAAATACTATACAAACTGGAGCTAACTGAACGCTTTATTTATCCAGCATAGGTAAAAAACAAATCTGGTAAATTAATGAGGTTTTACTGTATGCAACTATAGACCAACCGCACACTCCTTAAGAACTTCACGCACGGATATATATGCGGCGCTCATTTGTGCGGGCAACTAAATTCGCGCCGGTGCTCTGGCGGTCTTCACTGCAGAAACAACACAAATCTTTAGTGTCAAAGTATTCTGTTGAAATGAAACTGTGTATCGCTATCGAAATAGAGATTATACGGAGAACGACTTGCAATTTAAGTTCTTATACACACACAACTTAAGAACGAAGCAGCAGGAGCCGCTGAAAGAAGGCTAATTCCAATCAATAGCATCGACCGGTGTTAACCCACTTATACCGCGGTTGATCCTGCTGCATCTGAAAGTTTCCACGATGTCACTTTATAGCTCTAGTGTGAGGGATCAGGATGATGCCATGACATTCGATCGGTCGATGCCTCGTTGTGTATAGTTCATATACCTAAAGGGTGTACTATGTGCCTGATATGCATAGGACAAGGAGCATTTGTAGAGCAGAAAGGTTGTTGGTCACTCAGTGTAAACGTGCCAAGTGTGTGCAGTCAGCGTCAGTGGCTGAGTTTGTAAGAAGCTAAAAATAAAGAAAATATCTGTTTTAGATACTCCTCTTTAAACTACGCAGATTGAATGCAGATAGCAATATTTAATCATGGTTGGGACAGCTCCTTTTTTTTTTTTTAGAGATGGCAGTTCATCTCGCATAATGCTTTTAACTCTGCATTAAATGCAGTCCATATTACTATGGCTCAAGGCTGTGTTATACAGGGACCCTTTTGTTTCATATATCTGTATTAACGACTTAACCCCATGTGTATACCCTCTAGCATTGTGTAATTATTCGCGGGAGACTGTGTAGTCTCCTGAAACAAACGACGCAAACGATGTGATCATACGTACTCTCAAATGATATTAGCGCCATTTGCAAGTGGTGTAACATCAGGCAATGGCAAACGAAGTAAAGCGGGCTTCGCACGCCTCCCGCACTTCCTCTCCTGCTCTCTCCGTAATCTGGGTGTGGAATCTGCTTCTTCACATCAATACCTTGGCAAGTCGCCTATCTGCCCCCGCAAGCGACTGCAGGACACACTGACTAAATCGGGCCATATGAAACACTTAGGGGCTTTCAATACCGTATTGGAATACATTCGCTGTGCGGAAGCCCCAAACCTGCGCTGCGAAGGATGCCGAACAGCAGCGTATATCATATGGCCGACAAAGACATCTATTCAATGAAACATGTATCTGATAAAAATAATATGCACACATATAGGTTTGCGGCCGGGTGCGACCCCCTCCAGTCACTCCACTAAACTTTTTTTATCTGTGATGATAACCTCTAACACCCATATGCATATAGTCACTGAGTATATTTTGCGCGCATATAAAGAGGCGCACCAAATTCGCGCTACGCGATCTATACACAAGACCCGCCGCGGTGGTTAAGATGCTCAGCTACTGAATCGGAGTTCTCGGGTTCGAACCCAGGACGGCGGCCGCGTTTCGATGGAGGAAAGCATAAAGGCGTCTGTGTGCTGAATTTTGCAGTGCACGTTGAAGATCCTGTGGTCGAAATTATGCCGGAGTCCTTCAGTCGGGCTCATTTCGGCCTGTACGTTTCTTGTTTGATTCCCAGCATCCTCTTAACTTACTGCACGGTTCAGGTGTTCACCAAGAAGTGCGACAGATACTGCGCCTTTCCTTTCTTATAAACCAGTTTACATTTTGCAGACCATAACACAACCGTTTATAGTGCAGGACTGGTTATAGCGAGATTTTTGCCAGCCTTCCATAAGACTCAATGCAAAGTCATGTCGCTTATTTTGCGGTCGCGCGAAGCGAAATACCGGTTATAGTACCGGTTTCAAAACCGGTGAAATCGTCGAACAGCAAGGCTTCTCTGCGTGGCACAGCGCATCGCACCACGTGCTTAGGGCGCGACTCAAGCACGCGCGCCGCTCGCTTCCTCTCCTCGAGTATCCACTAGTTGTTTCCGTCTTGCACAAGATTGCGCAATAGCTACTCTTTTCGATGTCGTCGGCTGCCGCAACAGTGCACTCAACACAAAATGGGAACTCTTCTGACAGCCTCATCGCAAAACTTCTTTTCCAACCGAAAGGTCTCAACACGGCTCGAATTCTTTGAGGAAGCAAAAATGGCCAATGCTGCTTTAGCATACCGCCTGCAGCGCGATGGCGGAGGTCAGTGCGACCGCCTTCGCGAAACTAGGCATCCATTTATAACACGCGCATATGCAGTTCCGCGGAGGCGGGCGCGGTAGTTTTCAAAGTTGTGCTGCGTGCGGTATGCTAAATCTAATCCAAGTGTGCAGTAAACTTCGTGGGTTGTTTTTTGTTCACGGATTAGGCATTTGTCAAAAGGAAGCTACCCATCTGGTGGGTATTTTTGACCTGAAAAAAAAAAATTGATGTTATATGGATATAACAGTACTGCTTATAGTGCGGACTTACGCGGCCTCCGTGACCTACAAGCGGTCTACACATATGCAAAAAAAAAAAGAAAAAAAAAGAAGGCCAGTTGTTCTCTTGTGGACACGGCATCCTCGCGACTTCTCTCGGACTGGCGCAGGCGGAGAGTATCCGCGCGGAAATGGTGATGAGGGGTTAGCGTGCAAGTACTGCGCATGCTCTCTTTGTAGGATGCTCTGAAACTTTCGAGGTACGCAAGCGCGAAAAAGGGGGCCGTGCGCGTCTCCACGCCCCCCTGCCCCTCGCACGCACACACACATGCATACACGCCCTCCTCCCCCCCCCTCCCCCCCCCCCCCCACACACACAACACACACGTTAAATTGACTTCGTCATGCTTCCAAAAGGGAAAACGATAAAAAAAAAAAAAAAGGTGTGTGGGGAGAGCCTCCCGTACCGTCTTCCCAGCTACGTCACAAAAGGAAGAAAAAAAAATGCTCCACCGCTCCTGCGCCCTCTAGGCCAGCAGCCTTTGCCGTGCGCGCGCGCTCGCTGGCGTAGGGTGCCTCGATGCCTGCCCTCCGCGGGCATCGAAGCACCTACGCCGACCCAGGCGTTACGTCACGACGTCCTCCCGTCGAAGGAGCATATCCAGGACCTCCCTAGGCACGCACTGGTTATTAGGAGACTTAGCTGCTAGCATTTCGTAACACGCTGCCTTACTGGTTGGATGAAATTGATGCATGCTATTTCCACTGAGTCTCTTATAGAGCAAGTCAAGCGCGCTGGTTAAAGCCCTGAGGGCCACGTTCCAAAATAATAGACAGTTTTAGTTTCACGTGCGTACAGAGTTACGTACGCAAACGTGAGAAGTCTACGTGCGCTGCGCGCATTTCGCCAGGACTACTTTTAGTTTCACGTACGTGGTGTACGTGAAGCAAAATGTATGGACCTTTCATACAAGCCTCGAAAAACTGTGCGTACATGTTATGCCGCGCCATCTAGTACAGATGAACCAAACTAATTTTGGTTAGTCGAGCTGCCTTGAGCCGAGCAACGCTGCGGCCGTAGCCAAGAGTCGGTCGAATTGGAAATTGCTGTTCTCAACGTCGTTGCTCTACAGTGAACAATTAGCAAGACGCATACCTATATGCGTCCACCGCACAGCGTCTCGCATGCAGACTTCGAATGGATTGCATTCCCTCACGTCGCGAAGCATATCCAGATCGTCGCTTTTGGAAAAGCGAATTCGCTGGGCAACAGAACCAACAGAACTCATGCTTACAACTATAGTGCTTACACCTTCCCCCTACAACGGATTGGCTCTGGTTGGCTGCCGGCTTGCATCTGGCACTCTAGCCACTTCTCGCTCAACTCTGGTCTGGCGTGACCTCGCGAGATCGTTGCTATGACGACGACAAACGCTTCTGCGTCAGGCTTAACAGCTGAAAAATCGTCCTTCTATCTAAAAAATAAAGGCTATTTGTCACTTGAAACTTTGCGCGAGGGTAAGATTGGGTAGGCTTAAAGCGAATACAACAGTTTAGAACACGATATCGCGCCGAGGAATTAGCGGCGAAGCTATTATTGCTGTGAAGCGGGCGGGCAGGGCGTCGCCATGTTGTCAACTCTACGTACGCCAGCAACGTGAAGACGCCAACTTGAAAATCCGAATCTCACGTACGTCCGTGAAACTCCCGCGGACTCTTCACGTTCTGCGCATGCGCACTGGTCACACGTAGGCGCTTCACGTACGTGAAGCTCCCACGTACGTGGAACTAAAACTCTCTAATACTCGTATACGCACGTAAACATTTCTCATTGTAGTAAAACCAAGTTTAGGGAATCGACATCCCCACGCAACAAGCTAGTGTGCAAGCATGAGGTCTCTCCATTAGGAATCATGTCGCCCCGGACAAAAGAACCCCTGGTAACATAACAAATGCTTAAATAAGGCTTCTCTGGATATAGTTGGTTCACTTCAATCTGTATGGACTTTGAAAAGCCTTATCACAGCATATTTCCTGTGCCACGGGTTCTTTTCAACATGTAGAAATGAGGCCGAATGCAGCATATCGCAGGGACAAGGAAGGCGCAATTTCGTCTTTACTTTTCTGCTCTTGTCTCTGGCGAATACGTGCTCCTTTCTTCCTCTTTTTCGCACAGTTGAAATGAAGTTTTGAAGACGGAGGTCTTCATTGTATCCGTCTTTATAGATGTATAATGGTGGCTGACATTGCTGTTAAGGTTGCCTGCAGGTTTGAGCATCCGTGTGGCATGCCGGAGGTGCTAAGTTTGATCCCCGGTGCCGCCGGGTGCTTGCTGATTCCTCCGTGAGTACGCGAACCTTTTCCCGGACGGATGCACGGTTTTTACAGAATGAAAAGCTCAGGAAAGCAGTCCAGAAACAAAAAGTTCACTCCAAGACCTTTTTCTGAAATATTTCATATCAAAAGATCCGAGCACCAGGCCGATGGAAATCTTGCCATCATCGTCATCGACCGGACTATATACTGCAGTACAAAGGCCGTTCCCGCGTTACTCCAGTTAACCCGGTTCTGTGCTAGCTGCATCCGCTTGACTCCTGCGAACTTCCTCATCCGCCCACCTAACTTCCTGCCGCCCCCTGCTATCGCTTTCCTTTCCTTGGAATCCAATTTGTTACCCTAAGCGACCATTGGCTACCCTCCCTTCGCACATGTCTTGCCCCTTCCCATCTTACCTTCTTGACTTTGACTAAAATGCCAACAAACGCGAGCTTTTCCCTGACCGACTATACACTCTTCCTGATTCTTAAAAGAGGTTAATTGCAGTGCTGCACTAACCATTTTTTCATTCCGTCGCTCTCTGTATTGTCCTAAATATAAGCACAACCTATTCGTCAGTCTCCACGTTTCTGCCTTATAGGCGAGTACCGGTAAGATACAGGTGCTATGTGTATATATTTGCCTGGTGAGGGATATACTGGTAAGCTGCTACAACCCGAGGGCACTTGCCAAATGCTCTGCATCCCAGCCTGATTTTCCTTGTTGTTTCCCTTTCTTAGTTAGGACCTGCGCCTACTACCTGTCCTAAGTATACTTAGGACAGGTAGCAGGCCTCTATAGAGGTATTTCTTTTGTCACTTCCTGCGCCTCGATACATATTGTGAACTGCTTTTTTCTTTCTTAAGCTGTCGAACTGTCATGTCATGATATGTCTTGTGCATATTACTTTTTAGACCTAACATTCGGAAAACTGGTATACATTAGAAAGCCGGTGGGTGTCTGGCAGTGCAGGGGATGAAACCTAACACATACTAAATGCGAAAAGAATGTTGCAACCAGTGGACCACCGCTGGAACTACAAAAATTACGGTCACATGAGAACCCCTCGCCTTTTGGAAAAGGAAAAATTTTAGCGGGAAATGAGTTTGGATATTTCGATACTATTCTTCTGTAAAGTGAGGTCCTTCTCCTTTGAAAAATTAACAGAGCAGTCGACTGCTTCATATATTTAATTCTCTTTCACTGCTAGAAAATACGAGAGAAGTTCCGAAGCATAATATCAATAAACCTTGGTTTGACCGGCTGCCCAGTTAAGTCCGCCAGGATTCCTTTTATTCATGCGAAATTTAAGGTTGCTCTTTTCGTATAACGCACGTGCTCTAAATATGCTCCCAGCATAGGCATAATTTACTGCACCTATACAAGTCAGCATGGATTTTTTTTTTGTACAATATAAATGAACCTAAAATTAGCCAAGCCCAAGCAGTGTTTCAGTGACGTAGTAGTTGTTGAATGCATTATTTTAGCCGTTCCTTTCAGGATTTTTTATTTTATTGTGCTAAAGCGTCACAAAAGTGGTTGTAGTTGTGCTGTACCGCTCTATTAAATTAAATTATTTGAACATTATCTGCCTTCAAAGAAAGTGCTGCCTTTCATGCATTTGATTGTAAATTGATGATCTATGCGATTATGGGTTGACTTTCGCTGCAGAAGTACATATTATGCAGGTTTGGAAAGCTGTTTTTGATGCTTTCAAGGCATTTTACTAAAGAGCGCCGTTTACATGGACCCGACAGGGCCGGGTTGAGCTGACCTATTGGGTAGGGAAAGTCACTGGGCTCATATAAACGCTGCCGAGTCGCGACGAGGAGCTGAGGGTTCGAGTCCAGTTAACTCCGCCGCAAAGGCAGAGGTTAACTCGCTCGAGCCCGCTGCAGGGAGCAATAAACACGGTCGAGTAGACCGGCCAGCGGGAAATATGGTAGCGGCCAGCTAGCCTATCGACTGCGTCATTTGGACTGATGAGGAAATTTCGGGTTTCCTCTCTTTGATTAAAAAAAAAGAAAAGAAATGCGGCGTTCGACTCCAAGCGGTATAGAAGAACGAGCTTTTCGGAGCCTGCAAGCAGAAATGGCAGCCATGCAATATGAATGGACATGAATACAGCTCTGATATGCGAACAGCTTTACTTCTCATGCGTTAATTCGATGTCAAATTGTGTATTAATTTGCCTGCTTAATATGCTTCATTTGTCTTTTTTATTTATGATCAGGAGCGCCTAACTGAAGAGAAAAACGGAGCAAGATCTGTGTTTGAAAGTCTTTTGGGCATGTGTGCGACTTTCTGCGCCGTAGAGAGTTCTGCAAGCTGCCGAATTTAGAGTATACGCTCCTCAATAGACTCGCGAATTGCTGATATTGCTGCTATGATGACAGTTTTCAAAGAAAAATAAAGACGTCACTTTCTGCCTTATGACTTCTTTGTCGCGCCGTGCAGGAATTAACCGCGTTGCAAAATTAGGTAGGTCAGATTCGGCCCAAGAAGGATTTGGTAGGAGGGGCCTTGTTCGCAAGTGACACAGCATTTCTGTGTGTGCGTGTGCGCGCGCGCGCACGTGTGTGTGTGTGTGTGTGTGTGTGTGTGTGTGTGTGTGTGTGTGTGTGTGTGTGTGTGTGTGTGCGTGCGTGCGTGCGTGCGTGCGTGTGTGTGTGTGTGTGTGTGTGTGTGTGCGTGTGTGCGTGTGTGTGTGTGTGTGTGTGTGTGTGTGTGTGTGTGTGTGTGTGTGTGTGTGTGTGTGTGTGTGTGTGTGTGTGTGTGTGTGTGTGTGTGTGTGTGTGTGTGTGTGTGTGTGTGTGTGTGTGTGTGTGTGTGTGTGTGTGTGTGTGTGTGTGTGTGTGTGTGTGTGCGTGTTTGTGTGTGCATGTGTGTGTGTGTGCATGTGGAACCCCTTCAGTCAAGAATTACACTTATGTAATTTTGTGGATAATGTGGATAATGTATAAATAAAAAGGTCTAAATCAAAGCTGTTGCCGCACAATAAATCCAATTAGCAATCAAAATCAGCGCAAAACACCGCGATTTATGTCACGCGGTAAGAGCACAAAAATCACAAATAATTTCTGCGGTTATTCAGCGACAGCGAAATCAAGAGAAGCTGAGGAACGAGAATAGAGAACGGCGCGAGAGCAAGCAGGAAGGAGAAGTCGGGGGCGAAAATCAAAACCGCCTTCTGCTATGTTCTTAATCTAGACAAGAGGCACCGCCATAATACCAGCTTTTTGAGGCGGGTTCATGTAAATCCAGTATGTTCGAGGCTGCTCAACCCGCCCCTTCATCTCGACCCGCGCTGTTGGGTCCATGTAAGCAGGGAGGTGTGTGACAAGCATTTTTTTCTGAATCAAGTCGCGTACGAATAGTGTACCTCCGCCAAGGAATCGGATATGAATAGTCTAGCTTCCTTACTGAATCATACACGAATAGAATATTTGAACTAATATTCGTTAGTGTTACAGGGTTGTAAGAGCCGAGCAGTTCTCCTGCGCGGGGCACCAATGTGCCCTAAGGAAAGAGCGTGAAGCGGCACCCAAGCAGGCCGCATACATCGCTAGCGGGAGGTAGACTGGCCCTCCTCGGTGTACGCGAGGGATGGTGTTTAATTCACTCTTCTCATTTCTTCCCCACGAAGACAAGTTCGAGGGCCGCTAGAAGGCACTCGCGGAAACTGAACAAAATGAATAATAATGTGGAACAAGGCCAGCGCCGGTGCTGCTGCACGCTGCTGACCTGTGGAGCTGCCAAAATATGCAACACTAAACTCCATTAAAGCTCCGCCATGGTGGCCTAGTGGTAAGGGCTCTTGACTGCTGTGTCCAAGGATGCAGGATCGAATCGCGCAGCTGCGACGGCCGCTTTTCGATGGAGGTGAAAAACAAGGCACCCGTGTGCTGTGTGATGTCAGTGCACATGAAAGAACCCCAGGTGGTCCAAATTTCCGAAGCCTTCCACTACGGCGTCTCTCATAGCCTGAGTCGCTTTTGCAAGTTAAACCTTATGAACCAAACCAAACTCACTAAAAAGGCCGTAAACAGAGTTCACTATGTAAACTCAATGAGTGTCACCTTTTACATGCAAAAAAAAAAAAAAGCTTTTCTTACCGATGACGACCTATGATAAAGTAGATTCACAACTGAGGACATGATATGGGCGATAGCTCGTATACGAGCCATGACCTCCGAGATCGGGTTTCAAGGCAAGGCTGCTAAACTTGCCTTAGCCCTGCCGCGTCATATAGTCCCAGATGCCACGTATGAGCATCGTGAGCGCGGTCACATGAATGAAATGCGTAGCGGACCTGAACCTTTCATACCGCGGGCATATACTGCATGCACTGTCGTGTTTTTCAAGAAGTCGTAAAATAAAACTTACTACTGCAGAACTTAATCAAAAATTTCGCCAATTATTCGAAAAATATTTGATAAGTTCATAACATACTACATTCGGTTGAAATCACTTCTAAACTACTCTATTTGGCTCGTTCGAATAACCGAATATAAGTATTCAATTCGCTATTGGAAACTGTCGAGTATTGGCACTCCCCTGCTTTTTACACAAGGTTATACCCTTATAACAGAATGAATGCTGTAACGCCTTTCGATGGTGTGTACGCTTAGTCCCGATTTCACTGCTTTTCCCAGTACAGCGGCATTTTTGCCAAGCTAGAGGGCAGTGTACATATACTCACCCGATTACGAAACATCACGAAAAAGTGCTTCTCTAGTTGGCCGCAGAACCGCTCTACTTTAGAACTTCAGTCAGGCATTACAATAGTGTATATTCACGTATACATAGTTGGAACACCGGCGTAATTGCTTTTGAACGCATTTGGGTCTGGGGCTAATAATACAATATTAGAAGCAGGCGAGGGAAACCAGTTGTATATTGCTGACAAGACACCTTGCGCATCACATGCATATGTTCAGTTTGTAACTAATAAGTTAAGTTTTTGCACTGAGAGTTACATTGGGCTACCTGTCGAGCATTTTGCGGTGGCCGGCAGGGGCCACTTGTGCGCATGCGCCGTTACCATGGCAACCGGAGAGAAGCAGCTGGGGCGGCGTGTGCTTCGCCGTCGCCGAGGACGCGCGCCCGCTCTACCCTCGGAGCCACGCGGGAGGTGACGCGAATGAGCAGTTGTGCGCATGCGCCGATGACTATCAGAGAGACACCACAGGTGCCACATGTGCGCCGCTCGCTTCGTCGCCGCCTCGCTGCGCGCCGCATACTTAGCATTGCGTATAAAAGGCGGAGATGAAATAGGCGGCCGTATCGCAACGTTTGACATGGATGCAGAGAAGGAGAGTCCAGCCGCTGCTAAACAGCGCTATAGACCGAAGATTAACTCTTCGATCCTGAGTTTGTCGCCTTACAGTTGGGTACTCAACAAAGAGAGAATGAGCGTAAGAAGGCGAAGAGAGCTGCGGAGATGTTCGAACAGAAAGAGGGATGGCTTGTCAAACGGAGATGACTGCCGAGCAGCCTACGGAAGACGTCCGTCAACGAGATCCAACAGAAGAAGATGGGAAGGCCCGTCATGTGACTCATCGCATCATTCGAGCTTCAGAAAGTGCGTCGCGTCCCGGACATTTGGAGCAGACTCTAGACAATCCGTTTGGACACATGTGTAGTGTGTGCGAGAGACTGTGACTAAACATATAAACATATGAGCAATGAGCTCAGCCAGAGAAAAGTGCCTCTCGCTACGTATATCCTGACATAGCCGAGCTAAGCCACTGTCAATTTAATTATTAAAATTACAGAATTCTCACTTAAGATAGTGATAGGATTCGCAGAGTTAGATACACATCCAGAAACCCCTATTGAGTTATTTGCAATAAAAATAGTCTTGCGTGTATCTTTTTTCCAAGTTCCAAAGAAAGCACCGAAATAGAAAAGGAAGACTTGTCTAGCAAATTTGCGCGCCACGATCGTGCTGCTCTCAACCTTGGTTTGAGTGAATGAAATCACCCGCGACCGTATAAGTCAATATATAAAGGCTCAATGAAACTTGAGTAGTGTTGATAAACATGAAATTTCACGTTAACAGAAACAAAATGTCACAGCATTTTACCTCTACCTCCCGGGCTGCCTTCACGGTCAAGCTCGCGTGGAAAGCGACAGACGGGGGGCGACCGAGGGGCGGAGGGGATGAGAGGGGTTGGTGGGGATATGCTCCTCGCCGCAAGGAAGACGGTTCTTCTGTGATTCGTCTTCCAAGAACTGAAGGATGGTAGAATAATCATGTGAGCTGTGAGCTTGGAGCTCGGAAACAATTACCACTGTTGAGCTTGGAAACAATTACCAATGTAAAAAAAACAAAAAACAAAAAAAACAAGTGCCATTTTTTCTTTTTTTCAGCAGCACTGCACGGTTAGAAGGAATGTAACTCTGTGAAGTTATGCTTAAGGAACTAACGTCTCCTGCGGGGGCGGTAGCAAAATGTATATTTAAGCCACGCGGCTTCAGATAGCACGCATCTCGAAGTTACTTTCCCTTTACACCTTTCTTTCTTTCTTTCCTTCTTTCTTTCTTTCTTTCTTTCTTTCTTTCTTTCTTTCTTTCTTTCTTTCTTTCTTTCTTTCTTTCTTTCTTTCTTTCTTTCTTTCTTTTTTCTTTCTTTCTTTCTTTTTTTTTTTTTTTTGAGTTCGCGGTTCGCCAGGGAATAACACAACTTTGGCCTGATAAATGGATTTTTCATGCGCGTCGCTGCTGCGCTCTGTCGCTTCTTGTTGGTATTTGTGTGGGGTGTACGTTGCCTGCTACACTTTCCTTCGCGCGTGCAGACGCGCATGCGAGAAAGAGAGAGAGAGAGAAAGGTTTATTTCATAAACTTAGCCAGGGTCCACCGCAGTTCTCGTCGTGTTTCGTGGATCGTATACTGTGCCAAGTCAACCGGCTTGCCACGCGACTGAATAGAATTGGCTGCGCGGCCGAAGCGCATTTTTATGCTGTTCGTTTGGTTCCTATGTTTACATGTGCCCTATACCGCATATTGTATTACGCCTGTGTAAATGAGAATTATTTCCTGAGAGTCGCGATATGAACGAAAACACGGAATATTTAATGAGTTCGATCGGCGTTGTAACGAGCGGAAGAGTTGGCTTCTCCGGTGGGGGAACTCCAATGAAATTTCGGTTGGGCCTAGGAATAGAACAACTTGCTGCACGGAAGCTACACGGACAACTACAATGAGCAAGCGGCGCAGCGCACTGAGGCAGACCTGACGACAGCTAGACTTGGTAGAAGTATATCAAAATAAAAAAAAAAAAAAAAGAACTCAGAACATAAAAAAAAAAAAAAAATCGGGGACGCTCGAGCTCCGCCTTCAACTCACGATGCTAACCCTAGCACGGTGGCTCACTGCGCTCGAGTGCTGAACCCACTGGAGGCGGGATCAAAACCCGGCAGCGGCGGCGCCGCTTTTCGATGGAGGCGAAAAGCAAGGCATTCTGTGCGATGTCGGTGCACGTTAAAGAACCCCAGGTGGTTTAAATTTCCGGAGTGCTCCACTACGGCGTATCTCATAACACGAGTTGCTTTACGACGTTAAACCATTAAACCAAGTCAAGCCTAAAGGTATGAGACGACAAAATGAATGAGTTCCTTCAGCGGCCCGAGGTCCTATTTGCCTATCACTTCGAAGAGGTGGACATTATTTTTTATCTTAATTCATATTCTGTTCTTTTTTATTCATTTGCAACAAGAAAAAGAGGGCTTTTTTTAGCGGAGTCAAACAAGATGCCTCGATGGACTATGGATAAAGTATCTGACTCGGCACTCAAGGGTCCCAGATCAGCTTCAATTTTCACTTAATTTTATTTCCGACGCAATAACAGATTTAAAATTCTTACACTCGATAAGGACGCTTGAGCCATCCTGTATCCTTACATTGTGATGTTTCCTTGTAACGTCCGGACCCTCTTAACTAATCCTGAATTTCGCGATACGCCACCACTATGGCGAGTTCTGCATACGCTGGATGGAGGTTTAAAAGCTATGGCGTAATATCCGTTGTAGGTTAGCCGTGCACGCACTCGACCATGAGTGAGGCACTCCTATCTTTGTTTTTGGATTAAAGTTTACAAGTTTTCACTTCGGCGATGAGTGTGTTCATAACGAGGGGACGACCACTAAGCCGACGAGGAAAATTAACTTGCGTGGCTGAACGTCTACGCCACAAACAACAATCTTCACGCTGATAATAAAAATTGGAAGAAAACAGGGGCCAATCCTTACTGCGAGGATATTTACCTTATCAGTCGCGTACAGAAACTCCACGCGTATCCTTTTCTACGCTTACTACCCTCCCTCCCCCCCGCCCTCCCTGCCCTTCTTCTACTGTCCTTATTTTTTGTATTTGGCGCTTTCAGATGACGCAGATGGTTTAGCAGCACTAAGCGTCGTCTATGTAGCTGCTAGATCTGCAATACTGAACGAAAGCAGCAGCGTTATGAATAGTGCTTGGTTGCTTTAAACAACGATGGCCTGGATGGTAGACGCCAGGTCTATATACCGAAAGTTGGCGAGTACCGGGAGGCCACACGAAGGCTCTATAGGTATCAATTCTCGTTCCGCCTATGTCTGAAGTAAGCACCACAGGAAGTGTTGCAAACCTCGTTGCACAAGTCCCCTCCTTTTGTTGTTTCGAGAGAATGTGGCGCCCTCCGTAATTGCACCTTTTATATTACTCCTCTAATCAGCGCATTGCATCGTTTCCGGCGATATTGCGCTTCTATTAGTCGTGACTGCGCAACAAGACTCGTGGCCACCGAAAAATGTGCACAGGTCAGTCAGATCGTTAAGACGCAAGAGCATGTGGTGGCCGACCACATTTATGAGGCTCTACATGGGGCACCAGCGTGGTGCGTCTCACGAGCTGAAGGGCGATATACATGCGCACTGATCAAGTCTTCAAGAGCTTTACTGTATGCGCTTGCGCCTACCAGAGCGAGGGGCGCCTTGTCATGGTGATGACGGTCGCGACATGCATTCAAACATGTCCGCTTGTCTGGGTGTAGTGTTGAAACTGATCCTATACAGAGACGGCGCACAAAAGACAGGAACGAAAAAGGGCACTGAAAGCAGAGAGACAGGCTCCTTGCAAGTGCCTTCTTCGTCGCTGTCTCTTTTGCGCCGTCGTTGCAACAAATTTCACTTGCGGACCAACTAGCCCAAACTGAAGTTTAAGTTCCACTATACTTGCTTTACGTTCCAGTTCAACTACTCGCTTTGTTCTTTTTGCGAACACCGCCGCAGTGGTGCGGCGCGGTTAGAGCGCTAGACTACTGGGCTCAAGGATGTGGAATGCAATCCCGGCCGCGGTGGCCGCTACTCGATGGAGGGAGGCGAAAATCCAAGCGTCCGTGTGCTGTGCGGGGTCAGTGCACAGAGCCCCAGGTGGTCTAAATTTCCGGAGTCCTCCACTAGGGTGTCTCTCATAGCCTGAGTCGCTTTTGGACGGTGACACCCCACAAACGAACCAAGCTTCCAGCAAACCTCCATTTAGCGATCGGCAAAAGTTCCGTCGGATCTATGAAGCGTTGAAAGCATTGATGACGCGGCATATGAGTTCATATGCCGCGCTCTCATATGCCCGCAGACCAGGCTGAACGTCGCTTCAAAAGTGGAAGCTGTGCCACTTTTCTAGATATATAGACAAATGGCTGCTCTTGGTGGACGTTAATGAGTGGTCAATACTTAAAAATAAAGGTCTGATACGGCTTTGTGGTTCTCGTAAACACACTGGGTCAATTAAGGTCGTAGTAAACGACGAAGGCAATAGAAGGCACACTATAGGTCATATCCTAAAAACCATGCGCCTTCTGAGAATGCCGATATAGTTATTCATACTATAGAGCCCTTAAATCACTGATTATTTACGAGACATCGATGACAGCGCCTGCGCATGGAATAAAACAGTTTTGACAACTACCGATACAATGAAACTGTTAGGCTTCGCTTTGTGCGTAATGTTGGTTAGAACGAAGAACATCAATAATTAATTTTTAATGCTGCAGCCGTCCCTTAAATGTTTGTGCTACATTTAAACGCACGAAAAACACAAGCGATTTTGAGGCAAGGACCGCCCCGTATAAAATATGATACTCGAAGGGACTGCAGATAGCAAAATTCAATTGAAAGCATGAAGTGGAACTTCCTGTCTTGTTATCAGTAATGCTGGTGAAGAGGTTCGACCTTTCTCTGCGCATAAAAATAGAAGAGCAATTAAATCTGAACTGTAATTCAAGCAGAAAAAAGTCGTGCCGTCTATTTTTTAGCCACAAAAACGATGACCTCACAGCCATGCCTGACGCGCGTGGCGGCGCAAGCAGAGTACCTTCTCGCGTTTGTGTTATTTATGCCCACATGACCCCTGTACAGTGCAGCGGGCGGAATTTAAATTCACGTAGGAGTTTGGCGCTGACTCTGGCCAAAATTCAACTGGGGCATAAGAATGAATAGTTATTAAGTACCCACACTGCTCTCAGACTTCTTTACTACTGTGATCGGAGGTATTTATACAGTCTGCAAAAAAGGAATTAAATGAGATTTCACATCGCAGATAACGGGGTACACTCAGAAGATGACGTATACAATAGTGGGTGCAATCGAAAAAAAGTCCAAATCGATAGCCCCATGTGATATCCTCAATACTTTCTTCAGCAAGTGTGGACAATGGATGGACAAAGATCTTTATATAGCTTTTGGCAAGTAGTTTTATGCTAGAAGTCTTGTAGAAATCATTTCTGGGCAGCAAGGCGCTCATGGTCTAGCAGCCGTTAAAATGCCATTGGCTGTACACCCACGTCATGGAAAGTTTTTGGTCAAAGGAGAAAATTTGCTTCTTAACGATTTTCAATGACTATCAACATGAATCATGTGTTGTGGGAAGTAATGTGGACACTAGACAATGACCCAGCTTCTGGAAATTGCATTACCATTATATCAAGAACTTGAATTAATATAGGAGTACACGAAATACATTTAGATTCTCAGAAGGCATCCGAATCAGATAGTTAATCGTTAGAGACTGTTGCACGAAGCTACTAATTAAAATAAATACTCCCCATTGGGAACAGTGTTGTTCTTCCCAGAAGAATAGCATTTTTGACTTACCACTCGCAACATATTCGCACTGTTGAAAATAGTAAAGATAGGCTGAAACCTGTCATCACAAGGTTACTCGGGCCTTAATTGTTTATATTTTTCTAAATGAACGAGTTAAGAAAGCATTGAGCTACTCAAATGAGACTACCTGTTTCGAGATATACTTTCATCATTGTACTAAATTAGTTCATTTGATTGAATAAAGGTAAAGAAAGTGTGTTAGCGATATATGCAGAAGGTATACTAAATGATAGTTGTGGGTGAATGAAGGAAATGCTTTATGCATGATGGTAACTCACAAGTTTCAGGTTCTGTTTGTCTCAACCACGAACTGCAACAAGTTCGTTCTGTTAAATCAATACCGTGCAATCAGGGTCTTTCGTTTCCGGGTTTCATTCTTTTCGGAATTGGGTGGGTGAGGGGGATCTCTATTTGTTATTTTGAGCTCAAATTGGCGTATATATAATCTTGTGTGAACATGTATATAAATAAAAGAATAAAATAATGAACCAAGAAAAATAGGTTTTCCTTTCGCGTTATTTCGTATCAAAATTCTTTGCTCATAAGGGCATATCATAGCAGGTCATTTGATAATGCATATTGTTGCATAAACTTTTGTGTGCCTTGTCATCTGCCTTGCTTAACTAGGCTTCCTGTCGGACACAAACTGGTACATTTTATAAAGTAGTTCATAAAAAGTCAAACTGACCTGTAATGCCAAGAAGCGATTAATTACAATAAGTATTTAGTTTTTCCTTATTGACTTTATCATTTTTTCCCGAACGCAGAATCTCCATGAACATCAATGCACCATCTGTATTAGTTCACGCTCCTTGAACGCTGAAAAAATATTTGTTCACTACCAGCCTTGGTGAAGGACGCCGTTGGGGTGGTTTGCGCTTTGTGATGGCAATATGACGTACTGTTAGTATCGCTGTCATGGCATTTAGTGCCTAAACGCACTTTTCGCAGAAGTCATCGGGTTAAGCCAGGGACCATCCACTATGATGGGCCATACCCAGGAATTTTCGACATTTTCTGAGAGACAGTTGGTGAACACATTTTTTTTTACATATTGTTTAGCATCACTATAACAATCACTATTTTTCTTCAGTAAGCCTAAAGATGTTTTGCCACTAATTAAAAAGAAACACACACCATTCGTTTTCTGCGGCACGGTGACCATGTTATCTGATCTCTTCTTTTTTTTTTTTTTTTTTAGTGTAGGAGAAATTCTCGAGGCAAATTTTTGATATGCATCGAAAGCTAAATCATTTTCATCAAAGTGCTGATAAAGTATCCAAGTGTTCCGCAGTTGCCCCGTAATTATTTTAAAAACGTAGCCCATTTATTATCTATTACAGGTTTATCTTCTCGCTGCTTGTGCGAAAAAAAAAAAAAACCTTAAAAGCAAACATTAGCTGTTGATTGGAAGCATGGACCATTTCCAACGACAGGTATATAGCAGGTTCTTATTATATTCCCCAGTTAGCTTAAAGTTAAAGGTGTCTCAGAATTCTGGCCCTGCTCAATGCAAGTTGCAACTCCAGCAGTTCCAGTCGTTCACTTATAGTGCATTCAGCCTCTTTGTTGTGGAAAAAGTTTAAGGGCCCATGAGTTTGAGAAGATGAATTACATCTTCGTGCTATACAGCAAGGAACGTCTATGAGAGGCATAGAAACCCGAGGAGACATGTATGCTGGAGCTGATATACATATTACAGCCGGCGGCCGAGCCAGGTGACGCAGGAATAATTATTTTTTTGTTCCGGGAATCTCCATCGCGCAATTTTTTCTCCACATCAGTACCCTTCCTGCATATTTCTCTCACTCCTATCCTGGTCAGGGACAGCCTGCCTTAAATGAACAAATAAATCTAGCCATTCAACCCGTGCACAGTGCCGACTGTGCGGCCACTGGTACTGCTTGTAAAGGTAGCGCTTTCTCTCCAGACGAGAGAACAATATCCAGCTGTGAATATTTTTTTTTTTTGACACGGGAAGAAATATTAAGCTTAGGTCCTTGTACTTGTTTCTTGTGCGATGAATTTTATACGCTAGCTAACACCCAGGGCACACTTGAAATGGAATCGTTAATATATATGTTTATCTGTGTACTTTACTAACTGACCAGGTAGGGTGGGCGTTGAAGTCCCACTTTTTTTTTTTGTTTTGACAGGAAATTTGATCGTGAGACAACTGCAAATATTAGACAACACAGTAAGGAAAGTGTTGGTGAAAACAGTTCGATCGTCTGAGACTTAAAAAAATCGTGCCACACCGAGAAATTCATACTAAGTGCGTTTTCGAGCATAAAATTTTTTATAGATGGAATTTTTTCGCACCTCCTAAGGCTGCACAGTAATTATTAACATATACACAGATCCTTCTTTGGCCGCCTGTAGTTTTATGATTTTTAGTGTAAAAAAAAACAAAAAAAACCTGCATTATAAGTTTTCTATCACTGTCTTAACTGCTCGCTGGGAGTGCAGGAAAAGCTTTGCAGGTAGTTACGGCGCATTGGAAGGTAAGACCGTTCCCATCACGCGGCTCATAAACGTATAATTCAATAATAGAAAGTTGCTCCTAAATTGAAAGTGAATACAGAAACACCATGGGAACCCCCAAGCTCCTGTTTAAAAACACGCATACTGACATGACAAATGCGATCCCGTCGTCTAGCACCAGGACAAAGCTCCCACTGCAGTTCTCCGGGATCGTGCTGAGCAATAACTGCGAGCCGCTGATGGTTGTCCCACTCACCTTCGGATTTCCACAACGACGTGCCTGTTAAGACTTTCGATGCACATCTTGAGATTCGAGGCGGCGCCGCAGTTGGGAAATTAGATTTGAAGCTGCGCAGACGCCGAGAGCGGGGCCAAGCTGGGCGCGAGATGAGCACGGCAGACGGGTGGTGCTTTAGGCCGCGCGCAGCGAGAACCGAGCGGAGGACGCCAACTGCGCGTAGACCCAGCGGAACCCGCTGTGGTGTCGATACGCGCCGCTCTCAGCAGTTCATTGCGTGCTGCGGGCAGCTGACAACACCTGGACACACAGACACAATCACATACACATGCATTCACAAAAGAACTCGGAGCCAAGCGAGAGCGTTATCGGTGCGCCAATCCTATCACATTTCTCTGCACCGTTTCGTTGTCGGCTACTCTTTCTCTCTCTCGATCTGTCTCTCTCGATTCCCACACAAGGATGTTATCTGCGGCGTAGCAGCTGCCCGTGTACGCTCGGTGTTCGGGCTATGCCCTATTGTCGTCCTATAATGTCGCCTATTCGGAAGATGTTATGACTGCGCTGGCCACCCGCCCTTTAATCTTTAATTGTGCATGTACGTCTTAGTTAAGGAGCCTGTATTGGGGCGTTGGGGCGCGAGGGGAAGGGGGGAGGGGGGGGGTGGAAGGAAGCGCATCTTGCTCTGGGGTTTCGAATAGGGTGGTCCGCCTTGTTTGCTTAAGAGTATTGAGCAGGGAGGGCGTCGGAAGGCAAGTTGAAGTTACGAGCATATCTCTCTGAAGTATATGTTATACAACAGTTGCATCCTGTGGGTAACTGCAGATGGAACATGATGTCTTAAAATTAGAATGATGCAGTGAAGCGACCGATAGGAAGCAAAATCACGGGAGCAAGATGAGAGCGTAGGTTAGAGAGCGGAGGGGAGTCCACACGTCTATACAGGAAATCGCGGGGTACATAATGCGGACAGTGTCCACCTATCGGGTTGTCTGATTTATTTTGAGTGCAAGAGGAGAGACCTTAAGCTTCTAGTTAACGTAGTCGTACTGACGACGGTCATGACGAGGAAAGGAACAGCAGTAAATGTTAATGATTCTCTTATCCAAAATATATTGAATGCGTCAACGGTGCAAATGACGCCGCCCATGCATCGCTGGCGGATTGCTGAAGAGAGCTCTGCCAACAAAGTTGAAGATATGTCATTTACAAAAAGGCGGAAGGAAAGAAGGCGGCCGAGGCTAATGTTTCCATCGGCTAATTTGCGCTTAGTAAGCGCAGAAAGGGAGTTAAAGTGATTTAGTTAGGTTTGGTTCACGGGGCTTAGAGGAAGTATAGAGATACCTCGGTTAGGAACACTGTGGAATAAAGGTTAATGGAGAATATCGAAGTAATCTACGATTCGCTTTCGATATGTGCGGCTCCCGACCTGACCTTGTTTATGAATGATGTGAAAAATAATACATTATTAATGTTCGTGCTTTTAGTTAATAAATCTACGATGTTTTTGTCGTATGTTGGATTCAAAATACTAAGTTTTGGTGAAAAAAAGCAAACATGAAGAAAACGTTTTTTTTTCTTTTTTTTTTTTTTTTGAAGCCATTCGAAAGCTTCGGACATTTTGCATCTCTATCAGCAGTCGATCGCCATAGACACTGAGCCACCGCGGTCAGGTGGTAGAGGTCAAAATATGTGATATGTGGTCAAAACTAGTAGGATGAGCGCAAATGTCTCATCGTTTTTTTTTTTTTTTTTTTTTTTTTTTTTTTTTTTTTTTTTTTTTTCACCCATGTCGAGAGAGTTTACTCACTTCAAATGGTTCGGTTGAGTTCAGTTAAGCTCGAACATTGCTATACGTTTCGGTTCGAACTAATTAGTACCCATTTATATACCAGTTGTACAGATTCACGCAAAACAAGAAGTTATTCTTTAGACTGCTATTTTCAGTCCCACTTAAGTTAATGATCCCAAAAAAGTATGACTATTACAAGAAAACGCTTGCGAGTGCCTTAGACTATACCCATTTCAGTGTGGTTTTGAACGCTGAGCCATAATGCTGTTTCATCCCTTGAATTTTGAGATACATTCACCGTTTCTAGAAGTGCTGCCAAGCGAGCTGAACTGTTTAATGAGATGGTTTCTTTGGGATAACACATTTTTCGTCACCTTATCATCGAGGACAAGTTTTAAGTATGAAATAGTACGACGTCGATATAAATAAAACGCCATAAATTCGGTACGGTTTTTTAGCCCTGCTGAGGCGTGTTTGCAAATATATATTTAAACAACTGTGCCCGCTATAGTGTCAAAGCGATACCTGTTAGTACTGCTGCCGGATTTCGCCTATCTGGATGGTAGTAGCAGCAGCAGCAGCAGGTAGTATTAGTGGTGGTTGTAGTTAAAGTAGAGGTAGCAGCAACAGTTGTAGTAGTATCATTAATATTAGTGGTAGTAGTAGCAGCAGCATCACTAGGGGTAGTAGCATTAGTAGCAGTTGTATAATAGCACTAGTCGCAGGAGTATTAGTTGTAGGACTATTATTAGTAGTTGTTGTAGTGGCGGTAGTATTCACAGTATATAGTAATAGTAACTGTAGTTGTATTGCAGCAGTAAAAATTATGGGACTCCGCCTTTAAGGGTATGAATCGATAGTGTCGGTTGCTAGCCCACATATAAAGCCCCGCTTTAACCAAGGCACCTGAAAATGCTCGCATGGCCTAGAGGTAGCATGAATGAAAGGGTCCTGACAGGCTGACTCTGATATCAACCTCCGATATCCAATGAGAAGCCCGATCGAGTAGCGTCGTGCTCACGATTTTTTGAGCTAACTCCAGTGTCGGTGGACAGTGCCAACGCCAGGTTCTCGGTGAACGGGGCCATTAACGCTGCCGTGTTAATAGTAGTAGTAGTAGTTAGTGGCAGTAGCCGTAGTAGTAGTAGTATAGTAGTAGCAGTAGTGGCAGTAGCCCTATACTAGTATAGAAGTACGCATGTCGTATTGATATTCGAAAGAGGAAAATAGCAAGGCACGCATAAAAAAAGAGGCGCGCGCGTGAGGCTGAGCCGACCATGACCTTATACAGGATTTTTGTCTTCCGCTTTGGTATCGCGGAGCTCTTAGTTCTCTGTGACGGCGTGAGCGCAGAGAGGAGTAAGGTGCGACGGATACATGCAAACATTTTTGTCCTATAGTCTTCGGACTGCGGGTGACCCTTTAGGGCGACTCCTTCACACGCCGCGGATATACCCGGCTCTCTAGACATGCATTATTTAGGACGCGCAGATGAGGTTGCGAATTCCGGCATAACTCATCGGGTTGCCGAAGATCGTAGAAAGAGCTTGAAAATAATGTCAGCCCTGGGCGGCCATAGATATATACAAAAATGTTCCCTTTGGACGCAACACTTCAGCGAGCGGCCCGACCATGCGAACATGTATAGTGTGAAATAGAATTTGGCGGAACGCTGTCCGCGGAAATAACCTTGACTGCTCATTGGAGGGTCAAATTCTAAAGTTAAAGCTCAGCTACTCTGGTGATCTGATGAGAAGAGAGGAGTCGCTGGAGAAAGATTTGATGTTGGGAACGGTTGAGGATCGCCGGAGAAGGGGTAGGCAGCGAACGCGATGGTTAGATGGCATCCTCGAGGCATTGCAGATGAAGCTATGTGATGTTAGGAAGATAGTGAGAGACGGCAAAGCGTGGCGTGACATGGTTCATAGGGTCACGAAGAGTCGGACACGACTGAACGACTGAACTGAAATGAACTGTCCGGAAATGCTCTCCTCGACAAGATATACCGCAGGTCCCAAGACAAACGCCGTACATAGTAACCAACATTCAGCACAGCCTGCCGCCGAACCTCTGGCTCAAAATCGCGCGCAGTTGGGAACTGGTTTAACGCAACAGCGTTTAAGTCCCTGTTCACCGAAAATCAGGCGTGGGCATCGTGAACGAAAATCACGTGCATGACGCTGGTAGGAGGTCGCTGTCAGGTGATATGGCTGCGCGCTGAGTGAACGTTGCGTTGCCTAACGTTACGTTTGGCAAGAGCTCTCAACTCGGGTCACTCCTCTTATACGGGAGGGTGATATCAGAGCCAGCCTGTTAAGAACCCTTGCATTCACGTTACCCCTACGACACGCAGGCACACTCATACGGATTGGTTAGAGCGGGGCTTTATACGCGATCACGTCATACACTTAAAGGCGCAGCTCAAAGGTTATCCATAATTTTTTGCCCTTCACGTGCAGTTCAACCATTTTTGTTTTTTTTTTTTTTTTTTTTAAATTTCAGTTCAACATTATGTAGATCCCCAGAATAGCATTTTATTTTCGTGCTGAGGAACAATGGCAGGCGACGAGCTGCCACGCAGGTGAGGATGTGTGAGCTCACTTCTGCCAGCATAAAATAAGGGAGATATCGCCCAATGCTATAACTTCAAGAAATGTGGTCTCGATCATGTTGAGACTTTTATTCTCGGAAGATATTTAGAACGTGGCACCGAGTTGTGAAAACATATTTGGTGCATTTAAACCCATAAAGATTTTATACTGCACGCGCTTCCACGACATCGCACTGCAACATCACATTGGCTTCATCGCTACAGAGTGCTTAAGTTTGGCAAAAAAAAGGGTAAAAGACACTTCAGTTTTAGCAAGATGGGAACATTGCATGTTATCGGCATTAGAACAGGCTTTCTCTTGTAATAATCTTTATCTGTAAGCACTTCGATTCAGCATTTTTCTGGCTGCATGGATGGCGGACGTTTTATCTTAATTATTGGATAACATATCGAGAATCTCTTCCTTTCGTTTCACGCTCGTCGACATTTATTGCGCAGCATTGTCCGCTTAATATAAGTTGTGGAAGTTGTCTTCGCGACTACTTCCATTCTATGTTACAAAAATAGTAAACTAATGCCTATTTTTTCTCCTAATCACAACACACCTAGTGATCACTTTTGTTATTTACAAGGCACATAAAACATCACATGCCATTGCCCAGAAATATTTTACGGCCGCCTTGAGACAGCCTCTTAGTTAATTACTCTTCAGCAAAGAACAGGGAGATTGTTCTTTAGATTTGGCATTTCCCCTTATTGTTTTTCGTGTTAATTGAATCGGTTCTGTTTCTTTACTGTAATTTAGTTAGGTAAAAAAATGCCGAGAGAAATCAACAAAGTTGCAAATTCCGGACAAAAACTTTTCAGGAACAATTCAAAGTTTCCCCTCAGTATTCAGTTTCTAAATTGAATGCCTCCGATGGCAAAATTTACAATTTTCATTCCTGCCGCGCTTTAAAACGCGAGTCTTCCTAACATCCACAGGCGATTGACGTTTCGATGGAAATGTAGTTCGCGAGCATGGCTAGTTGTCACTACAGATGGTGCCCAATATGCATTTTAATAATGTTCGGTTTGTTAGCTCTGCATTGCTGATTACGTACGATAATGCGACTGTACAGAGACTCGCTGTGTGCGCTTACGCACCGCAACGTACCGTACGTTGTATTGAGACTGCCTTTCTATGACCTTGCGATATGCGGTCGATCCGCTCCTACAAGCATTTGACTCCCGGCCGACGGCCGACTAACGTAATTCGTGGCTGCATACCAATTCTACGCCTCATGCAAATGTTGAACAAGCAGTTCTTCATTGGTACATGCATATTCTGGAGAAGCACAACCTTTCATAAGAAACCGCCTCACTGGGAAAGACGGCAAAGCAATTATTTCACCAGAGCAGTCAAAAAAATCCGCTTGAAACTAATTCCGCATGCCATTTTATTCTATTCCAATTTCATTCCTATTAAAATTCCATTCTTTTCTCTTTCTTTCCTTCCACTCTCCTCCCCTGTGTTTCGTCTCATCACTCCACTCTGCGAGTGTTAAGAGCAACTCGGCCTTTCTTCCTCATTCCTTTACCTGTTCATATGGCGGCAGGCGGCAGAAGACATCTCTTCGCAAAATGTTTCGAATTTGAACGAATTAATAAAGCGCCTTTTCGCTGCAAACTATTTAAAAATGAACAATGATGCAAGGTTTTCAAACAAAGCAACGCCGGTAAGCGGCATAGAAAAGTATTCAGAACAACGTACGGCATCCAAACACTTGAAAACGTACTGCCATGTGTTCTAAATGCTCAGGGGCGTGCGAAAAGCGTCTATACCGAATCGAACCTCATATAAATCGAATACTTTGAAAACCGAATGAATTACGTAGGAAATAGTTTTACGAGTTTTCACTTTTTGTTGTGCAAAATTCGTACGAAATGAGTAATCGTACGCAACAGCGAAGCGCCAGCGGAGGCGTTGCGGTTACAGCGGGACAATTGCTTATGGAGTTAAGAATTTAAGTCTAAAAGGACGCAGAAGTGATCGTTACTATAGGCCTTCAACACGCAATTAACTCTGTCATAAAATTATTTGCTGAGAAAATTCACCGTTCTGAATTACGATGGAGCAGAATAAATTAGTGTCGTAGCTTGCTACAATGGCAAGGGCGAGAAGTATATACGTATAAACCATGACCTCTGAGATCAGCATCGAGTTTGCTTTGGCTGAAAGCGCCTGCCCCCTGAAGTGGCGTGCGATCTCGGAGGTCTTGCATGCGCATTATGAACGCGTCTATGTGAAAGGATCCTGTCGGTGCGAACTAAGGTATATTTATCAACACAAATGTTTTAACCTCCTTAAACTTGAGGCTTGTCATTCTGGCGTTTGCTCTAGGGCGCTCTTAATAAATAGAGCGGAACTAAACGCATGCGTCAAATCAACACGCCTAAAAACAGAGCTTGCTATAAGAAACGTCATAACAACGGAATACTGCAGTATACAGCGCAGGGGCGGTACCACTTTACGACGGTATAATAGACATGTATAGCGAAAGCGACGGTTCACTATAATGAGAAAGGACAATAAAATAGAGCGGCTGTGTTTTTAGACCGGCATAATGTGATGAGCAATAATTTGTCACTATACATACAGCAAGCTTACTAATTAATGGCTTCATTCGTCTCAGTGTTAGGCACTGGAATATGTATAAGTGCTAAAGAAGGCATTACTCACCAGATTTTCAGCCATTCTATGGGGATACATACAACCCCATGAGATGTTGAGCGGACACTGGGATAAGGACGAGAATGAGCACATAATGGGGATACCGCCTTCCACATCCTATAGGAGGTGACGGTGCATTTTCAACCAAGCAACTGCTCCGCATTTCAACAAAATGCGTCTGGGCACTAAGTCCTCACCGAGCTTTGCTATCACTTTGTTGCCCAGAGGTAGTGATAGAATATACAAACCATTGTATACTATTAAGTTCAGCCTGGAATCCTCAAAAACAATAGAACCGTTAGACTCATCGAAAGCAACGCATCCACCCTTGTTTAGTATTCAACTGATTCGGGCATGGAAATTGTTTGGTTTCTAGGGTCTAACTTTCCAAAGCGACATCGGCTACGAGGGACGCCGCAGTGGAGGGTTCGAGAAATTTTTACAGCCCTAGGTTGCTTAGCGTGCACTGACATCGCACTGTAAATGGGCGCAGTAAATTTCAGGTCTTGTTCATGGGACGGTGAGGTGGAGCGACGATGACTGACGAAATACGGATAACGGCCACTTGTAGATAGCAAAAAGATTAACGGCAGTTAATGCAGAAAACTTTACAATATATATACAGCAAGGTTGGGCAACATATGGATCTGGCTAGCTCGGACTAGCCGAAGATGACGAGTTAAGCCATAGCACAGAACACTCGAACCAGAACGTTCAACCGGGCTCTCGGGGTAAGTTTTAATGCCTCGGGGCCGAGCCCACACTCGAATCGTGGCCAATTGCAGCAATCGTTACCGTGATTGGTTGCTTTATGCCTACCGCACCCCTTTTGACTTTACTAGAACTAATAACTCTCTAACAAAAAAAAAGCAAAATGAGGAAAAAAGAAAGGAAAATGAGCAACAAAATGTCAAAACATACAAATAGCAATGACCCGAGCTAACTTATTGGCTTGCCAAATCTTGATCTCTGGATCACAACCTTAGCCCGCACACGGGCCCCTAACCAACAGCCAACAGCAAAACACCCCATAATTTCAACGCTTCTTTTCGCGACCCCGTGCCGCATATGCGTCGACACCGCGCACCAGGTCACTTCAGCGCGATGGTTGACAATGCTAATTTGGCGTTTTCGTTTCGCCGCATTCTTCCTGTACTATTTGGCGCCATGGGCCTCGATAAGTGACCTTAAATGAGCTTCTCCCTCGCGAGCGTGTTATTGTTGCTGAAACGACACGCCGCGGACCCCACCAAAGCAGGTGCGTTTCCTTTTTGCCATACACGGACTCCGTCGTTGCAACCTCGACTCACCGGTCGTTAGACAGCCGTGTTTACATGAAGGCAATAGTAGCGCATCGCATTGCATCGCATTTCATAGCGCCTCATGGTCACTGCGATGCGACAGCGTTTACATGTAGCGCATCATCTCTAGTGCGGTGGTGGCGGCACACGGTGTCGCATATTGAAAGCATTAGTTGCCCCAGCTTGTGAATTTTTCAAATTTGCTTAATATTTATTTTATACATACCAGAATAAAAGGAAAGCTACAATAAATACAAAATACAGCGTATGAAGCGAAATTAAATACTTCGTCGCCTTTGTTTATCCAATCCGAAGCTATTTGAATATCCCGCGCTCTGTGTCCACGGCGTCCAACAACGCTTACTAAGCCTATCATCTTCCCGATTCCAGAAGCTATCGTGAAATTTGAGGCGTTTTGTCGCCTCAACTGGATTCCAAGGGAAGGAAAGAATAGTAGGGGGCGGCAGAAAGTTAGGTGGGTGGATGAGGTTAAGAAGTTCGCAGGGGTCAAGTGGATGCAGCTAGCACAGAACCGGGTTAATCGGAGAAACATGGGAGAGGCCTTCGCCCTGCAATGGGTATAGTCAGGCTGATGATGATAATGATGATGTCGCCAGAATTGTGTGGTGTGGGCATCTTCAGACAAATAAAAAGCTATGTTCACCATTCGTTTGCAGCGAACGCGAGACACAGTGGAGCGGAAACGATGAATTGGTGGTAAGGCGAGCGGCCGCCGCTTCGTCGAACGCCGCCATCTTGCCCTTAATGCGATGCGACCGGGGGGCGTATTGCCATACCATATCCCGTAGGCGCACTGGAGCAGACGACGCTTTCAGCGAGTTAAACGACGATTGTTGCTGAAAGGTCTCTCTGAACGCAACCTAAAGGTAACATACACTCACTGTAAACGGCGATTGTTGCTGAAAGATGTCTCTGAACGCAACCTAAAGGTAATATACACTCACTGAGGCAGGAAATGATTGTGGGAAAGGTAATTGCTTAGTGTAACTGTTGTCATACCGAATGTTACCTAAAGGTGTCTGTAAACGCAACCTAAATGTAACATGCACTCACTGAAGGCAGGATATAATTACAGTGAAGACAATTGAAAAAACAAATATTCAGAAATAAAAAAAATAGAACACAGGAGTCGCACGCATGTTTAAGCGGCATCAGTGAAGAGATGCGTGGTGTTAATCTATCGCGCGACGGGAAAGGTGGGCTTTAAATGTGTTCTTATTCGTTTAGACAATATATCCGCTATTTGTCACCTGTTGGCGCTGCTCAGAGGAATCACGCGCCAGAGCGTCGTCTGCTCGAGTGCTCCTACGGGATATGGTTTGCTAATAAGCGACCGGGGGCCCTATTCTCGACACACATGGTTGCCATTCGGCGCCATTTGTTTTCTCTCATTGGTTCTCAGAACAGTCACGTGTTTCAAATTCGTGGCGCAAAATTTCGGTGTGTCGAAGTAGCTTTTTGCGGTGGCGTAAAAATGACGTAGCGTGAGAACGGAATTTTAGCAGCGGTATTCATGATGCATGGAGGGTATGTATAAGTAACTGTGGAGGGAAAACAAAGGTATATATGATATAAAGGGAAGCACTTACGCTTGTACTACGAATGGGCTGAAATGAACCGCCCACTGTCAAGAGCCGACTCCTGAAATCTGATTGGCTGACGTTATGTGGCGGGAAATACGTCATGCATAAACATTTAATGATGACGTCAAAATGACGTTTCATTACGCAAAGGATGTTCTGCCATTGCTGTATATGACTAAAGTTGGGCGCCGCATTTTGAACCACTTGAGGCGTCCGCGAAATAAACGTGGCGAATTCGACGTGCAGTGTAGGCGGCTGTTAGCTCGCCGCAGTTTGGCAGAGAGTTTGGTGGGTGGTGAAGTAAGCTGACACATCTTGTTGTGATTGCAGAAAGAACTGAAACGACCTCATAAGGGAACCTTTCAGCTGTGTCATCTTTTAGAGGATTAATAATGAAGACGCAGATTTACAGCCGCACGGGGGTCGTAGCTACCCTCCCGTTGCAAATGCTTTGCTCTCATTGAGAAACCATCGACTCAAGCGGTTAATCTGCGCGAGACGAGGCATTTCGGAGAACAACAGAAGGGGAAGTTGACCGAGTTGTAGGTTGTTCATGATGGTTTCGTGGACGCTCTTTAACACAGAGAAAAAGAAAAGAGAAATAAAGACGCCAGTCCCGCGTTTTCTTTTCTTTGTCTCTGTGTTAATAAGCACTGTCGTGACGCTGGGACTAAGTTGACCCGGCCTTCACTTGGTAGCGTGCAGAGACTCGGGGTTGATGAAGAATGGAATCTTCGAAGTTGGTAAAATATATACAAGCAGGTTTAATGGCACTTTGAGAAAACTTATTTACATGATTATTTACATGAAAAAGAAGGGTAGATTAACAAAATGGCAAGCCTAAAGAGCTCATAGCGAGAAGCGTCTGGAAGAGCTGTTTACCCAGGGCTCAGAGCGTCTTTTCGTGCTCTGTAATGTCCTTGAAACCCCCTATGTCCAGCCCCTCTCTGAAGATGCTGACCAACCAGTTCCAGGGCACGCCCCTCAGATATCGGCATCCAATCGAACACATCACTGCACTGATGGGCTGATGCACTGACTGGTCCGGCATTGTTTCGTTGGGCGTGGTCACTTGTTGGCGGGAAGAACTTGGGAACGGCGAGGAGGTACATTTCTATTCTTCAGCAAAGATTCGATATGCTGGTTCTGGTAAGTGGATTTCCTTCTCAGAAACCCAAGTGCACGTGCGCGCCGCATACTGCTCCCAGCATTGTCCCTTTCCAGCAATTGCAAACCTTTTCTGCATTCCCGGGAAATCCTCTAATGGCCGTAATCACCTTGCTCCTTTCTTGTCCTGTATGTCAGCGGACGTGTCACTCTGTCGTCTCCTTTGGACAGTAGGCATTCCTCACTGGACGATAGCGCTTCTCGACGGGAAGGGTGAACAATTGAACGAAAGCACTTCCGGCTATTTCCCGCAGGGGGACATTTCTTTGTATTTTTCTAGAGGTTCCCTTGACAGGGCCAATTTGGCATTTGCAGGGTCTCCACAAAGCAAAACAGGCTTACACAAAAGGATTCATGGAAACAGGCTCACTTAGCGCCATTGTACCAACAGCACATATCCACAGCACTTATCCATGCCCACAGGCGAACAATAGAGCGCGCAAGTGCGGATGATGCACGGTCATAACAGCCTCCTCCCCCGCCAGAAGAGTCACGGAGGGCAGCAGTCGCAACTGCTGCATGAAGAGACGACTTAATGGCCTGCACATGAACGCTTGAAGCTCGCTGGGGCTAGTCGCGTATTGTCGTAGGCCAAATTGCTTGAGCTGTCTCTGAAACTCAACCACATGTCTTAGCAAGCACTCGGCTCCCGTCTGAACAGGCCAGGTCAAAAGAAAACTGCCTTCGTTGTCCGAGAAAAGCCCACACTCAAGATGTTCAGGACCCACGTATGCCTAGAAAACCAAACGTGCTGCTTTACATAGTCACACATGTACCAGCGCACGAAAAAAAAAAGAACCTGAGTATCAATTTGGATACATGGTGAGGAACACCTCGGACCGCTAAGAAACATCGGCTAAGCGCGTCCGCATTCCCATTTAACTTCCCCTTTTTGTATCTTATTTCAAAATTGTACTGCTGTAAAATCAAGCTCCACCTCAGAAGGCGACTGTTCTTCGATGTCGCAGTTTGCAGCCAAGCCAGGGGACAATGGTCAGTCTCTACGGTGAATTTGGCCCCTCCAAGATAGCACTGCAATTTTTGAATGGCCCATACAATGCAAGCGCACTCTTTCTCTGACGCGCAATAAGCCCTCTCTCTAGAACTCAGTTTCCTGCTCAGGTAGAGCACGGGGTGCTCATTACCGTCGTCATCTCTCTGGCAGAGAACAGCACCTAGCCCTCGATCACTTGCATCACACTGGACCGTGAATTCTCTGTCATAGTCTGGAGCTCGCAATACCGGATGGCACAGCCTTCAGGTTTAGAAAGGGGGCTTCCTTTTGTTCGTGCCAGACTACATTTGTCGGTTCTGTCTTGCGGAGGGCGTCGGTCAGAGGGCTAGCCAAAGCTGAATAGTTAGGTATGTAGTGATTGTAGTATCCCGTCAGCCCCAGGAATGCCCGAATTTCCGTCTTCGTGCTCGGCCGCGGATAGTCTGCTACCGCAGAAATCTTAATCTCGCTGGGTTTCCTGAAACCTTGACCTACATTGTGACCCAAGTAGTCCACGGTCGCCCTTGCCAGGCAACATTTCTCGGCCTTTACGGTTAGTCCAGCTTGACGCAAAAGGCTCAGTACAGCTCTTAGATGTACCATATGGTCCGCCCATGAGTCGGAAAAAACCGCAATGTCATCTAAATAAGGCACCGCGAATGTTTCACACCCCTTTAAAACCCTATCCAGGAGTCGGGAAAAACAAAATGGAGCATTTTTGAGCCCGAAACTCATCATTGTTGGCTGGTAGCTGCCCGTCGGAGTGACGAAAGCCGCGTATCTGCTGGCGCGTTCAGTGAGCGGTACTTGCCATGGCAAGTACCGCTCACTGAACGCGCCAGCAGATATGCGGCTTTCGTCACTGTATCCTCGAGTAAGGTCCAGCGTAGTCACATATGCCGCTCTACTGACCTGTTCTACTCTCTCCTTAATATTCGGAATAGGATACACTTGATCCCTGGTGAGAGAATTTAGCTTTCGGTAGTCTACCACAGGCCTAGGGTCTTTACCTGGAGCTTCTACTAAGATCATAGGCGAAGCATAATCGCTTTCCGAGGGTTTTATTACTCCCAATTCCAGCATGCGAGTTACATCCCTATCCAGAATTTCTCTTTGCCTTGGAGAGAATCGGTAGCACCTTGATCGCACTGGCACGTCTGAAGTCAGCTCAATATCGTGCTCAGTCAAATCAGTCCTGCCTGGCCTGTCCACGAAGCAGGCCTCAAACTCTGTTATTATCTCGCCAAGATTGGACAGCTCAGATTTCTTTAGTTCTCCTATCTGCTCCGTGTTTTTGAGAAGCTCCTGTATCTTGGGATCACTGGCTTGCTCCATAGCTAAGTCCTCTCGCGTTCCACTTAGAAGTCTCGTGAGATTACTAGACACTGGCGGCAAGAGGTTACTCTCAAGAACGTCCTCATTCCGTGTCTTATCAAGCTCACTTTCATGTTGACTTATCTGAGATGCCTCGCTCTCAAAGTTTTCTGACCCGCTATCTTCTACATCGACCACTGTTTTAACTGCCGTTTCCTCCACTGTGGAATTTTCTGGTATGAGCAGTGTAGCTAGTTCTCGTGCCTTTGAACGTGTTAAGGCTTGCACAACTCTGTCTCCTAAAAGGATGCCCCTCTTTCGCAGTAGCATGTCCGATTTGTTGGAAAACAAATACGGATAGCACTTAGGAAGCTTTCCTGAAACGGCAGCCTCGGTTGTTAACTCGCCAAAAGGGCCCTCGATGACCACGTTCGCGATTGGCAAGCACACACTATGTTCCTCCACTACCTGGCGGATCCATGCACACTGTCCTGTATAGTCGGAAGGCGACACATACGCCGGATGGACAACATCCATCGTTGCGGCCGAATCGTGCAGTACCTTGCAAGGTTTCCCATTGACTACTAGGTCATGCAGGTAGGGTTCCAAAAGCTGCATATTTTCATCGCAGTCACTGACATACGATAAAACAATCTTTTCTTTCCGGCAGTTGACGGCAATGTGACCCTGCTCATTACACCTAAAGCATGTGAGCGGCTTCCTAGCTTCAAGCTTATTCTTTGTGTTCTGCGCGTTGGTCACTTCCCCACTTTTCTCACTGCCGTCCTTTCTAGGGAGTTTGCCTGAAGAAACTTTCCTTTCCTCGTTTCCAACTCTAGCAAAGTGCCTTTCCTGACGGTTATTCACACTCAACTTGGGATTGCGGGGCCTATCCACTGCTGGGTTGCTGAATTGTCGGCGCGAAGCGTACTCCTCAATGAGTTCGGCAGCTTCAGTTGCCGACTTAATGTCGCCTCGGTCCTGTAACCAATTTCTTTCTTTTTCTGGGAGGCAGTTATAAAACTGCTCCAAAAGAATTCGCTCGACTACAGCGTCCCTATCACTGTAGGATTCTGTGCTCTTTAGCCACTCGCCCAAATTGACTCTTAAATTGTACAGGAATTCAGGGTAACTCTCGTCCCTGGACTTAGTAGCGTTCCGAAAACGTTGTCTGAACGCCTCGGCGCTAAGCCTATACTTTCTCAGAAGGCAAGCTTTGACCTTCTCGTAGTTGTCCGCGTCCTCCTTGCTTAGCCGCGCTACAACCTCCGCTGCCTCGCAGGGCAGAACCGTCAATAATCTCTGAGACCAAGTGTCTCGCTGGAAGGACAGTTTTTCGCAGGTTCGCTCAAAGTTAGCCAGATACAGACCGATATCCCCTGATATCACATATGGCTGCATGTACTTTGACATCTTGAAATCTGCCTCCTTGTTGAGAAGAGGTACCGCTAGCTGGGGACAATTGCCCGACCTCTTGCTCAACTCTACTTCTAATTTCCGGAGCTCAATTTCTAGCTCCAGCCTTTTTGCTTCTTTTTCAATTTCAATTTCACGCTCACGCCTCTTTTCCTCTTTTTCCCGCTCTTTCTGCTGTCTGAGCTGTTCCTTTTTTTGACCGATGAGGTTCCATGCTTCACTGAGCTCCTCATCATCGGTTCCCAGATCAGTGATTGCCTTTATAATCAAGGGTTTTCGTGCCAAACCACTTGTATCAATTCCCAATTCCTCACACAATTGCAACAGTTCCGGTTTCTGCAGCTTTTGTAGGTCCATGATCGCTCCGAGTGTCGGCTACTTCCAAAACAACAGTGCAAACTACCAAACCTAAAGGCATTTCAAAACTTTTTACCAGCTCTAAAATCTAACCCTGTTCTAGAACCTGGTCCACATCAGAAGAAAAGCCAAGCACTCACCCACACATGCGATCGATGTTCCGAGCTGCTCTCTTGTTGGCCGATTGTTGCTCCTGCTTGTTGCTTGAGATGCCACCTCCGATCACCAGATGTTGTGGCTTGTAGATTCTGATCCACCTCCAATCACCAGATGTTGTAGCTTGTAGATCCAGATCCCAACGCTGGTCACCAGTTGTCGTGACCCTATGACTAAGTTGACCCGGCCTTCACTTGGTAGCCTGCAGAGACTCGGGGTTGATGAAGAATTGAATCTTCGAAGTTGGTAAAATATATACAAGCAAGTTTAATGGCACTTTGAGAAAACTTATTTACATGATTATTTACATGAAAAAGAAGGGTAGATTAACAAAATGGCAAGCGTAAAGAGTTCATAGCGAGAAGGGTCTGGAAGAGCCATTTACCCAGGGCTCAGAGCGTCTTTTCGTGCTCTGCAATGTCCTTAAAACCCCCTATGTCCAGCCCCTCTCTGAAGATGCTGACCAACCAGTTCCAGGGCACGCCCCTCAGATATCGGCATCCAATCGAACACATCACTGCACTGATGGTCTGATGCACTGACTGGTCCGGCATTGTTTCGTTGGGCGTGGTCACTTGTTGGCGGGAAGAGCTTGGGAACGACGAGGAGGTATATTTCTATTCTTCAGCAAAGATTCGATATGCTGGTTCTGGTAAGTGGATTTCCTTCTCAGAAATCCAAGTGCACGTGCGCGCCACATACTGCTCCCAGCATTGTCCCTTTCCAGCAATTGCAAATCTTTCCTGCATTCCCGGGAAATCCTCTAATGGCCGTAATCACCTTGCTCCTTTCTTGTCCTGTACGTCAGCGGACGTGTCACTGTCGTCTCCTTTGGACAGTAGGCATTCCTCACTGGACGATAGCGCTTCTCGACGGGAAGGGTGAACAATTGAACGAAAGCACTTCCGGCTATTTCCCGCAGGGGGACATTTCTTTGTATTTTTCTAGAGGTTCCCTTGACAGGGCCAATTTGGCATTTGCAGGGTCTCCACAAAGCAAAACAGGCTTACACAAAAGGATTCATGGAAACAGGCTCACTTAGCGCCATTGTACCAACAGCACATATCCACAGCACTTATCCATGCCCACAGGCGAACAATAGAGCGCGCAAGTCCGGATGATGCACGGTCATAACAGCGCCCACCAAACCATCATCATTTTCAGATAACACCACGATGCTTTCTGATTATCTGTCTGATCGGTTCGTGAGCACAACCTGAGGGGTCATATGATTTGATGGCTGTGGAAGAACTTCGCGCGACAGGCAGCGAGTGATCACCAAAGACTTTCTTAAACGTCGGCCCTAAACACTGCCTTTTTGCCTTGCGCTATGCACTCACTGCAATGGTAATGAATTAAACAGCCTTTCCAAGATGGGCAAAGCAAGCAAAAATTCTCACAGCTGCTATTTTAATAAAGGACTATATGTTGCATGTACATGGCACATGTTTGCTTGTCACATGTGATGTGTTTCATATAGACAGTTTTCTTTTAATATGCATGCGGGCTCACCATTTGCTTATTTTTTAGAAAAAGGATAAGTACTCCGGAGCCCGTTATGACGGTACGCTCTAATCATATGATTTAGTTGAGGGACATTTTGTGTTTATTGCTTTTTTTAATACAGCCTGAAAATAATCTCCCTTTATTATTTGCATTTACCGTTTCGACAGTAAGGAATACGCGAGCGCGGCGCCGCCCTAACTTTATACTATGATTTCCTCAGTCATTTTTCGAATTCTTTCCTTATTGTCCATTTATGTCCCTCTGCACGTGTACGGTAGCTTGAGAATCGCCTAATTAACCTTCCTGCTATTCTGTTCTTCTGTTTTGTTCTCTTTGTCGGACATCTTTTCGCACGCCAGCGCATGAAAATTTAACCGACTAGGTGTAAGGCCCGGCGCATACCTTCCACTTCATGTGTGTGTGTGTGGAAGACTCTCTCTCTCTCTCTCTCCCTCCCTTCATCTGTCTCTCCGCGCTACTTTCCGCACTTTACATAACTTAAGCCGACACAATATGTTAGAAACTTAAGCAGACTTGATGACCTGACGGTAGCTGGTCATAACGCGGCTTTTCGAATATGGTGAGTAGCACAGCCAGTACCTAACAGTAATTGATACTTTCAGACTGCGAGCGTTGTCCTCAGAGAGCGACATTATCGGCTGTGCCGGCGCCTCTCCGTCAGTGCTGAAACTACTTTGGACATCTGTCGATTCCTTCTGTTTACGACCAAGTCCTTAAACGTTTTAGTTCTTGCATTTAAAAGCCGCTGATAAGTCAACGTGAAAGGTCATCAGCGCTTATAAACAACAATGCTGCTCTCCGCTCCTATTTTGCTCCAACCCAGAGCGAATATTCCATTCCCGTTCTTGCTCTTCAGCTGAAACTCTTCGCAGCCTTTCCGTGCGTAGCTGATGCCGAATGTTCGACCGCAAGTATGTCATGACACACTAATACCGCAATGCCACAACATACTTCACTCGCCTCGCTGCAACCCGAGGCTTCCGAATCACGGAGTGCACCGAAGAGTATCGGTTCCTGCTGTAGCATTGTCGTTTTTTATACTTGGCGCCAATATATAGTAGCAGACGACAGCGCGCTTTTTTCTGTCACTTTATTTCTCTTTTTCTTCAGAATGCGTAACCCGATTGTGTGCTTACGTAACCTGGCACCGTCTTAATGCGCACGTCACGCGTACGTCACAATTTGGACAAAATGGCGAATTGTCGAGAATATGGCCCCGAGTTTACACGCGCGGTGAAAGTCGACTTACCCGTCTCAGTACAGCCCTGCATGGCGCATTAATACGATGCGCTTTCCTAGCGCATTGCTCCTGTTTACATGAATTCGATGCGCTATGAACCGGGTGCAGTGCGATGCACTATAGCTGTTGTATTCATGTAAACACGGCCACTGTTACGCCTGCTATTCAGACGGCCTCCATAGATGCTGTTCACCCAGCAGCGCGCGAATACCTCGGTGTCGATAAGCCCTTTTGTACTATGTACACACAAGGACCCGCTGCTACTGGAGGCTGACGCATGACAGTGTGCGCCACGTTACTGCGTACCTACGCCGACCCTTACAGACGCCTTGCAGTTCGCCTTCATCCAAACGCGGCCGCCGCAGCCAGGTTCAAGCCGGCGACATCGGGGCCAGCAGTCGAGAGCCCCAACCACTAAGCTATCGCGGCAGGCGCATTTAAAATGAGGTGAATATTGTTAGAAATTTTAGACCACGCCGACTAGAATATTTTGTTCCGCCTGCTTTATTAAATAGTCGACATTTAGCTCTTCCTTCTTAAATATGGCTTAAAATGGTCATATGTAAGGATCAAGGCTGTTGAGTGACACAAAATTGGTCAGTCTTAGAGGCATCTGACGAGATAGCCTAATTAGCACTGAACTTTTTATTCTGCTGAAGTAAAAGCCTGAGATGCCTAAAAAAAAGGCCATGATGGTATTGGCATGCTCCGCGCTTTTGAATGCTCCGCGATTATAGCGCTCTAATCCACTACGGGGTCTCCGACACATTTCTAAGGAGAATTTTTTTGTCGCTTTTTCGGTCGCTTTTTGACTGCCTAAAGCTGAAGTCATTGAAGAAAGGAGACCGGTTGGTGTCAGATATTATTGTCCCAATTCCCTTATATCCACTTGTAGAGTGCTTGAGTGTATGTCGCTAATCACATTCTTCAAATATCAAACACTTGCGCAGCTTTAGGCGCCTGCCGGCGCAGTCTGCGATTTAGGTTTTCAACTATGACGCAGTAAACTCAACTAATGATGATTTAATGAATAAAATGGAGATAAAACTTGCGAGTACGCTTTTGCAGGCTAGTTGGTGCCTAAGCATTCTGTTATTTTGCGCAAAAAACGCGACACAAAAGAAGAAAGGACAAGCGCTTTCCTGTCTACCTCGTTTCTTTTGTGTCGTGTTTTTTGCGCAAAATAACAGAAAATGGAGATAAATCCAGACAAGTAGATACAGTTCTTCTCGGTTTTAGTAAAGAGTTCGACAAAGTACCGCAGAATAAATTCCTTCACTACGTTAAGGTAATCGAAATTACTTTATTTATTCACATCGCTTCACAGCCTCCAGGAAAGGAGCATTGTGTGGGGGGATAACTCCATAGATAGGGGTAATTACAGGAGCATTAGTAACACGTTTATACAAAACTTATTCACTGTTCGTACCAGTCACCGAAAATTATGAGCATGCAGCGTTTAATTAAGTAATATCTTCTGGAAAGAAAAAAAGGCTTTCATTTGAGCCCTAAAACAAGTTGGATTACGGATATTGGCGATTTTATGCCTCATTAAAGCACGCAAACAATTTGTAGAGATTGATGGCGGTTGTTCCTCCCCTGTCTTCCTCTCCTCTGGTTCTCCCTCAAGGGAGCGCACTTGGCGTCTTACTTTATGCGAATGTTATAGTTTTTGCCATCCTTAGCAATGTCAAGATTAATCTTTCTGTTCACGATTTCGGGCTATACTAACCAGACCACTCACCTTTCGATAAAACTTGGCTGAATACTGCGGGGAAACATTGAAATCTTCATCCCTTGTTTCTCAACAGCCGCCGGCATGCGGCGTTATCTCTGTGATTTTAGCGCACGGAACGATCTTGCGCTCTTTCTTCGTGCTTTTAATTATCACCTTCTTTGCAGCGCGATATGTAATGAGATTTGTCTCGAATGACCGCAGCCAAGTAGATCGGTGTCCGTATTGTTCCAAACTTTTCCAATTTCGTTTGGCTGGTTTATCTAGATCTTTATTCGCTGACTTTAAATTGAGCGCTGACGAAAGAAAGTGGCATTTGTAGTTCGACGACCGACGGGCATGCTTGCTGGTATCGACACCGGCGAGTTCGATATATATATATATATATATATATATATATATATATATATATATATATATATATATATATATATATATATATATATATATATATATATATATATATAATTATATATATATATTTTTTTTTTTTTGCGGGCTCAAGTCAGCCCAATAAAGAGTTAGTTTCAGTGCAACCGAAGTCGCTTCGCTGGTGTGTACGGCATTGTCACCAATACTTGACAATACGGTACTTAACGACGTTCTAAATATTTCAGAGCTAAAAAAAAAACG
>NC_139350.1:90673239-90795739 GCF_055883805.1 Amblyomma maculatum
CCACGGCCGGTCTCGGGAGCGCGCTCTCCCTCGAGACCGGCAGTGGTTATACGAACGCACGCGACTGAGAGCGGAAATGGCGAAATACACTTTATGGGTCTGTTCTCATTAACTTCATCGTCTTTGTCATCGGTACTGTTTTCGTTTGTTTAGGGGGTTTATCGTCTCAAATCGACCGAGGCTATGAGAGACGCCGTAGTGAAGGACTCCGGATATCTCGGCCACCTGGGGTTATTCGCACAGCACACGGGCGTCTTGATTTTCGCCTCTATCGAAAAGCCGCCGCCGCGGTTGCGATTCAATCCAACATTCTTGGGCGCAGTATAGTCAAGCGCCCTAACCCCAACAGCGGAGCTGTCACCGGTACAATTATCATTATCGTCATCAATTAAATGTACTATCATTTTCATTGCTACTATACCATCTTTATCACGAACTACAGCGTCATTGTCATCGTTATACTGTCATCACTATCACTGTCACTAACTGCGGCGTCATTTTCATCGCTAATGTCATCCCTATGATAAGAAGTGAAATTACGATCTCTTCCTCACGTGCCCTACGGAAACGGTACGCTCAGGTGGTGATCGGGAGTATAGTGATTCGATTCCCGGTGGAGACGACCAATTTTAAATGAAGTGCACGTACACTGTCCAATAATACACTCTATTTCCATGCATCTGTCCACCCTATTTTTTCATGTTGCAGATTCGCGCAGTAATCTGCAAACAGAACGAGAATTAAAGATTTATGATGATGATGAGAAGGAAGACGAGGGTTTGAAAGAGGGGAGCACGAGAGAGACTCGGCGTCATGTTGGCATATCGATAACCAGTGAGAGCCGAGAATTAAACGCAGAGAGGTGTCCTAGAACCACTGCCTTAGGCGAGCCTCAGTTTGTCTTGCTGGAGTAATTCGTAGAAATATATTGTATTACTGGCAGCGTATTTACGGTAAGAAATTGCCATAACTTATGAACAAGACCCATCGTTACTTGGCCTGTGTTCACACGCAGCCAATTGTCCTGTGCTGTCGAATTATTCAAGAAAGTGTCTGCTCGAGAAATTTAGTTTTCATGCATTCGTATTCTGATCTTTGAGGGAGGATATTCTTTGTCCTGTGATTTCCTAGATTTGTTCGTGAACTCGGCGTAAAGTTTGTGCTCAGGCGATGTTCGTAAATGATCCGCAGATTCTTCGAGTAAATATGGTTTGTATTCTCTGCAGGAAATTCTAAAACACGTCAAGTCTCAAAAATAACAGCATTGGGTGGATGTGTATGTGTTGGGAGCGGGGGGGGGGGGGGGGGGGGGGGGGAGGGAGCTATAGGGGCCCTCATCACTGTTAATCCGCCCCTGGGTGGAGGTGGTGTTCATGGTGGAGGTTGGGTGAATGAGAGTGGATTCGACTGACTATGTAGTATAGGTGTTTGTGAGGGTGGGTGAGGGAGATGCATCTATTGAGTCGTAAGATTTCAAGGCACGTAGAGTAGTAGTTTGAAAGGGGGTACATGCCTGGGCTCTCTGTCCGTGCTCAGATGATGTAACCACGGGCCTCTAGCCTTGACGTTGCTTTCTAGACCTTCCTGACCAGGGGCCCCGTTGGTAGCATGATAAGGGTGCAGGGTGGCGCCCTAAAAGGCGAAGTGGAAATTTGGAGTCTCGGCCGCTGGGGAATGTGCAACAAGAGGCCAACGAGCCAACGAGTTGGTGATACTTAGAAGCAGCGCATTGGTTAGTGCTCTGCTTTGAGGGCGTGTGCAAAGCACGTAGTGCGCGCACCAAACTGTGGCCTCTGCACCAGTTGGGTCAGGGGTTTAAGAGGCCCAGCAAGGCAAGAAGAGAAGCGGTCGACAGCCGCGAAAGAGCACTTGTAGTGGAGAGGGTAGGAGGCCGCGTTCACATTTACCATCATACAACTTTTCAGCGACCTCTGTTGAGGTAGCGAACGTGGGTCTTACATTGGATAGCCTGTCTTTCATGGTTTATATGGCTTGGGAGGGGGTCAAGGTTGAGACAGGAGCTCATTTGCAGAGGGAGGATTTATGTGAGGAGCAGGGTGCTGAAGACTGGCAGCATATACGGAGAATGTATCTGCCTGTGGGAGTATTGAGGAGGCGAGTGCGTTCAGAAATGAGTATATAGGCCCTGAATTCCTTTGAACGGGTTGTAGATTCAAAGTGAGAGGAGGCGTGTTGTAGAGGTGAAGATCGGGAGGCCCAGGGCAGTCTTGTAGAGGGTGCGTAAGAGAACGTTTACCTTGTTTAAGACTGCATGAGTGAGGGTTTGGTATGACAGGCCGTATTGGATGCTGCTTATGGCAAGTTCTGTGGCCAGGCGAGGTGCATCCTCCTCACGTATGCCCTTTCGCATAACCGTCAATTCGTCTTATCCTTCGAATGGTGTTGAGGGCGGTGGTCATAAGGTGCAGTTGTGATATCCGTAGAGCGTTCATATAGGTCAAGGAAGCTTTGCGTGGGACTATATGAAGTTCAATGCGTCCCAGTGATGTATACTTGCGGCCATACATGAGGGGGGGGGGGGGTGATTTTCGATTTCTTTGAGGCACTTTGCATTCCAGTTGAGGTGACAGATGCCTCCACCTTGTGTATGGCTCATTGTAAAGCACCTTTTTTGTCAGTTGAATATCCATTAATGAACCAGATGGTAATATCATCTGCTAAAGTGTAAGGCCAATTTCAGGGCGTGTAGAAAGTTTATGGCGGAGTGTGCCCATGGTGACGTTGAATACGAGTGATGCGCCACAGGAGTGCCTTTGTTGAAAGTGGTGAATGAGGGTGAACAGGTGTAATGATGCCGATTGTTGCAATGCAGCTCTATAAGAGAGCGGGGATGCATTGAAAAATGGGGGCGACAGCTGATTTAGTCCCACTTGTATGGGGATATGGGAGATGTCAAACGCGCCTTTATTTCCAGGGTGAGAAGGAGAATTCTGTGCCTAGGGAATGCCCTCGAGGAAATCATGCATCAGGAGCAGAAGAGAATTTTGGGCTGAGAGGCCTGGCTAGAAATAGCGCACGTAAGGCGGGAAGAGCTGATGTTCCTCGATGAAGTCCTGGAGGCACGTATATTAGACACTTCAATGCCGTTTCCTCAGGAAAGAGGGAAGGAAGCTAGGTGTGAGAGCTGTGATATAAGAAGGAGGTTATTGGCTTTAGGAAATAGGATGACTCCATCGCATTTGTTTCCATTTATCTGAGAAGGAGGAAAGAAATCCAAAGTTCATCGTTAGTTATCAATGTGCTAGCAGGGCAACGATGAAGTGGTAGTGAATGATAGCGCTGGAAATTTCATTCTCCCTTGGAGCACTATTATAGGTGGAGGAATGGACGGCCGCGTAAATCTCCTCCTATGTGCATAAGGGGAGCAATTTTGGGTTTTAAGGTCAGAGTAGGTCATGCAGGCAGTAGATGGGGACTGTGTGCTGATATAATGAGTACTGAGGGCGCTTAGATGGCTTGACAACTGCCCTGGAAAGGGTGGGCAATAGCCGGCCTGTGCTGAAGTAGACTGCATAGAAACGCCCAGGTATCGGAAGTGATTAGAGTGTCCTTCAGGGTGTCGCAAAGGTCGAGTCAGTTTTGAATGGAAAGCTGGCAGGTGCAGTTATTGACATGAAATCTAATGTTGGCCGTGCGAAGCTTCAGTTTCCCGCTCTATTTTTGGTGGCACAACCGTTTAGTCAGGTCTGCATGTGCTTCGCAAAGGTGAAGTAGATGAGCAGCCGTAGCCCGGTTTTCTCAGACTGCTCTAGTAGACGGGTGTGGGCTGAGAGCCTGAGCCGTAGGTTTGCGTCCATTCACAGATATATGTATGTTACGCTTTGGGTTGAAAAAAGCGTGGCTCGACGAGCCCCTACTGGTCTTCCAAATTTTGCCCCGTGGCTTTCACACTTGCGGGGTCGTGATATTGATAGACAGGATGAAATGAGCGCTTCATGCGTTTTGTGAAGGGGATGTCGAGGCAAGTGTCCCCAACGCACTATTGCCAATCTGGTTGGTTGCCGCCGCAAGGCCTGTGAGGAGATCGAGTTGTAGAGCATTAGCTACTGTGAAAAGGGAAGACCATTATGTTTGTCAGAGCGGTATGCTTAAATAGTGTGGGGTGCGTTCATATCATCAAGTACTAGTAGCTTCGACAAGAGACTTCCGTCATGCAGTCAAGAAGCTGGCGACCAAATGGTACTTGCTGTTGTCTCGGCGGGCTATAGATGTGCATCATGTGCGGAAAAAAAAAAAAGCGGATAGCTTTTGTCGGGCCGCCGTGCTTGAGAAAATGAGTTTGCCTTTGTTTCAAAAAGTTCAGTGGAATTACTTTTTCAATGGACCATGAACTAAAACTGTCCATTCGACTTCTACGCACAAATGCATTACTTGCAAGAAAAGTAGTTACTTTTTTTATTATCTGAGTGATTAGAAATATTTTTCATTGTATTACGCATCCGCTGCGGCTGAGCATCAGTTTTTATATATATATATATTTCTATTCCGCACTCGATTCCTTTTGTTACGAAGTTTTAAAGTACTTTGTTCGCTTAAACACCGAATAAGGCATAAGCTGTACCTCGGATACTTAATAAGTTACACTTTAAAAGAATTCAGTAATGTTTTGGCTTAATCTCCCTAATTAGGTTACGACATGTGTCATAAAGCGGGAAATGGGTGACCAACGCTTTTCAGTGCTCTAAAACGCATGGGCCCCAGCATATTTGGTCGCGTTTAAATTGCAGACTCAGACATCTGTTCTAACTACGATGCTCAGTTTGTCTTAAGATTTGCATCCAAATGGTCAGTCCAACTGCACCCAACTTGTCCAAGTGAACATTTGCACGCTGGACAATATAACACTAATAATATTTCTACAGCAACAGCTACGAACAGCTTAACCTATTTAATTGAATTCTTCCTTTGCGTGATCACTGAAGGCCATATTAACTCAAATAACTGGAATAAATGGGCATGCAAGTGCCCCTCTCCAGAAAATGAGTCTCAGAAATGGGGTGTATAGGAGGGAGCAACCCATGGAAATAACGAATTGCCATCGTAGGAATAGCGGAACATTGATAAAATTATTACTATATTCCTGTGACAGTGTATCATCTATGCCTGTATCTGAACGCTCTTTAGGCCATAAAGTTTGTTCTCTTAGTTAGCTACCTTACAAACTGCCCGCAACTTCCTCAAATCGGGACAGATACTTGTGGCTGCATTTTTCTTCAAGGTGTCAGTTTTATGAATTATGGAAAGCAGTTGGAAACAAAATACTTCCCGGTCTCTACAATAACCAGGGAAATTTTGTTTTACTGTCCTGCAGTGTGTTGAGCATATCCATTTGTGCATATATGTATATATTGTAGGGGTGTGTTTATTCGGTGAACCCAGGTGATTCCAGCCGCTCAGGGGAGACTCGCAGCGAAGCGTCAGGCGTGGCGAAAGAGCAAGGCAGCGAACAACTTCTTCGTCCTTGAGAGCGGCAGCACGCGACGCATGTCAGTGGTTATATCGATGAAGATTACCACACTACAGTTTCCCCCTGGGCAGAGAAGGAGCCATCGTGGCGACTCATGGTGCCGAAAGGACAGACGGATCGTAGTAAGGCTTGATTCGGTCCACATGAACTATTTCGCGTCCACGGCGACGCAAGTCCGCAGATGGCGTAACCGGCTCAACTACGTAGTTCACAGGAGATGTTTTTTGAAGGACTCGGTATGGACCGTGATACCGAGCAAGAAGCTTCTTTGACAGGCCGGCGGTTGTGGCAGGAACCCAGAGCCACACCAGGGAGTTGGGCGCATATGAAGGCGCCTCACCAGTGTCACGATGGTGTTTTTGTTGCCACTGATTTTCCTTTGTAAGCGAACGAGCGAGCTGACGGCATTCTTCTGCGTACTGGGCGGCGTCCGAGAGTGGCGTCGATTCAGAAACATCAGGGCGGTAGGGAAAAAACGCGTCCATTGTGCAGGTTGGCTCGCGCCCGTAAAGGAGAAAAAAGGGAGAAAATCCGGTGGTGGTCTGTATCGCAGTGTTGTACGCGTAGGTTACGAAGGGAAGAACGTGGTCCCAGTTGGAATGAGCGTCGTTGACGTACATGGCCAGCATGTCACTCAGAGTACGGTTGAAGCGTTCTGTCAGGCCATTCGTCTGAGGGTGGTAAGAAGTAGCGGTACGATGAATGATGCGACATTCTTTCAGTAGGGCCTCGAGAGCGTCGCACAAGAAAACGCGTCCGCGGTCACTGAGCAGTTCCTTCGGAGTCCCGTGGCGAAGAATCAAGTTGTGGAGAATGAACAAAGCAACGTCTCTTGCAGAGGCAGAGGGTAACGGTGATGTTTCAGTGTAGCGCGTCAGATGGTCTACTGCCACAATAATCCACCGGTTTCCAGCAGGAGTAGTCGGAAGAGGGCCATAGAGATCTATGCCAACGCGGTCAAACGGACGAGCAGGGCAGGGTAACGGCTGCAACGAAACAGAGGACTTCTGAGGAGTTTTTCGGCGTTGACAAGATTCGCAAGCGCGCACGAAATGTCTTACGAAGCGGTACATTCCACGCCAGTAAAATCGCAGACGTAGGCGCGTGTAGGTTTTCAATACGCCACCGTGAGCACATTGTGGGTCACCATGGTACGCAGCACAAATGTCGGCACGGAGATGACGCGGGATGACTAGAAGCCACTTCCGTCCATCAAGCAAATAATTGCGGCGATAGAGAAGACCGTCACGAATGGAGAAGTGGTGGGCTTGGCGGACGAGCGCTTTGGATGAATGACCGGGAGTAGGACTTGAGAGAAAATCCAAAAGTGCATTGATCCAGGGGTCATTCCGCTGCTCGGTAGCCATGTCGATAGTTGTAAGAGTCGACAAATCGTAGGCACAGACGTGGTCAGACGAATTATCTCTAGGCAATGGCGAGCGGGAAAGAGCATCCGCGTCCGTATGCTTTAGGCCTGATCGATAAATGACATGAATGTCAAACTCCTGGAGACGAAGAGCCCAGCGAGCAAGGCGACCGGATGGGTCTTTCAGAGAGGCAAGCCAGCACAAAGCGTGGTGATCGGTCACAACGTAAAACGGTCGACCATACACATAAGGACGAAATTTTCCGATAGCCCAAATAATGGCCAAACATTCCCTTTCTGTGACTGAATAGTTAGATTCTGCCTTTGTCAATGTTCGGCTGGCGTATGCCACAACATACTCGCTGTAACCAGGCTTACGTTGGGTAAGGACGGCACCAAGCCCAATACCGCTGGCATCAGTGTGGATCTCCGTAGGCGCAGCCGGATCAAAGTGGCGTAGAATGGGCGGCGAAACCAAAAGGCGGCGTAAAGTGTCGAAGGCTTTATCGCAGGCTGGAGTCCAGGCGGAAAGGTCGGAGCTGCCGGCAAGGAGCTGGGTCAGAGGAGCGATGATAGAGGCGAAGTTCAAGATGAAACGTCGAAAGTAGGAGCAGAGGCCGATAAAGCTCCGAAGCTGCTTCAGGGAGGTTGGCTTCGGGAACTCTGCAACTGCGCGAAGTTTGGTGGGGTCGGGAAGAATGCCGTCCTTAGAAACTACGTGGCCTAAAATTGTGAGTTTTCGGGCGGCAAAGTGGCACTTCTTCAAATTCAACTGAAGCCCAGCGCCGGCGAGACACGTGAGGACATCCTTTAGGCGGAGAAGGTGAGAAGAAAAGTCGGCAGAAAAAACTACGATGTCGTCCAGATAACAAAGACAGGTCTGCCACTTGAGTCCACGAAGAACAGTGTCCATCAGGCGCTCGAAAGTAGCCGGGGCATTGCAGAGGCCAAAGGGCATAACGTTGAACTCGTATAATCCATCCGGTGTTATAAAGGCAGTTTTCGAGCGGTCATTATCAGCCATCGGTACTTGCCAGTAGCCGGAGCGCAAATCCAAAGAGGAGAAATACTCGGCTCCCTGTAAACAGTCCAAGGCGTCGTCGATTCGCGGCAAAGGATAGACATCTTTGCGCGTGATTTTGTTAAGCCTACGGTAATCGACGCAAAACCGGATGGAACCATCTTTCTTGGTGACCAAAACAACCGGAGAAGCCCATGGACTGTTAGATGGCTGTATGACGCCCCGGCGAAGCATGTCGTCCACGTTGTCAGCAATGACTTGGCGCTCAGAGGCCGACACGCGATAAGGACGCTGTCGTAAAGGTGCGTTTGTACCAGTGTCGATTGCGTGCGTAACGACAGACGTGCGACCCAGAGCAGTGTGAGGAAGGTCGAAGGCAGAAGTGAAGTTCTGTAGAAGAGCAGCGAGTTGATCGCGTTGTGCGGGTGGGAGATCTGCGTCAATAGCTTGTTGAAGAACATCGGGTGGTGTCGAAGCGGTCGCTGTATCGCAAGAGCTGAGCACATTAACGTCTAATGAAGTAGGCGTTGCAGGAAGAGTATTTACAAGCTCGGGATCAAGTTCTTCAATACGACCGAGACACTCGCCGCGTAGCAGGACGGACGGGCACGAAGATGGATTTGAGACGTACATTGCACTAAGGCCATCTTTGAACTTGAGGACAGCAAATGGAAGCAGGAGGCAGGGATGGCGTGAAGCGGCGTCGGAAGGTGTGAAGAAGACAGTCGAACTAATAACGCTTTCACAGGAGAGTGGAACGAGGGCAGCAGAAAATGGAGGAATGTCTGTGTCACTGGCGACGAGGAGTTTTGCAGGCCGGGTAGGGACGTCACACAAGACGGTATCACAAAGAGGTAAAAAGGAAACTTCCGCGCGGGCGCAGTCAATAACGGCATGATGAGCGGAAAGGAAATCGTAGCCCAGGATGATGTCGTGTGAGCAGTGAGCCAGTACAATAAACTCGATGGTGTATAAGACGTCTTCGATGAGAACACGGGCCGTGCACGCTGCTGAGGGATGAATGCGCTGGGATGAAGCGGTGCGAAGCGAAAAGTCGGGTAGTGCGGTGGTCACCTTGCGAAGACGACGGCAAAGAGATTCACTGATGACGGATACGGCAGCGCCCGTGTCAACAAGAGCGAGTATTGCGACACCGTCGACGAACACTTGTATTACGTTTGCGGGAGAAGACGGAGGACTTGAAGAGTTCGAACCAAGCGCAGTTCTTGCCCCGGGAACTGCGACTGTTAGTTTCCCTCAACAGCGCCGGTAGAACGTCGGGGAAGCGGTGATGGTGAACGGCGACGAGGGGAAGATGATCGGCGAGAGGTATACGTTTGATTGTCCCGAGGAACGAACTCGGAACCGGGTTGAGTTCTCGGCGAGGGCTGGTCGGCGTCGTACGTGTAGTTCCAGGGGTCAGGGCAAGAAGGTGGAAGGCGTTGGCGGCAAAGACGGGCTACATGGCCCGGCAGCCCACAAGAGTAGCAAATTGGCCGGTTGTCTGCGGTGCGCCAAGGGTTCGTAGGGCGTTGGCGTACCCTTGGAATACGGACATGGAACGCCGACCCAGGCGATGGTGAAGGATGGTTGGAAGGGGCGGCCTGGTAGGAAACAGGTGCGGTTGGCATTAGCGGCCTGGCCGCAACTTGGGCGTACGTTAGTGGTGCCGTTACTTGCGGTGGCACGGGGCTGGTCGGAAGCACTGGGCTGGGCGAGAGCACGGAACTGGGCGAAAGGACATCAGCGATATGGTCTTGCACGGCACGCCGTATGGTAGGGGCCAAAGACGGAGCCATGTCAGGAACAAGGCGACCAGTGTCTTGTAATTGAGGGACCAGGGATAGCTGGCGGGCGACCTCTTCGCGAACGAAGGCTTTTATCTGTTGAATCAAAGGGCTGTCCTCAGATGAAGTAGAACCACCCAGTGCTAGTGTAGAAATGGTGTCGTCTCTAAAACCGGACCGCCGGGTAGAAGCGCGCTGCTTTCGAAGCTCGTCGTAGCTCTGGCAAAGTTTAATCACTTCACTGACGGAGGCAGGATTTTTCAGCCAGAGCATCTGACACGCGTCCTCGGAGATACCTTTCAAGATGTGTCCGATCTTAGCCGCTTCGGACATTACTGGGTCGACACGTTTGCACAGGTCAACGATGTCCTCTATGTAACTTGTGAATGACTCTTCGGCATGCTGTGTGCGCTCACGCAAGCGTTGTTCTGCTCGGAGTTTGCGAACTGCAGGACGGCCAAACACTTCCGAAAAATTCTTCTTAAATGCAGACCAAGATGGCAGGTCTGCCTCATGGTTGCGAAACCAGAGGTTCGCCACGTCGGTCAGGTAAAAGATTACGTTACCTAGCTTAATAGTGTCGTCCCATCTGTTATAACTGCTGACACGTTCATACGCCGACAACCAGTCGTCGACGTCTTGGTCAGCCGTGCCACTGAAGAGGCATGGATCACGCTGCCGTAGAACGCCAGAACACAGTACCGTGGTTGGTAGGGGCGCCGATGTCGAGGTGGTCTCGTCTGGCATGGTGGAAGCAGTGGTCAACGTGCGGCTTCTAAGTTCCAGGGTGGATGGGAACGTACCCAGCACCTCCACCAATTGTAGGGGTGTGTTTATTCGGTGAACCCAGGTGATTCCAGCCGCTCAGGGGAGACTCGCAGCGAAGCGTCAGGCGTGGCGAAAGAGCAAGGCAGCGAACAACTTCTTCGTCCTTGAGAGCGGCAGCACGCGACGCATGTCAGTGGTTATATCGATGAAGATTACCACACTACAATATATATATATATTAATATCTATATATATTGTTACGATGCGGCAAGTCCGTGACCACAGCAGTACAAAGAACAGAGAGATGGTGCTGGATGGTCGTGAGATGACGTGCGAGCGCTCCTGTCCGCGCCACTGCCCGCTTCTTCTTCCTTGATCATCCGTAACAATATATATATATATATATATAGAGAGAGAGAGAGAGAGAGAGAGAGAGAGAGACAGAGAGAGAGAGAAAGAAAATTTTTTGTAGAATATCTGCACTACGGTTTCAGTATTCTAAAAACTCATTTAAATTTCAATCCATATGCCCCTAACAAGGTCGCAATAATTGCAATAATTTTTATGGTCAGTGAATAAAGTATCAAACATTCACATTTTTTCTGATATACATTTTTTCTGATATTGAACACTATACTGCCCCGCCGGGGTGGCGCAGTGGTTACGGCGCTCGACTACTGTTCCCAACGACGCGGGATCGAATCCCGGCCTCGGCGGCCGCTTTTCGATGGAGGCGAAAAGCAATGTGCCCGTGTGCTGTGCGATGTCAGTGCACGTTAAAGAACCCCAGGTGGTCGAAACTTCCGGAGTCCTCCACTACGGCGTCTCTCATAGCCTGAGCCGCTTTGGGGCGTTAAACCCCACAAACCAACCAACCAACACTATACTAGCTTCGATTTAATACTCCTGTCATACGTCTCAGTTTTTCACAGCAAAGACTGCATGGTCGACTCATTGGAATGTGCTCTGAATATAGGCTGCAAGGACATTGACTAGAGTGCGCGGGTTCAACGTATGCAAGATTGTTCGGCAAGTTAATATTACTACAACCATGTTAGTTATAAATGACTACAGCTGTTATTTTCGTAGCAATTATTCTTGGAATATTGCGTCGACCAGACGTTATCTTCAGCTTCACCATCTTTCATCCGTTCGTTATGCATCCCGTATGATTGCAAAGGCCGCTAAAAGAGCGGAACTGGCCGAAGCTCTCTGAATTCATATTATTACGCCTCAGAAGCGCTTTACACCTGAACTACGGTGCGGCCGCTCTGCGTGATAAAGGAGAGCGTTCAGGCCTATTTCACGCCCAAATGGGAAAGCGCCACAGCGAAAACAAAACCTCGAAAGCCAAAGGCGAACCTGCTAAAGTGATTCTCCGCAGCCCATTGCATGATTGCCTGCCAAAGTTTCATTTAAGGCGGAAGCCTTCATTGCCTCATGCTTGGCGTGAGCAGAAAGTGTGAACAGAAATTGGGACCAGAAAGCGTTCCTCGCAGTGGCACCTAAAGTCTCCACGGGGAATCAAATCACTATCCTTCCGATACCCAGCCAAGCGCTAACCTCTACTCCATGCCGGGCTCGCGAGGAACAGATGGTAATTCTCCTTGTTTAGCGTGCGAATGATTGTAGCGACGGCAATGATGATGCAGTTGATGAATACAATCCTGTAAAGTGGCTTTTGCCATTTCCGCTCTTAAGCAGACTTAAGCGCAGTCCTGTTGGTTTTGTTCTGGATGGCTCTTCGAACGACACATGTGTAATGAGAACATTTAAATTAATCGAGAGTGCAAATAAAGTGTGTTTCAAGCTGTCTGCAGAAACAAAAACGATAAGTGGAGTCCAAATCTTTCTCTAAGCTTGTGTAAGACGCTCTTTCAATTAGCGCCTTCGTAGGCTTCATAGAAATAAGGAAGTGCATTCTGCTAAAAAACATAGATGGACCTAAATGGCGCTAACCGGCTTTTCAGGAATAGTTCAGGGTCAGAAATATAAGTTTTATTACCTTGATATTTTTGCTTGCTTGTAAGCACGAGTGATCTAACAGGACGGGTGACAAGCTGCTAAAAAAAAAAAAAACGCGACAAGGCAATTGTTTAAGGAGGTCCTCAGTCATAAAAAATCAAAAAGGGGGGGGGGGGGGCAAATAGAAGCCAGAATTATGGCAGACCGTTTTGTTCAGGACGACGCATTTTAAGCTGTCCCTAGTTGTTATGCTGGGGCAGGTTGAATTTTTTTACATATTTTGTACTTTATAATATCTGCTTAAAAAAACGCTATTTACGTCCCAAGTATTTCAGTATTGTTACAACCTTTTTATTTTAATTGCGTGATTTTATTTTAAGCCGTGATTTTCTTTTTTGTACACGCATAACGCATTAAAGCAACAAGAAAGTAACAAAAAAAACAAAGTAACAAAATTTTTATAAAGAAAGGTGTTAGGCAAGGAGACATGATCTCCCCAGAACTATTCACAGCTTGCTTAGAAGTATTCAGAGACTTGAAATGGGAGCAGTTAGGGATAAGGGTAGATGGAGAATACCTCAGTAATCTGCGATTTGCAGATGATATTGCCTTGCTAAGTAACTCAGAATGATTGATGATTGCTGACCTAGACAGAAAAAGTAGAATGGTAGGTTTGAAAATCAATATGCAGAAAACTAAGGTAATGTTCAATAGCCTACGGAAGGAACAGCAGTTTAAATTAGGTAGCGAAGCACTGGAAGTAGTAGGCGAATATTTCTACTTAGGACAGGTATTAACCGCAGATCCGGACCATGAAAGGGAAATAACAAGGAGAATAAGATGGGGATGTAGCGCATTTGGCAAGCACTCACAGATTATGACTAGCAGCTTACCGGTATCGCTCAGGAGGGAAGTATACAACAGTTGCATCTTACCTCTACTCGCCTATGGGGCTGAAACGTGGAGGCTAACAAAGAGGGTTTTACGTAAGTTGAGGACAACGCATAGGGCTATGGAAAGAAAAATGGTAGGGATAACGTTAAGGGATAGGAAACGTGCAGAGTGGGTTAGAGAAATAACTCAAGTCACTGACATTCTATTGGAAATCAAGAAGAAGAAATGGGCATGGGCAGGACATGTAGTGCGAAGGGAGGATAACCGATTGTCGCTTAGGGTAACAAACTGGATTCCAAGGGAAGGAAAGCGTAGCAGGGGGCGGCAGAAATTTAGGTGGGCAGATGAGGTGAAGATGGTCGCAGGGATCAAGGGGATGCAGCTAGCACAGGACCGGGTTAATTGGAGGAATATGGGAGAGGCATTCGCCCTGCAGTTGGTATATATTGCCACACCACTGACCATCTTCTGGCGCCACCAAGTGGCCGAATGTCTTGGCACGTGGCTAAGCGTCTTCCTCGTCTCTCTCGAGTTTTCGCTTGATTAAAAAGGGCCAGCTCGGTTGTTGTGCTGCTTGCTACGTGTGTTGGTGACATTTGGTGGAGGTGCGGGGTAAGATCCCATGTACGTTGCCCCCGAGGACGTCAGTGACGCTGCTCATCAACGCGTGGACGCGACTCCTGTCCATAAAGCCAGCCGTCGCCTGCGAGGCCTACAACCTGAGTTTGAACCGCTGTCCACCCCGCTACGAACCATGACATCCACGACGAGCAGCCAGACAAGCCAGCCTTCCAGCAACGCCCCACCGTTCGTCCTTCTCGCACCGCGATCACCGCCATCATTTCATGGTGACCGGTTAGAGGATGTGGAAGACTGGTTGGCCAGTTTTGACCGTGTGGCTGCATTTAACCAATGGGACGACGAGCGAAAACTAATGAATGTGTACTTCGCGCTGCAAGACTCGGCCAAGACGTGGTTCGAGAACCACGAGGCGTCCTTTGTCAACTGGGCAGCCTTTCGCCGTGAGTTACTTACAACATTCAGCTCGAGTGCGCGCAAAGAAAATGCAGAGATTGCGATTCGTTCAAGGTCTCAACAGTCAAATGAGAGTGTGGCCATGTTTGTCGAGGACATGACGCGGCTTTTCAATCGGGCCGACCCTACCATGCCTGAGGCAGCGAAGGTACGGCACCTCATGCGCGGGGTGAAGGAGCAGTTGTTCGCTGGCCTCATTCGCGACCCCCCAAGAACTGTCGCTGATTTCGCAAGAGAAGCTACCAGCATGGAACGTTCCCTGCAGGAACGGAGTACCCAATACGGCCGCCAGGCAAGCGTAGCGGCCACACCCTGCTGCGCGTCCGTGCCAGCAGCCAGGGACGAGGCATTGCGGGAGCTTGTGAGGAGCATTGTCCGCGAAGAGCTGCAAAACCTCCATTTGAATGCTCCCTCTGCAAATAATTATTCTACCGTGGACGTCATCCGTGATGAAATTCGGCGAGCGGTGCAGCCACCACCACCACTAGCACCACAACCGGAGTCATGCATCATGACTTATAGTGATGTCTTACGACGACCTGCTCCCGAGCCAAATCCATTCCGTCCCGTTGTCGGACCACCGCCTCGCTACATGCGCCCCGTCGAGCAGCAACAAGATCTGCGCCCCGTCGAGCCACAGCAATACCAGCGTCCCGCTATTAGCAAGGCGCACTTGTGGCGCACGCCCAACAGACGGCCGCTCTGTTATCACTGCGGCGAACCTGGTCACATTCTTCGCAATTGCCCATACCGGAGAATGGGCTTGAGAGGATTCCCACCAAACGCGCCTCGACCGCGCTATGGCGAAAGGCCACAGGAGATTGAGGAGTACCTGGCTGCTAACGAGATGCAGCCAACGTCACCACAACGGCGGTCGCGATCGACATCTCCGAAGCGTTTTGCTTCGCCCAGTCGGTACTCTTCCTCTGGACAATTCAGAGGCACGTCCCCTCACCGGGAAAACTAAACACGGCGACCTCCGGGGGTGGGGCCGCCGCTACGTTTCAGATTAAACAGCCTCCACCCGACGATTTGACGCGACGGCCCGAGCGGCGACGAGCCGATCCGATGAACTTACCGACGTGCTGCGAACGCATTGTTTCCGGGGAAATTTTTGTAACCGCCGACAGTTGTGATGTGACCGCACTTGTGGATACCGGCGCCGATTTCTCCGTCATGAGCAGCCAGCTAGCCACGGCACTCCGTAAGGTTCTAACGCCTTGGTCTGGGCCAATGATGCGTACCGCCGGTGGTCATGTAATGTCGCCGATTGGCATGTGCACTTGCCGCATAGAGATCTGCGGTTTTACTTTCACTGGCACATTTGCCGTATTACAAGAGTGCTGCAAAGATCTGATTCTCGGCATGGATTTTCTTCAAGAGTATGGTGCTGTTATAGACCTTCGGGAGCAGCTCATGGTATCGTTTTCAACCAAGCGAGCCGTTGATAGCAACACGGACTTCCTTAAAACGATGTTGCGCGTCTGTGACGACCACATAACGATCCCTCCGCGTGCGAGCAAGTTCGTCACAGTCGAATGTGATCACAGCACTGGCACGTGTGGCATTGCTGAAGCTAACATGTCACTGCTTCTAACTCGACAAGTTTGTGTAGCTCGGGGCCTTGTCGAACTTGTCCGTGGCCAAGCCAACGTGCTAGTGACAAACTTCACATGTGAACCCCAACATTTGACGGCGAACACGACGGTCGCTTATTTTGAAGAACTTAGAGAATGTACAGGCCAGTACGCTTTATCCAACACGTCAGACCCCGACAATGCGACGCCTACAGCCATTCAGACTGATGTGAACCCGAACCTCTTGCCTAGTGAGAAACGCTGCATAGAGAATCTTGTCAATTCGTTTCGAGATTGTTTTGCATCAACCTCCAAGGTCCGACAGACGCCACTAACGAAGCACCGAATTATAGTTGCCGATGACCAACGTCCACTATGTCAGCGTCCTTACCGGGTGTCTTCAAAAGAACGTGATGCCATCCGCCGCCAAGTAACAGAAATGCTCCAGGACGACGTTATCCAACCGTCGACGAGCCCCTGGGCTTCGCCTGTTGTCCTCGTCGCAAAGAAGGATGGAACCTTGAGGTTTTGCGTGGATTACAGACGCCTCAACAACGTCACGAAAAAGGATGTGTACCCCCTGCCACGCATAGACGATTCCCTCGATCGCCTTCGCCATGCCACTTACTTTTCGTCCCTTGACCTCCGCAGTGGATATTGGCAAATAGAGGTTGACGAGCGAGACCGTGAGAAGACCGCTTTTATTACGCCGGACGGTTTGTATGAATTTAAAGTGCTCCCGTTTGGCCTGTGTTCGGCCCCTGCCACATTTCAGCGAATGATGGACACTGTACTCTCTGGCCTGAAGTGGCAGTCATGCCTCGTATATCTCGACGACGTTGTGATTTTCTCGGACACGTTCGACGAGCACCTGAAACGTTTGCGCGCTGTCTTCGAGGCCATCCGATCTGCCGGTCTCTCTCTAAAACCCGAAAAATGCCACTTTGCTTTTAACGAGCTGAAATTTCTCGGCCACATTGTCAGCGCTCGAGGTGTTAGCCCAGATCCAGAGAAGACGGCCGCTGTCTCTTCATTCCCCAAACCAGCGGATAAACGAAGTTTGCGTCGATTTCTCGGCCTCTGCGCGTACTATCGTCGTTTTGTTAACAATTTCTCCAAGATCGCTGAGCCCCTGACCCGCCTGACAAAAGACGCCGAGCCGTTCTTTTGGGGCCCCGACCAGGAAAATGCTTTCACGGAACTCAAGTCCCGTCTCCAATGTACGCCAATACTTGGCCACTTCGACGAAGAGGCCGACACGGAACTGCACACGGATGCCAGTAACGTTGGCCTCGGTGCGGTCCTTGTTCAGTGGCAGGACGGTGCAGAACGTGTCATTGCTTACGCCAGTCGCACTTTGTCCCGTTCAGAAGTTAATTATTCAACTACCGAAAAGGAGTGCCTCGCTGTTGTGTGGGCAGTCATGAAATTTCGTCCGTATTTGTACGGTCGTCCGTTTCGTGTCGTGAGCGACCATCACTCTCTGTGTTGGCTGGCAAACCTGAAAGATCCATCGGGTCGGCTTGCTCGATGGAGCCTTCGGTTGCAAGAATTTGACGTTACAATCGTGCACAAGTCCGGCAAGAAACACAGTGATGCTGACTGTCTGTCCCGCGCCCCTACTCCGTGCCACGCGGACGGGTCCGACGACGATTCCGTTTTCCTCGGTGTTATCGCGACGTCCACCTTATCCCGAAAGCAGCGGGCTGACTCTGAACTTTTGCCCCTCATTGAATACCTCGAAGGAACCGTGTCATCTCCTCCTCAGCTCTTCAGGCGCGGACTGTCGTCATTTTGCCTGCGTGATGGTGTGCTCTACAAGAAGAACTACGGTCCAACAGAAACTGCTTATCTGCTTGTAGTACCCACAACGCTACATGACGAAGTTCTTCGTGCGTGCCACGATGACCTTTCTTCCGGCCATCTCGGGTTTTCTCGCACATTGGCACGGATACGCCGAAAGTACTACTGGCCCAGGCTAGCTGCTGTTGTGCACCGCTACGTCCGTACCTGTCGTGAGTGCCAGCGGCGAAAAACACCACCCATTAAACCAGCTGGGCTCTTACAGCCTATCGATCCCCCGAAATTCCCATTTCAACAGGTCGGCATGGACTTACTGGGCCCATTTCCGAAGTCCTCCATGGGTAACAGGTATATAGCGGTTGCCACTGACTACCTTAGCCGCTACTGTGAGACCAAGGCCATTCCCCGTGGTACCGCAGATGAAGTTGCGCATTTCTTCATTCACAACATTGTACTCCGTCATGGTGCGCCAACAGTCGTCTTAACTGACAGAGGAACCTCGTTTACGTCGGCACTCACGAGTGAGGTACTTCGACTCAGTGGCACCACCCACCGCAAGACAACAGCCTATCATCCTCAAACTAATGGACTGACTGAGCGGCTTAACAAGACAATTGCCGATATGATTTCTATGTATGTAGACGACGATCATGGGAACTGGGACCGAATTTTGCCGTACATCACGTTCGCATACAACACTGCACTCCAGGAAACAACACGCTTCACTCCATTTCATTTGGTTCATGGACGCGAACCCTTGACTATGCTGGATGCTATGCTTCTTCCAGATTCTGCTCCCTCCACTGTCGTGGGGGCTGACGAATTTATTCGTGACGCAGAAGCTGCACGCCAGCTTGCCCGACAGCGAATTCGGCACCAACAAGTACACGACGCCCAGCGCTACAACCTGCGACACCGAGAGGTGACTTACACGCCCGGCGACCAAGTCTGGGTATGGAGCCCAATACGGTTGCGAGGGCGCTCTGAAAAGCTTCTGCGGCGATACTTTGGACCTTATGAGGTGCTCCGCCGCCTCAGCGCGGTAAACTACGAGGTGCTACCACAAGGCACTGTACGCTCCTCTCGGCAGCCGAAATCTGAAATAGTTCACGTTGCAAGAATGAAGCCATACTACAATCGTTAAACCATTTCAGGGTCCAAACCAGAGCCAGAGACTTTCCCCTATAACTTGCCCCGCTCTTCGACTATTCCCCTACGCTTGCGGCATCGGGTCGATGCCCCTTCGAAGGGGGGCAATGCCACACCACTGACCATCTTCTGGCGCCACCAAGTGGCCGAATGTCTTGGCACGTGGCTAAGCGTCTTCCTCGTCTCTCTCGAGTTTTCGCTTGATTAAAAAGGGCCAGCTCGGTTGTTGTGCTGCTTGCTACGTGTGTTGGTGACAATATAGTCAGGCTGATGAGGATGACCTAGAAATTTTGTCTACGTTATGTGTACACATTTCACATTTTTTATATTTATTTATTTGTACATACTGCAGCCTCGATGATGCTATGGCAGGAGTATGCAAACAAACAAAAGTGTACCAAGAAAATACAAGCATATAACATTTAACACATAATTGCCGTCTCGCATAGTGTTCCTGAAAAGTATGCTCTTTGTGATCACTATGAAAAGAAATGCGAACATACGATAGTATGGTGGCAGTGCATGTTTTTGTTCAACAAAATTAGATCTAAGGAAGTGGTCATAGGCGAATTTCGAAGAGAGTAATTATTATTCGCTTACCTGTGTATCATATGTGGCTTGGGGCACGGCACCGTGAACGCCATGGAAATCTTACCGCTGCGGATTTTGCAGCCGCGTTCCTATGTGGTTCCTGCTGTTTCCCGGATCCCGCTGCTTCATCGCCATCCGCTGCCGCTGAGCGACCTTCGCTCTCGCCTGCTTTTTGGCCATACGTAGTTGGCGACCGATTTTTCATCTGGCAACATGGATCTTCAGCTACTATCTCCGACATCGACGACGCATATAAGAGCAAGCCCGGAAACACCCACCTCGGGCACGGCACCGTGAACGCCATGGAAATCTTACCGCTGCGGATTTTGCAGGTTAGTTATTTGGAAGGCGCTGCCTGTGTGAAGAGCAGTGATTACTGTCTATTTACGGTGTCGTGCCCTGGAGAGTGTATTGATGTACTGAAGCGTGTATTGTCTTTGCCTTCTCACCTTTACCTATTTTTTTATGGTATGCTGCTCTCACTGTCGGGTGACATCGAAAGCAATCCTGGGCCTATGAATGCAACTGAAAAAGAAACATTGGAAGCCCTCTTGCTGACTGTCCAAAGAATTGAAGCTGGCCAAGCTGTAATACTTAATGAAATCAAAGGTGTTAAAGAAAGGCAGGATGCTACCGATAAAGAAGTCAAGCAGCTGACGTTGAGAGTGGCAGCCCTCGAGGCAACGGCAACCTCACTTGATAGGCCTGATTCTCTTGAAACTGACAATGCCATACAAGCCATTTCTTCCCAGCTTTCTAGTATTTACTCAAGGTGTGATGATGCTGAAAATAGATTGCGCCGAAATAACTTGCTTTTCTTTGGCATCGACGATGTGGAAGACGAAAGCTGGGCAGATTCTGAAGAGAAAGTCATTGCATTTTGTTCAGAGCACCTAGATTTATCTATGACTGCTTCACAGTTTGAAAGGGTTCATAGATTAGGCAAATTCAAAACTGATAGGCACAGACCAATCATTGCCAAGATGACCTTCTTTAAAGACAAGCAGAACATCCTTTCGAATGGCCACAAATTGAAGGACTCCAGTTTTGCAATCCGTGAGGATTTTTCCGCTACAACTCGTGAGGCTAGAAGCAAGTTGACCAAATTTGCAAAGTCACAATCCAAGTCTTATAAACTGGCATTTGATAAACTTAGAATGGACAAACAAACATATGCGTATGACCGAACCACTGATTCGGTCATATTAGTATCACCATAGCTAGGCAATGCACCTAAATTGCGTGATTGTCCTCAGTCCACGTCATGCCCCCAGGCTCCGACGCTGTCCCTTTCATTTTCTAATATCCGAAGCTTGATGCCTAAACGTGATCATCTCTGCTCTTTTTTGCAAGACAGTGAATCTGATATAGTTGCTTTAACTGAAACTTGGTTGCACACCGGTATCAAAGACAATGAAATCTTTCCAGACGCCCATGCTTACAATATCTACAGACATGACCGTGCAGATAAAAGAGGGGGTGGGGTGCTTCTTGGTATTAAAAAAAACGTTACCATCTACTGCTATCAATTCTAACTCAGACCTCGAAATAGTTTGGGTTGCCTGCAAAACTATATCTTCGAATTTACTTTTTGGAGTGTGTTACCGTCCGCCCGATTGTGTGACTTCTTTCATTCATGATCTTCGGTCTAGCATTGCTGCCGCTGTCGAACACAGTTCACCTAGCAACATCTACTTGTTGGGTGATTTTAATTTTCCTGAAATAGATTGGCCTTCTTTGTCTTCAACTAGTCATGCTGCAACAGAATTCATCAACCTAACACTAGATTTCAATTTATTTCAAGTGATTAGCCAGAATACGCGTGGTTCTAACATTCTTGATTTAGCTCTATCCACTGCTCCCGATACCATAGGGCCGGTTATGTATCTTGACGGATTTAGCGATCATAAGATGTTGCAGTTTGATATTCTAGTTCCGAGCTTGTTTGCAGGTATTACAACTAAAAAAATTAGAGATTATAGTAAAGCACGATATGATGAAATTAACACGGAACTTGCCTCATTTTTCAATGAGGTGTTTTTCCCGCTAAGGAACGAACGATCTACCGAAGAAAACTGGTTGCTCTTCAAACACAAACTATCTGCACTGATAGAGAAACATGTTCCTCTGATTACAATAGCTAATGACATAAAAAATCCATGGTTCAACAAGACCCTCCGTCGATTACGGAATAAAAAGAAGCGCCTATACAGAATAGCTAGATCTGCTCCTTCTTCAACCTCGTTGGAAAGATATAAACTGTGTTTGAAGGCGTACTGTTCTGCTGTTACCGCTGCCAAAAACAAATACTTCACTCATGATCTGCCGTCACTTTTGCAGACTAATCCTAAGAAGTTTTGGCAGACTATATCTCCCGAAAGTAAACATGACATCATACAACTACACAATACTGATGGCTTGCCGCTAGCTGACACTGAATGTCCAACCGCGTTCAACAGATTTTTTGCATCAGTGTTTACTAAGGAAGATTATTCCAGTATGCCAATTATTCTCGAGTCTGACTACCCATTCATGGAGCCCATCACCATTAGTGCTGAGGGTATCGCATCACTAATTAAAAATCTAAAGTTATCATCATCTGCCGGAGTGGACAACATTAACTCGAAGATACTTAAAAACACCATTTCAATTTCCAGCCAGATTTTGTGTCATATATTTCAGCAATCACTATCCACCGGAGAACTGCCCACTGACTGGAAAAAAGCCAAAGTCATCCCTGTCTTCAAAACGGGTAACAAAACCTCTCCTGATAACTATCGGCCTATTTCGTTAACATGCATATGCTGTAAATTACTTGAGCATATTATCGCTTCTCACATTTACAACCATCTGGAACGAAATGACTTCTTCTTTTCAAATCAACATGGTTTTAGGAAAGGCTACTCATGTGATACCCAGATATTTGAATTTACTACTGACCTGCATTTCAACATGGATGATAACCAGCAAACAGATTGCATTTTTTTAGATTTCTCAAAAGCATTTGACAGAGTTGCACATGGCCGGCTTTTTACAAAATTATCTACCCTTTCCCTTGATTCCCTCACATTATCTTGGCTTCGAAACTTTCTCTCATTACGTCAGCAATTCACAGTTGTCAACGGCTCTTCCTCATCCCTATGTGACGTAACCTCAGGCGTACCACAGGGAAGCGTATTTGGACCCTTACTTTTTCTAATCTACATTAACGACCTTCCCATTAACATTTCATCCCGTTTACGCCTTTTCGCAGACGACTGTGTTGTTTACCGTAAGATCGCTTCTGAGACTGATCACCTGACCCTTCAAAATGACCTTGACACTATTGTTGATTGGTGTCAAAACTGGCAAATGATTCTTAACCCTAATAAATGTAAATCAATAACTTTTAGCCGCAAGCATGTTGTTTCTAACTTCATATACTCTATAAATAATACCTCTCTATCAAGGGTTACGTCGTACAAATACCTTGGAATTCAGTTCACACCAAATCTTTCATGGTCTTCTCATATTTCTGCAGTCTGCAACAAAGCGTCGAGGACATTGGGTTTCATACGCCGGAACCTTCGAAACTCACCTAGCTCCGTTCGAAAACTTGCATATTTTACATTTGTTCGCCCACAGCTGGAATTTATCTCACCTATATGGTCTCCCCATCAGAAATATCTCATAGATATGCTCGAGTCCATTCAAAGCAGAGCTGCCCGGTACATTTTTAGCAATTATAGTCCCCTCGCAAGTGTATCCCAGCTTAAAAACCTTAATGACATACAGATACTTGAAATTCGTCGCTCCATTTCACTTCTGTGTTTATTCCATAAATATGTTCACACCCGTCCTTCGTTGTTACCTCTGGCATCACCTTTCCGCTCTTCACAACGCTTACACAATCAACTCAGCTTCAACCGGATATATGGGAAGACCCTGTCGTTTAATTCCTCTGCATTACCTAGAGCAATAAAACTCTGGAATGATCTTCCTGACAACATAATCTCTTTCATTGATCCTGGTGAGTTTAAAAAACATATATGTATACATCTATTGCCATAGTGATGTTCGAAATGTATAACAGTTTCATTTGTTCTTAACGTTGTTTTTCGTGTCTCGTGTCTGATGTTATTTTAACTCGGTTTTGTATAAATTTCGTGTTCCTTTCTTGTATTTGACTTGTACCGCGTTCTTGTACGATATTCTTGTACCGATTTGCCCCCCTCACCCAATGCTCTTCGGGGCCTGTGAGGTACTAATAAATAAATAAATAAATAAATAAATATATGTTTCGCCTTACACATGTTTTCTCCCTCGACTATATAATGTGATTAGGTTCGCAGCATCAGAAGGTCCTTATTTGGTGCCTGCGTAAAGCTAGCAGGGTTCAGTCCAAATGATTCTAATGTTGTAGTACACTTCACTCTTTTCCGTGTCCGGCTCCTCTACAGCTGCAAAAAGTTATGCTGTTGTGGTCACATCTCGTTTAAAGTAAGTAGTTATTTGGAAAAGCGACACTAAGGAAGTTCGCACTGGCTTTCTTTGCTGTGAATCTCGTCACTAAGTCCCAATCTTGCATCGACAGGTCTAAGCGATAAATGCAATCTCGATCGATCAGCGTGTCGATAACGGACTTTGTAAACAGAGCTACCACACTTCTTTGTTTCTGTGCACGTATGCGCAAGGCAAGCGCGGCCGTGCTGTAGATGCAATAGAAATGACCAACGTCCGCTTCCGAACACAAGGCGTCATTGTGCAACGGGCAGGAAGTGTGTAATACCCAGCGAGGGGAAAGCGGTACACGCCCACGAGGAGTAACAAGGTGTTGCGTTTTCGTACAAGGGGGTCGCGTTTCCGAACATGCTGCAAGAAGACGGTGTCACGCGCGGGCTGATAAAACGAGCCCCTCCCATGCACGCAATCGCGATGGCGCAACATGCAACAAACTGTCCCAGCCGTTGTAGAAAGAGTGAGAGGTTGATGGGACATGCCCCCCTCCCCCCCCCTCCCTTTTTTTTTTCGCCACGCGACGTGTTACTTTGTCGCAAACGTCCACTGTTGCCCAATCACTGATGGATGATAGCTACTGCAATAGCCGTACCGCTCGTAGTTTATCTGCTAGTCTCACTGCAGCGGGCTCTGTTCTTCTCCACTTCATAATAGCCACGATAATCACTGTGACCGTATCTCCCGAAGCATGCCCGTGGTGTGAACACCTGAACGCACATTAATGAAACGTTTCATTCAGCAATTCAGCTTAGCTGTGCGTATACAGTTAACCTTTCGAGGGGGCATGCGAAGAGCAAAACACCCGTGTGCTGTGCGATGTCAGTGTGCTTTAAGGAAACTCTGGCGGTCGCAGCTCTGGAGACGTCCCTCAGCCGATTTCGCCCTCTCCACGCACACACGCATTTCCTACATGAGCGCTAAAGATACTATGCGCCGTGCCCCTTCACTCAAGCACACAATACTGCGAAAAACTTGACTTTCTGGGGACGTTTCGTTGACACCACTTATAAGTTTAAACGCCCAAATTTCATCGAAACGTCTCACAAGAGCGGTGGCTTCTCAATATCCTCTCGCCCACCATAACCTGGTGTTCGCGTGCAGAGATGTTGCTTCTTTTCCCATTTTATTCCAGTGTTTTCGATTGACTGGAGCTATATTGCACCACCTTGTGTAATATAAATAACCAAGCGGGGATTATATCGCGGTTTTTTATGTATCATGTCAGGTACGTTGAAGCCGACACCGAAACAGCATTAGAAGGGAGGCATAGTTGAATTGAATAATTGAATTGAAGCACAATTTATGTGTCGGCTGTAGACAAGATCGAAAGGGGATTTTTGTTTTTCAGTGTCTTGTGCCTCACTTAAAAGGAAGGGCAAATAAGGAAAATTGGATGTATGCTGCTCACAAATTCCTCTCACCTGGCCACGCTCATAACTTCCGCCAGTGCTTCGCCAAAGCTTAGTTGTCATAGAAGTAAAAAAATCTACAGCGCTCACGTTTTCCGACTGGACGGAAATGCGGGAGCAGGCGTCTTTGCAGTCTTCCCACACTCTTTATAGCTCACACAGAGAGGTTTTTGACTTTCAGATGTTTCAGCTGTTGACTACGCGTAGTACTGCGGCACTGGATCCCACTAACACAATGGTATTATGTTCTTTTACAGTGCTCTGCGTACCTTTCTTATCCTTTCCACACACACACACACACACACACACACACACACACACACACACACACACACACACACACACACACACACACACACACACACACACACACACACACACACACACACACACACACACACACACACACACACACACACACACACACACACACACACACACACACACACACACACACACACACACACACACACACACACACACACACACACACACACACACACACACACACACACACACACACACACACACACACACACACACACACACACACACACACACACACACACACACACACACACACACACACACACACACACACACACACACACACACACACACACACACACACACACACACACACACACACACACACACACACACACACACACACACACACACACACACACACACACACACACACACACACACACACACACACACACACACACACACACACACACACACACACACACACACACACACACACACACACACACACACACACACACACACACACACACACACACACACACACACACACACACACACACACACACACACACACACACACACACACACACACACACACACACACACACACACACACACACACACACACACACACACACACACACACACACACACACACACACACACACACACACACACACACACACACACACACACACACACACACACACACACACACACACACACACACACACACACACACACACACACACGCACGCACGCACGCACGCACGCACGCACGCACGCACGCACGCACGCACGCACGCACGCACGCACGCACGCACGCACGCACGCACGCACGCACGCACGCACGCACGCACGCACGCACGCACGCACGCGCGCACGCACGCGCACGCACGCGCACGCGCACGCACACGCACACGCACGCACACGCACACGCACACGCACACGCACACGCACACGCACACGCACACACGCACACACACACACAAATCCTGCCTCATTTGCATGAATCCTGCAGACGTTTTCTTTTCTCGACCCAGTCTCGCTACTGCTCACACAAACCTTCCCTGAAAATTCAGCTCAGCCGGCCTCCCTTCCTTGACCGGTTATCCCTATTACGAGCGTGTTTCGACTCCTCCTGCAAAAATTTCCCATTCGTATGAAAATCTTGAATATTCCCTCTTTTATTGCACCACCGCCCTGCAATAGTGAACCTATACTTCGATGGGTCATAGCCTCGTGTCGTGTTCTGTTTTTCGAGATATTTTCCCGTTCGACTGTAGTTTCTCATTTGACATGAACAATCTAGCTGAGATCCAGATCGTTCTGCATTATCTTTCTAGTTCTCTGATCCCGTCTTCTTGTTCCTTTCTTCTCGAATCCCCACCTGCTATGTTTTTGGCCTGCCACTGCACAGTGCCGGGCAAGATTTTTTTCGCGATGTGTCAATAAGATGCCACCGGATGACGGTCGGGTTTTTTTTTTTTTTTTGGCTTGTTTAGTCCGTCATCAGAACATGCCGTGAGGATTGCAAAGATACTGCTTTCTGGGCCGTGTAGGCAAGTACGGCTTTCATGGACTTTCTTCGAGTAAGGTGTTCTAGCTATAGCGCTTTCACAAAATGCCGCGGATGACAAAGTATCCTGCGGAATAGTTACGGAGATGACAGTTTGTTCCTGTTCTTACGGTATGCGTCGCTGGGCGTAACAAGCGGCGTGTGGTAAGAGCACCTCTGGTTGCTTTTGGTAATGTCAGACTTAAGACCGTTTGGGGCACTGTCGAAAGTTTCAGGTAGAACCAATGCTCGACGCGTCGGACAATGTAACCCTAATTAGAAAAGTCACAAAAAAATGAGGCCGCAGACTTTAAGCTGTGTGATTGATGAGGATATGGACTGTGTTGCTCAGCACCGGAGTACCTCTCAAAGCCTGAGCTTTACGGCTATCTGTAAATGAGCTGAAAATCAGCCTCGTGCTGCGTTCTCCTTCTTATGGTGCATGTTTTCCCGTTCGGCTGTAGTTTAACCTATTAGCGAACTATGTCAGATCCAGTTCGTCTCGAACTGTACTCCCTTACTTTTGCCATACCTTACCTGATGCACCTAGTTGGGATGGACACAGTTTGCAGACCAGGTAGCTAGCCCCTGTCTCGGCTAGCTAGGTTTGCTGGGCGCCAAATTTGTCGCCAAATTGTTTACCTCTCCCTGAAAAAATATACAGGCTGATGATCACCACCACGATCACTTCATGACTATCGCTACGATATGGCGATGACTTGCAGTTGAAGATGCGAAAACTTGTGGAGCACGGCGTTTTGATTCTTGGGGTAGCTCGTAGCGGTGAGAAGTAAGCTGCCATTAAAAAAGACGTCATCCTTGCACGGAGTGCTTTTTTTTAAGGCCTTCTGCTGTAAGAAGCCAATGTGAATTATGAAAATTAAGTTCATATTTAATTTGTCCGTCACAAGAGTTAGTAGAGTTTGTGCAGTCAGAGTGAGCGCGTTTCATAGCTCCCAGAAAAAGTCCTCATGCGACTGACACAGAGCGCGTATTAACAGGCAGAAGCACGAACATGCAGGCTCCATTCAGTGAGTGCACAGCGTTCCTAATAGGAAACAGAAAACATCTGTGTGATGAAATAACGTTGTTAGCTCAAGTGCTTCTCCCCCTGGTGTAATTCAGCTTTGAAACGAAATGCAACACCCCTTTTACGTTGCCTACAATGGCTGTTATTGTGATTGCTGAGTCCTGCCCTAATAATCGCAAACAGGTTTAAGGTTCTTAGGCGAGTAATTATGTAGTTGTAAGAGTTTTAAAAACTCTGTAGCAGACGATGCGTGCACCTAGCAGCGTGTCACGAAATTGCGCAATTTACCAGATATGACGGAAACGGGCATGCAGGAACCGTCCTGAAGTTTTTATAGTTTCCGTCGTGACTAACATGCCGACTCTTCTTGCTGATTCTGGGACTCTTCTTGCTGATTCATTCTGGTTTCCGCCACCAGTGCTCTAGACTTTTCTTTCTTACCCGAGTCGCTCACGCATCTGTAATTGTGTAGTCACCGTTCCTAAAGCCGAGAGTTTTGGGAAGGAGGACCATGTTCTCCTAGATGTCTGAACGTATATGTCTTTAAACCCATTCAGAACATTTTTATCCTTCTCTACACTGTCACACTGCAGGCTAATAAATATCATCTAACTGATCAAATGTCCTCTATGCTGCCTTTTTGAAAGCTTTATCTGATCATAAAGAAAGGGGGACACTCCCATGTGAACTAGCATACAGGTTTGTCTTCCTGAGTCCATCCTTTCCGTCTCTGCATTCACACAATTCTTTTCCTTCCATTTTTATCCTCCAAGTAGCAGTATCGGCTTTGCTGGCTAAACTTATGACATGTGTGGGGACTTGCCTTTCTCTTTTTTGGCTTGTGTAGTGTGCCGTAAGGCGTCTTGACCTTTTCTCTCGTGTCTCCACGTTCTGTACTATGCAAGTATGAGAAAACATTGGTCGTCCATGTCATATCATTAATTTTGCTTGGCCATACCTCAAACGATTATTTGTATTCTGCTCGCCGTGCTTCAAACAGCGACTGTCCACTAAGCGCCAGATCGATTTTGGGGCAGAGCTTATGAGGTTTGAAAAAATTTGTGGGAGCTGTTCGCGGAGCGTTCTATAGAGGGGAAATTATTTATGGACGGAGTTTGAAAACTATCTGCAGACAGTTTTTATTTAAATTCCGCTTCCTTTGTCAATTTTGAATTGCAATTTAGGCATTTTATATTAGCTTGCTCTCGCGATTACTGTATTTGTGGATCAAACCATCTGCACTATTCTGCTCTCGTAAACTCAATTGCCATGATTCCCCCCCCCCCCCCCGCGACATTTTATCCTTATCGCTGCATTTCCTGGCACAGGTAGCCGAGCCATTATCGCGATTAGGATCATATGATCGATTAAAACTGCTTTATCCGCGTTCGTCGGGCACGCCCCCTTGGCGACGTTCGTCGTCTCGGTATTCGCGCTGCATGTGGAAGCTAGTTCCTGGACTGGTTCGGAGAAAGGCGATGAACTTTTATTGTTCACTGATTGAAGCTGGACATATGCAGTCTTTGTGATTGCATTTCAAAGGCTGCATCAGCGTTCGCGGACCCAGAGTCACGTGAAGTGCCAGAGCAACTCGTGATCCATGTTTCGTGATCTGCTGAGTTTTTATTGCTGCGAATCAAAGTGCATATTCTCAGCTATTCACCTGCACCAGCTCAACGTGAAGCGGTACGGAATGTAATATATAGAGTTTAAAACCTCAAAACAAAATTTGCTTTAGGAAAACAGCAGTAAAGAGCGGCGTATGAATTCTCATCGACCTAGGGTTCTTTAACGAGCACTGATTATACACACGGACGCCTTGCTTTTCGCCCTTACCGAAGCGTGGCCACTGTGGCCGCCATTAAAGTCCCTGTGTTTGGGCTCAAGCAGAGACCAAGTGTCCAAACGACTGTGCCATTAGAGCAGGGCAGTACAGGGAGATGAGTTTACTTTTTTTGCGGCTTTGAAGTTTGCCTATAGGGCCAAGTAGCAGATATAGAGCGAGCACCCAGTTACAATGAGTGGCACATACACACGCCCATTTTTGACTGGGAATTTAGGAAATACATGTGACCAGACAACCTTCTCGTTATACCCTATAGGTTTCGGAAATCTTGGGAGTTGGTAAATGACCTGCGCATTTCGGGCTGGTGGTCAAGCATCCACAGTTTGAGAGCGTGCAGCCGAGTTGACGGGCACCTCAGTGAGCGGCTGCAGCCATATATTGGATACAGTTTGATGGCAAATTTTATATACAATCAGCCACACGGGTTGTGTCTGTATTTTAAGCGCGAAGCGAATGCAAGCGTTTTCGCAACTTCTTTTAAAACGACTTAAGTCCCGTACATTAGACATCATGTGCCATATGAAAATGGCAACAATTATAAAATTTTACGGATACATTGGTAGATCTTAACAAAAAAGTCAAATAGTAGCAGAAATTACTTCATGATTAAATAATAAATGCTCTCTGAGTGACTTTACCCCCCGCCGCGGTGGTGCAGTAGTTAGGGAACTCGACTAGCCCACCGGAAACAATTTCTTTTTCAAACTGCGCACTGGAACTTTGTAAAGTGTTTACAAAAAAAAAATAAAATGCCTTTTTTTATATCACGTATTTTTTCACTGTTGGGAAGGGGTTTATTTCTGGTACGTGCTACAAAGGACAATTAAAAAAGAGTTATCGCTCACCTTGTATGGATTTCGATTTTTGCCATTAAAATAATGAAGATGGTTGTCTTTTTGATTTAGTTATGCTCGTGAGCCTCCATTGTATATGACGCCCCTAAATGACCGGGTATCAGTGTGATATGGAGTTGAGTTGAGTTGTCGTATGCTACGGGTGGGATTAGCCGTACTTATTCTGTCGGCAATTGCTCCACCGTAGCGACAGTTATGTATTAAGAAAAAGTCGTAATATCTGTGAAATCTGCCCCACTATGCGCACAGTCACTTATAATAGTACATATTTCACTCCAGCAGTCACCATCTACGCACACATTCACTCACAGTAGAACATAGCCCATTCCAGCTGTCATCATCTAGAGTCAAGATCAGTGTCCTGCAGAAATTGTAAAAGAAGGCGTGAAGCCTCCCTCTGCATATCTGATTTCCCCTCAGGTAAACAATGTCCTGAAGTGACCTCTGAAGGGCTCCTGTCTTGCTTGAAGGAAGCGAGCATCATACACCTTTCCGCGTTTTACTGTGGACAGCACATAATAAAATGTTCTATATATATGGATGCGCGGTCTGCATGCAGGTAATTCGTAGAAGTATTCAAAAGTTCATTAAGGCATTGAAATCTCAAACATGTTCCCCGGACTGGTTACCAAGGTTAGGGCCTTTAATTGCGCTTAAAGAATTCTAGTGTGACAGAGTCATACTCGTAGGTGTTGGCGGCTTTTACTTTTTTTTTCTGCAATATATTTTGTTATCTGTCAAAGCTTGGCAAAAATAAAAAAAGGGCACTCAACTTCTTTATCCAAGGATGCGGTACCGAATCCCGGCCGCGGCGGCCGCATTTCCACGGAGGCAAAAAGCAAGGCGTCCGTGTGCTTGCGATGTCAGTGCACGTTAAAGAACCCCAGGTGGTCGGAATTTCCGGAGTCCTCCACTACGGCGTCTCTTATAGACTGAGTAACTTTGGGACGTTAAACCTCAAAGACCAAATCAAACCTGAGTGAGTTCAAACCAACAAAAGCGTGTCGTTTGCTCTAATCAGCCAAACACAAAAATGCTTTTTTTTTCCTTCTATCTACAGGCTGTTTCACGCTTACAGCAAAGCCGGGAGCGCGTGGCTTCTGCGCTTATAGAACCGCTGTCGCCGAGGGCTTTCGCCAATAGACGCGGCTCCATAGGCTTGCGCGGAAAGAGCAGCAGGCCATGCTTACAGCGCACGTTCTTTTTCTGCCGATTCTGTCCGACTGTCGGCGGCGGCGCTTCAAGAAAGGTGGCGGCGGCATGCTCACGGCACAAGTGTGAAACAGCTTCTACAAGTTTATAGGACATTTGGGACCACAACAATCTACAGCATTTCAAGTAACAGTATCGAGGCTTCGCTGAAATATGCAGACAGAGCCCGCTGCTATGAATAAGCCCAAACTGCATGGGTTAAATACCTGCATCACAAATATTGTCGCGCGATACCACCACAAGTGCGTGAGGCTCCAGTCAACAGCGCCTGACGCTAATGCCAAAATGTTTCGTAATAAAAACCCTGGTTTCTCTGAACATCACGTTACTATAAAAATACTAGAAGCCAGTAAAGCAGCTAGATCTAACATGACAACTGCCAAAATGAAAAAAAAAGAAACTGAACCCAAGTCATTTAGGCATCAATTTACCACACGTTTAATCATGTGCTCGATACAATTATTTATCTCATATAGATTAGGATTGCAAAAGTAATCCTACTCAACAAGGAAAAATATCTATGATAACCATCAATCTGCCCCAGATCAGTACCTTGAGAAAATCCTAGGCAATCATAGCAATAGGTTTTTTTTTATTTAGAAATGTATCGTCTCTTTTTATCATCACATGACTATACTGAGCCGGGAGGCCTCGGTTAGATCCCAGCGGCGGCTGCCGTTTTTCAATTAGGCGAAATGCGATGCGTCCATGCACTGTGTGTTGTCAGTGAACCCAAGGTTTTCAAATTATCTGGAACTCTCCACTACGCCGGAGCCCTCCACTGCGGCGTCTCATAGCTTCAGTCGCTTTGGGACAATAAACACCATAAACCAAACCAAACAAGGAGGGGTTGGAGTTTTTGGTCGATTAAGGGGCTTGGAAATAGTATTTTTTTTTTAATTGAGTATTCTACAGAAAAAGGTGTGTACGTTTCAGAGAAGTGCCATAGCTTGCTAGTGATTGTGTATCAGTTACAACCAGTGGCACGAAAAAAATAAAAAAGGATACCAACCAGGAGCGCGGTGAAACAATAGGATCATTGGATTAAGTACAGTATATCCCGGACGTACATAACTCTGAGGGGATCACGAAATAGTTCGATATAACGATAATTCGACGTAAACGACGTGCCAACAGATGAGCTGCTGTAACCTAGAAGCGCGAATATGTTGCGGACATGCTAGCAGCAAGCTTCTTGCAGTGATGAGCTGTCCGCCAGCGTACTGACAGCCCATCACTCGGTTACAGTGTACTAGAAGTACACTGTAGCTCGGTGTGGAAGCGATGATTTCCGAGGCGTACGCTCACCCTCACTGGGGAGCCTCCATAGGGTGCATTAGAGACACTCGATAATGTTCGAGTTATTCTAGGGTGCATGAGTTCCGAGCGTCACCTAGCGCCAGGCGTCAAAAAGCGGGTCGCGCTGGGCTCAAACTCCGTGTGCCGTTTCGTAGACGTGGGCGCGCGCTCGAACTATTTGTTACGGAACTATTTGTTATTTGATCAGCCGAAGCTCGCGCTGATCACACATCGCGTCTTTATAGGATTAGAGTTCACATCAAAGCTGATGCGGACGTTGCTTTGGGAAAGGCCACCGTTGGTCATAACAAGTCTAACGCTCTTAGTGACACACTATAAACGCAATAACAACTCAGTTAATATAGGGCACAGCTAATTTCTTCGTCTCCTTCAGCGGCAAACAGGCCACGCGAGAACCGCCCGAAGCTTTTTCGTCGGCAAGGCTGGTTTCTCCGCACAGCATTTGGTGCACCGAACTACAGCTTCCTCGCGCCATAGCACATTCGTACTTAAAGCAAACACGCCAGACTTTAGGTCAGTGAGCTTACAAGCTTACTCGAAGTTCACCTCGTTAAGAAGCATTAGCGCTGCGAGCAAATACCCAAGGCTGCGCGTAGTCAACCCCGCTCCACGCGAGAAAAGTGACCTTAGGGAGGAGACCCCTGGGGGGAGCACAACTTGTAGGGACACGTTGCTCAGTTTGATGCATCGAATGCTCCACTGAATGGGAATTCAATGTCAGCTTTAATTCGATATATCGGGGATTTACTAAACGTTGGGTCAAGACGGAGAGCCTCCCGTTCACTTCAAGCTTGTCCTTCTGTTGATACTGCCACTTTACTGCTTCGCCAGAGCCTATGGTTGCTTAAGGAGTTCTCACACGCCGCGGTAAAGACATAGGGGGGTCAGAGGAAACGCTTTTAACCTAATTAAAAACCACGATCAAGCGTTACAAAATATGGCTTCAACGACGTTCAACGGCACAGCCATAGCTGCCGTGATAATTCAGCGCTCTTCGTGCTGATTTCGGCCGCGGTCGCATTCCTTTCCTCTATAATGGAGAACTTGTGCTTTTGACGTATTCGCTGCTTGTTGAATTCTTTCCGCCATTAAAATAACAGGTACTTGGTCCCAAGTAATAACTACACTTGCACTTATTTCGACCACATAATGCTTTTCTGACATGTAGAGAATAAAAAGAAAGCCAAAGTTCCACAGGATAGTTAAGCGGGCGAGTTGGTGATACATCATCCAAAAAAACAGCGCAAACAAACGGGGACGACAGGAAGAAACAGCGCCTGTTCCTGTTGTTTCTTCCTGTCGTCCCCGTTTGTTTGCGCTGTTTTTTTGGATGATGTATCACCAAAGTTCCACTTGCTTGGTTTGGTTTGTGGGGTTTAACGTCCCAAAGCGACTCAGGCTATGAGAGACGCCGTAGTGGAGGACTCCGGAGATTTCGACCACCTGGGGTTCTTTAACGTGCACTGACATCGCACAGCACGCGGGCGCCTTGGTTTTCGCCTCCACCGAAAAGCGGCAGCCGCGGCCGAGTTTCGATCCCACATCTTTGGGAACGGTAGTCGAGCGCCCTAACCACTGCACCGCAACGGCAGGGCGGTTACACTTGCCTAAGAAAGGCAATTGTTTGGTGTGGCTCGGTTATTGGGGCTTTGTGTCCTAAAACGACTCAGGTTTCCTCTGATAGGGAGGTTCTGATGAGGGTTCTGTGGGCTCCTGACAATTTCTACCCCTTGGGTTTCCTTCTCGTGCACTGGCATCGCACAGCATAGGGATGCCTTGCTTTTGGCTAAATCGAAAAGCGGCCGCCATGGCCGGGATATAGCCCCCACCTTGGGGCTCAGGAGTTGAGCGCTCCAACAACTCAGCCACCGTGGCGGCGCGCGAAGCAAACGTCTATGCGTGATACTCTCGTGTTGATATTTATTGGTTTTTATGCTCCTCATACAATACTGCACAGTTGCTCGATACTTAGTATTGAGGATCCAGATCACAGAACTTGTGCGCGATTAAGGTTTTAAAAAAGCTTTTTTTTTTTACCTTTTTTTTTTGCCTTTCAGGCTGATCGCTTAACCAGCCAGGCCAATAATTTTTGCTCACGGTGGCATATTATTTAAGGTTTCAACCACGACACTCAACGTGATAATTGTTCCGCTAAAATAATTTTTTCAACTACTTTTGCTAAAATGTCACATAAATGACATGTGAATCCCGAACGCACAAATGTGGTAAAAAAAAAGCGGTAATTGTTTCACGGAAAATATTATTTGCAGAAAAGAGATCGAAAATTGTCTTCTTAAATGAACACCTCACAAAAGTCTGATCCCTAAACATACGCTCAGACGGCTCCAGTAGAGCATGTTTCGTGCTTCAATTGGAAGCTTTTCAAGCGGACTTGAAATCGATTAAAAAAAAACTAAACAAGTAGTATTTACTCAAAACTGGCGCTGCTGTTACGTATTACGAAAAATTCGCGAGTCTTTGATCTACATATCGTGAGTATTCTTTCCTCAAAGTTTGCGCTGACGACTGTACTCAACCTTGCAGTAACGCTTATAACATGCATTTATATCCAGTCGCCCGCACACAAAAGTAAGCAAAATAATTTATGTAATTTAGCTCAACAACAGCACAAGCGCTATTGCCTGATGGTGCTTGTGTCTGTCCCTCGTCTTCTTACTGCGATATGGAACGTAAAACATACCCACTAGCCCTCTCTCTCCCAACCTGTTAAGCAAAACAATTGCTTAATTAATATTCGTGGGTTAAGATCTCCCCGGGAAAGGTGGTGGCTTTTCGTTTACTTTCTAATCAATTATATCTAGGATTTCCTCGTTACTTTGCATTGATCAAAAAAAAAAAAAAAAATCTGGATGATTTCCTTTGTGTCATTAGCTGTTGCCTCCCTTCTTTTATCCCAATAAATGCAATACTTTAAGATGAGCCTGCATGTAGTCAAATAATTTTTTCTGGACAGGGAAAGTAGGTGAAGTGGGTAGAGGATTGCTTTGGTCATGCGCAGTTTCCTATCAAATCAGTTGGACTGGGAAGGCCGGTCGTGATGGTTGAGGGTAAGTGGCGCTTCTGGATGGCAGAATTCAGCAGCTGGTTGGTGGACTGCGCTTAATGGCGCAGATCCTTCAGGCAAGCAAGCAAATGGACGGAAAGACAGGTATTTTCTCATTACGACACTGCAACTACTTTTGGAGTAAACATTGTTTTGCACAGGTTCACAATGCGGTAAACTTCATTTAGCTTTCCCTTCAGCTGGTTGGTTTGTCTCAGAATCACCTATGCCAACGGCTACATGAAAAGAGGCACAGTAATTGGCAGCGAAATGATATGGTCTGCCTAGTGACAGCTTGTTAAAAATTACGGCACATCCTTCTTTGCAGCTAGAGCATACGAAATAGAGTGCAGACGTATTTTTTGTTTGCCGACGTGACCTGAGAACAAGTAAACCTCTTCCATGACACCAGATAAAAAAAAAAGATAACATTCTGGGCTTTCAAGTGCTGCAGGAAGTACCACCATTTATCATATACAGTGAGCAAAGCATGAAATATAATCCCAATATTGGAGAGGAGTAAATATTGACCAGTAAGACTCTGTTAAGCCCTCATTAAATTGAATTAAACTGCATGATATACTCAAAGTGCATGAATCATCTTCCCACTTGTCCTTCCGCGGTATCCTGGGCTTACAGTGGGAGTACAAAAAAAAAAAAAAGACCACGAACGTTTTATTGTATCTATACTGGAATGAATGCTTCCTCAGTGTCCATGCACAACTAGGTTGATAAGCTAACAAGTAAATCAGCGCAACGGCCCGACTCTAGAGAAAACAAAAGGACGAACACAGCGCCGATTGTCTCCTCTAGGCCTCATGACGTTGCGCTGATTCACTTATGTCTGACCAACGCGCCCACCAGTTCATCATGTACAGGTTGATAATGGCTGGCGCAAACGTTGTCGCTCGCGTTAACTCACTACCTGTAATCAAATACATGAATGAAAGGCGTGTTCTCTATTAAGAGACCCAAGAAAAGAAAAATAGTTTGGGCGCCATGGTCAAAGAAGCGCGATAAGGGGTGGTCGGTACAGCGTGATCGGAAACATAAAAATACCTTTGCAAAACGAGACCTTATGCTAGAGAAGCCATGACTGCGTTTGTTCTCTCTCCCAACTTTTCTCAGCCTCGTCTACTGCAACAGTTTTAATTCTCGACCAAGCTAAACATTTGTTGATTCCATAAATATATATATATATATCTTTTTCAAATTCTGCGATTTTTTTTTCGATTTGTTGAATTAGCGAGAAAAGACCTCATAAGGAAAAGAAGGGCATGGAACTGCACCTGCCCAGTGCCCTTATCCGCCTTGCATGCTTACCATACAACCGGTATAGCTGCGATAAAATTTCCCCATTTCTTATATGGGGACCGTGACAATTCTTGCCTTTTTTACTGGTTTGATATAACTGACGAATCAGTCGGGTCTGCTAACGGCAGTCAATCCTTTAATGCTTTAGCATGCCTGCCATATGTATTTGTCATCGAAATGCACGATGAAGAAAAGCAGTAAGAATACCTTTTCAGAATAGCGACACTGCACACCTATGTTTCCAGCAGCGCTGACTGACGCGCCTGCAGAACGCTCCACTACAAATAGGCACCGCTCTTTCGGCAGAATAACGCGTGCTGGCCTCCGTCATTAGCGCACCCGGTAGCATGCCGCGTTCGAAAAGATCACAGCAATCACACACCGGTACAGCAAAGGGGCGCTATCTTTTGTATCAGCATGTTCCGGTTGCGTGGCAAGCCTCAGTTTCGAGGTTTCATGCGGTGTCCCGTGATATGTTAGAACAAATGCGAAGTAAGGGACTGAAAACAACCCATTTTACCTTCAGGACACGAGGACGACGCTGACGAATGTTACCAAATTCAGTGCAAGCGAGCAGGGATCCGCAAAGTCAGAGTGTAGTAGCCAGATACACCTTTACTTTATAAGTTAGATCTCTTGTTTGCCATGTGGCACCTTCCCTAGCATTTCATGCATGTATGGTTGTGGAGTATTCTGGAAGAATGTAACGAAATTTTTTCATGTGACAGGTTGCTGAGATAACAAGCTGATGGCAGAGTAAGAATGCGGGCCAGTTGGTGCTCCATTATACCAGCGCAACATATAGCAAAAGACATGACTAAGACACCAAAACATCAGCGCTTGTGTGTCCTCATGTCTACATCGTGTCGTTTGTTGTGCTGCGCTGGTATTAATACATAAAGGCTCAGCAGCCTAATTTTCAGCTTTAAAAGCTTTTTTGCTGCAGTGTTTATTGTGAAGAGGAAGGACTGTTCAGAACTTTGAACTTCATTGCATAAATAGACATGTTACACACATAAACAGGTCTCGGCACCAAATATGGTTGTTAAATTATCCTAAACCATTCATAGGAAAGGTTCACGACAGCATGATTTCAAGACACTGCATTAGATGCATAGTTGTACGTGATTGATTACTTGTAATTAATTACGTTTTGAGTATTTTGTAATATAACTCATTACTTTTTCATACTGCATGTAACGCTTCGGGTAATAATTTTTTTCGGTATCGATTACCCGTTATCGATTACTTCTACGAAGAAAAGGCTACAGGGCAAAGAGTCTGTGACGATATGATTGCGTGAAATGTTTCGGCTGCATGACGGTGCACATGGCTGCTATAAATAATGCAGTCTCCGCGGTCTTCATGCTTTTTATATATAGCTTCTGCTGGCATCTGTTCCTCCATCTAAGGCAAAATGGGTACCTATAAAAGGACGACGTCAGGAACTCCAACAGCGTTCGGCCGAAGAGTTTAACCGACCTCGCTTTTTCCGCCCGAGATGCCGCCTCCAGTGTTCGAAACAAAACACCTACAGAATTCTTTCAGCTTTTTAGTAACTTTACCTGAAGTGCCTTTTTACAGCGCCAACGGCTAAGCGCGACGCTTCATAGACTATGTTTGGTTTGCTTTGTAGGCTTAACGACCTAATGCAACTATACAACAGACGTCGACGTAGAGCGCCCGAAATTTCGACCGCCTTTGGTTTTTTAATGTGCACTGATATCTGCCAGTATACGGGTCTATTGCTTTTCGTCTTCATCAAAAAGCGGGGGTGATTTGATCCCGCGTCCTATTGGTTCTGCAGTCGAGCGCCCTAACCACTGAGTTACTGCGGCGGGTCATAGTGAATGTAGAAACTGCCATGGAAACGTTGCGAAACAAAGAACAACTGTGCAAGGTGTTCGTACGGTATAACACTTGTCCTAACCTTTAGAGCTTATTTGGAGAGCAGTGTTCAGTGTAGCGGACGATGCCTTCACAATGAAAAGTTGCAAAATCGGTGACGATAACTTTGGAAAACAACCCTTTTTGAAAATTAACTGGGTGAAAAAAAGAGTTGAAGAACGCAGCACTAGTCTATTCAAGCTTTCGTTAGGGCAAGTTCGATGAAAAATAACGGAACTGTAATGCCTTACTGTTCTGTAATTATTAGTTACTTTCTGGGGCTGTATTGAGCACTGTAATGAGCTACAGTTAAGGAGTATTTGTAATTGTGATCGCTTACTTATTTTCCGCAACGTATGCATGTCTATCAGGTCACACAGCAATTCTAAAACAACTAATAAACATGTTGAAAGTTGACTGACCTGTTATAGACATGTACTTTACAAATGAACTCCCCTCATGAAATACTCTGCAGTCCATTTGCCTTTTCTTGCAGATATTTTTTTTTTTTTTTGTGAAACCGTGCGCGGATTCTCTGAACAACTGCCTTAAGATAATACCACCTGATTCAGCATTTACCCCGCCAAAGCATAATTCCCTCCGCAATGCACATGTGACGACGACTGTATAGATAGGTTCGCTTCTATACCTGCTTAGCACTGGTTATGTTTACATAACTGCATTTGTATATAGCATGCAAATCCTTGTGAGACTTTATGACCTGAAATGCAAGTTGCATTTTGTTTGGATGAAAAAAATCTTTTACATTTTACGTTGGTCGTACATTCACTTGTTTACGCATTGCGATAGCTCTGCGAGAAGCGCCAGTCAATGCGAGTGCCAGCCTTCGGTATACCCTTCATAGCGGGGTTGTTGACACATGTAGCATATAGGACCGGCGTTCTCATTCGTTGTATCTGCCTTCTCCGATGTCACCAGTATACTCGATTTTAAACTGCCTTACCCAGAAGTTCCCCCCTCATTCTTAGTAATTAAAATTGTCTAATTTGTCCACGAGCGACACCGACGAGTCGACAACTGCTGCCGGGCTCCTGCCGCATTCGTTGACAGAACACGTCACGCCGCCCGGCAGTGGCGTTAGCCGCTCAATCTGTGTTCCTCTTAGGCTGAAAACATCGTTTATTTCAAGATCACTACTGTCAAAGGCTATACTCGATGACCATCTGTATCGCTAAAGCTTGCGAACTCTCTCAGCACAATTGCTGACATCGCGCCCACGAACCCCGCGGACTCGATAGGCCGACTCGTCGCGGAGGGGGCTGGCGTCGACTTGAACTTCGATCGGTGACCTCTATATGTGGAAGTGTGAACACATGAAATGTAGTCTTGTTTAGCGTACTTGTAATTCGGATAAAGTACAGAGAGAAGCTAACCAGATCGTATTCTCATCGGCGCGAAGGCTTCTCTCGTGCATGGATGCCGGTGCACCAGTGGCGGCACCTGCCAGTCGCCCCACAAACCTCCGAAGTCGCGCTTCGCATCGCCGTCGATAGTGCATCCCGCTGTGACGTCTATACTATTCACTAATATCGTGCCCAAATTCACACGTCATCATGTTTATCGTGCTAGCAACGAGTCTCGATCACGAGAGAGAACATTTAACGATTCTTTGGAACTGGATTTAAACATATTTTAAGCGTTTGTTGTGCCCAATGCTTGGCCGTGGGTGACCTATTCATACAGAGGAAGCTCACAGTATGCTTTTTTTATAGCCTAAGAATTTGATGCCCCAACTCCTCAAATTCCTTGGCAGCGCTTGTTCAGTGCCTTAGGATAATGGGTCCTTATATAAGTACTTAACATATTTCGAAGGCTATAAAAAACCAGCATACTACAGCATTGCAACGGATTCCCGCACATTGTTTTATTTCTAGAAACGCGTACATCAGTACTCTCATTTCTGGCCTGCCGCTCCTGAGATGTGGAAAGCACTTTTTCTTTAAATACACGAGTCCGAAAGTGAGAAAAAAGGCGTGCTTTAAACTAAAATGTTACAAGTTGTAACTTTATTTTTGTCCATTGTTGCAATATAAATCAAGAAGAAGAAATGGGTATGGTTGGTTGGTTTGTGGGGTTTAACGCCCCAAAGCAACTCAGGCTATGAGAGACGCTGTAGTGGAGGCCTCCGGAAATTTCGACCACCTGGGATTCTTTAACGTGCACTGACACCGCACAGCACACGGGCACCTTGCTTTTCGCCTCCATCGAAAAGCGGCCGCCGAGGCCGGGATTCGATTCCGCGTCCTTGGGAGCAGTAGTCGAGCGCCGTAACCACTGCGCCACCTCGGTGGGAAATGGGCATAGGCAGGACATGTAGTGCGAAGAGAGGATAACCGATGGTCGCTTAGGATAACAAACTGGATTCCATGGGAAGGAAAGCGTAGCAGGTGGCGGCAGAAAGTTAGGTGGGCAGATGAGGTTAAGAAGTTCGCAGGGGTCAAGTGGATGCAGCTAGCACAGAACCGGGTTAATCGGAGAAACATGGGAGAGGCCTTCGCCCTGCAGGGGGTGTAGTCAGGCTGATGATGATGATGATGATGACAGTTTAGTTAATATTCATCGTCTTTGAACAGAAATTTGGAAACAGTCATTCATTGCTTATGTTTGGGAACAGCCTACATTTAACACCTTTTACATAGAACTGGCTCTACACAGTTTAGCAGAATGCTGAATGCTGTCAGTTCAGAACTAAAATCACTAAGGCCGTGCTGACGGCTTCAAAAATTAATAAAAAAATTAGTTGTTGTTTAACTCTGTCTAACCCTAATTGAATGGCGATAGCGACGGCGGAAGCTTCGTTTGCCTGCTACATTATTCTTCTGTATCACGCACTATCAGTGTAAGGTGCTACATTATTGGGGACATTTAAGCTCATCATTTAAAGGCCCACTGTCCACCCTCCGGTCGAAAATATTTTCTTCCCCGGTGACTGTGAGACTTCGCCCCGGAACGCAAGGCCGCAAAATGTTTTTGAAAAGAGTAACTAATAACGCAGTTACAGCCACCGCAATCACCCGATTCTATCCTGCCTCTCTCCTTCCGTTCCCTCGCAAAGGCTTTTCACTCTCCTGCCCGAGGTCGTCTAGCCTCCGCAATACATATTCCCCTTCCTCCTCCGCGTTTGGCGGGAGGTGGGGCGTGGCTCTCCGCGAGCGCGAAAAAAAAAAACGGTCGAGGGAGCGCGCGCCGCTGGATTCAGTCTGGCCGTGGCGAGGCAAAAGCGCGCTGCGAGCGGTAGACACCCATCCTTCTCCCGTCAGTCAGCGAGACGGACCAATGGACGTCGTTCCCGGTACGTACGTCATTATCGGGGCCCGTCGGGCCAGCGCAGGAAGCGGTGAAGCTGGCTTCTCAAAGGAGAGCATGAGGGAGCTTTGAATTGTATTTTCGATGCTTTGCGGCGCGCGTGTCGCTGTAGAATTTTGCACAGACTATCTCCGGTACCTGATCGAAACACTGGGCTCTTTTTCTTAAAAGGGCCTTCCCTGGACAGTGGCGCTTTAAGAGTATGACGCGAGAGCGTAAGCTACCAGCCCACATATAAATGAAAAGGATTCAATGCTGCTGAACCGAATGTGGAGCGAAAGCATTAGCTGCCGGTGATCGAGCTTTCTTCTCTTTCTTCGCGGCTGTTCAAAGACAAACGTGGCCCTTCCCGGGACGACGCGACGGGCCGAAACCTGGCGCAGTATTGCCATCGCAATAAAAGGAACCTGGTTGCTCATGCCCCTTGTATAGAATACGCCACCTCCCAGCAGAAACAGTGCTTTTACAGCACAACGTGGTGACCCGCGCACTATGGTAGAAAGTACAGGTGGCGCAAACTGGGTTCGCCACACATTAAACTGAAGTCATCCGCTCGAGAAGTTTGGCACCAATTTCTAGATATGCAAAACCTGCCATTAACAAAACATATTTTCCGCGGAACTTATTCATGTACATTTTTGCGCACGTTACGTCCAACTGTTTCTATCTGCAATCAGCCATAAAATGAATAAATGAAATGCTCGGCGCTGATTCCTTTTTTTTTTCTTTTTCAGTTCTGTAACGTGTACTCTTTCGAAGCGCACAAATATCTGTGTATTAATTCTTTTGCAAACAGTCTTAATTTGGACCTAAACGTTTAAGACCCCCATCTTCAGCAACAGGTATGCCCTGCCTTTCAAGTTTGTTATTGCCGCTGTATTGTTCAAGTTCAGTTAGTTGATTTTGGTGTCATCTGAGTGTTAGGATCGCGGCCCGCTTTGTGGCGCAAGAAACTAAGTTTATTTGCATATTCGAAGTTCTTTATGGAGGCTTTTTACTTCGGCTTGATTCTTATAAATTTTGATTAACGAAACCCATTCTAGCTGCTATGATAGAAGTAAGTTCTACCTGCATAGCTGTGTTGTTGTGTTGTAGGATCACGGATTATTTACCGAATTTTACCCTCTCTTGAGAATTTTCATCAACTTCCTGTACAAATTCCCTCAAAACGTCACTGTTTCTACTTCCCCTTGTGACACGGTGTATCACTGACTGCCTCGGCGCAAACATATGATAGCAGCAACATTGAGAATTTCAGAGTATTGTGAGCCACGAGGGCATAACAGATAGTAGTTTTCTGTGCCCACCAGCAATGAGCAAATACCGGCTTAACACAACTGGATGTCACAGCTGCCGGTACAGCTCCGGATGCTCCTTGGTCGGTACTTATTTGCATTATGCATGCTGTTCAAGCTAATATGAGATAAGAGTTAAAGATTCCTGAGCTTCATTTCGAGCAGAAATCAGGCGAACGTCGTTGGGAGTCATACAGTTCGCCAGCTAGCACAGCCGGCCATAACCGCCAGCAGACTTAGCACGAATGTCGAAAAGCATGGCTTGAACTGCCGCCGGCGCCACGAAGCGATAGTCATCTGGTGCGAGAGTATGCTCTCGGTGCGTTTAAGGCGGCTGGTGGTGCGCCGCTCAAATTTGGCCGCTTTTTATGCTGTGCCCGATCGCCGCGTAGGGACCGCACTCATGACGTAGACGTTTTTTGCTCTCCTATGCGGCCTTGCACGCCTGGGCAATCCATTACAGTTTTCTTATTCCGGGAACCCGAAATTCTGCGCTAACCCAAGCTAAGCTCTAAAGCTGACGTGCCTCGTGGGAAGTAAGGAACGTAATTTCATGCGACAGTTTTAAGTTATCAAACACTTACCAGTTGCTCTGTCTCGCTTTTGCGTCGAGTTATTTGTTTTCCTTCATTAATTACGGCACAATATGCGTGACTTCCTGTGCAATTGGAAGCCCACAACACTGTCCAAAACATTTATTTTGTTGAATCGGCAGCATTCCCAAGAAACGCACAGTGCGCAAGCAATGCGCGCGAGCTGAGGAAGCTTTATTCGCGCTAAAAACTGCAAAGCGGGGTCCAGGCGTGTGATGTCGCCTCAGAAATGAGAACGGGAAGAAGCATCTACGTAACGAGTGCGCAATCTACGCAGTGATCGAGCACAGTCGAAAAAGCAGTTAAAGCGATCTGAATGCTATCTATAGTAAACCACCGCAAATGTATCGAGAGAAATACCAAGGTATATAGAAATACCTGGCACCTCATGACTCGCTTAGCGGCACTGGCGGCAGTCCAGGCCATGCTTTCCGTCATCGTGTGAAGTCGATGGGCGGCTGTACGTTTCTCATTTCACCTGCTTGAATAATAACTCAGATTAAATAATTAACTCTTTAAATACACCTCTAAACAAAAATGGTTTGGTTTGGTTTCTAGGTTTTAGCGTCCCAAAGCAACTCAGGCTATGAGAGACGCCTTAGTGGACTCCGGAAAATTTCGACCACCTGAGGTTCTTTAACGTGCACTGACATAGCACAGCACACGGGCGCCTTTTTTTTTTTTTTTTTCGCCTCTATCGAAAAGCAGCCGCCGAGGCCGGGATTCAATCCCGCATCCTTGGGAACAGTATAGTCGAGTTCCGTAAGCACTGCGCCACTCCGGTGGGGCCTAACCGAAAATACGTGAGCAGGCAATATGTGGAGCGTAATTAAAATGCGTCATCGGAATTCTGACGAGGTAACTTTTGCATAAAGCTTCTCATTCATAAAAAAAAAAAAAAAGAAACCAGCGGAGTTTAAAAAACCCCATGTGACAGCGCACTCCGTCTTTACCACCGAGACTATGACAAGTTCGTCGTATTCTAGCAGTCTTCGTCATGACTGCCGGATGGGCGGTAAAGGGTAAGCAAATGAAGCCGCCAGCGCTAATCTGAGTCGAGTCACGTGATGTCTCCTGGCCTCTTCACTTATACACGTACGCACGCGCAGATTCATTTACCGTCTCTCTATCTCCCATCCGGTTGTCGTCACCTTCAATACTGGGAAAGAGGTTCATGTACCGGCCTTGTTGAGCCCTCGGTGGTGATGGCTACGCACGCCCGGATGCGCCGCGATTACAGCGCTCTCATTGCTGACTCGGGTAACGCGCTTCCAGATTCGCTCTTTCTGCGCTGTTCACGATATAGATTCGTTTTGCTGCTGGCTACGAGATAAGCGACAATGGCCGCTGACGGTGCGCTTTACTGACGCGTCAGCTCCAACAGCGGGAGCTTATCTCGGAGGTAGTAGCAATCATTGATGAGGCACAGAGCAGAAGGAGTGAATGTGGTAGCGCTTTATCAAGTCGAACAGAGCGCTGTACTCGCGGCGCATTCCGGGGCGCAAAGCACACGGTTATGCAATATTATTAAACTTTGTGGGCTTTGATTTCTGCTTCGTAAGCCTTTATACGGACCGCACGGTCTCGTGGAAGTCTGTGGAAGGTGACAAAACAGAGCAGCCAATGATTAAAATAAGTGATCCGGAGATAGGTGCGATAAGAGAAAAATGAGAAGTCAGGGAGAAAAAAATGGAGGAATGTTATGACGGACAGAGAGACAGAAGAAACAAAGCGAGAGAGAGAGAGAGAGCACAGTGCATTTACCCTGTATCGTTCTTGGCTCCTCGCAGTCGGCGGGCGCTGCGTCGTACTCTCAAGTGGTCTAGTACGGGCGTTGTCAAACGTTTACTGCCCTCGCTATCTCGCTCCACGCTTTATCTCTTAATCTCTTCGTCGCCTATACTGCTAATAGCTCGGAAGCGTAAGTTCGGAGAGAGATAACTGGGCCAATTTTGTGCCTTGTGGCGGTCTGAGAAACTAACAAGCTGAAAACCCATCAGCTGCTATGCCGGAGTGCTGCGGGTGATGCGAAAAAGGCTCGCTGCGTTCGCTAGGCTCTATATTCGCGTAGGCAACGCCTAGATTTGGTTGCCACCAAGGACTGTATGCCAATACGAACATGTGATGTAATAGAGGCACAATGTAAGGATGGGTAATTAAGAAGACAGAAACTACATGTACAGTTGCGGACATAAGTAAACGGAGTACGCTTTTCCATTCAAATTGCAATCATGCGTTCTGCGTTGTAGATAATAAAACATTACTTGCACAAGTGAAAGCGCACTGGTTCCTACCACCGGTTTGCATATACCACGACTCTCAGTTTAAATTATAGTAGGCATGAAAAAGTTTTGAAGAAAATAGCGTGCTCCGTTTATTTTCGTCCGCACCGATACGTATGTACTTACGTGAAAGAGGAGCTGCAAGGGGAGCCGCAGAAGGCATCCGTTACCGTCATCGCATCATCCCCTAAATGCGGAGTTTAATTGAACTTCAAAATTATTGCCTCGTTTTATTCGGTACCCTTCGTTTTCAGAACTGTTGCACTGTTGCAAGTAGCAGTTGCCACTTGGTCCTTGCTCTCTAAAAGTCTTTTTAGGAATTCATTCTCAGGAGGTCTAGAAGCTTTGTATTCAGTTTGAGCACTTCACTTATGACCACGTCCAGTTGTTCTCCATCTTCTATATCGTCGCATGCGAGAACTGATATTCTAACTAGTGACAATTTTCCCCTCAATCTTGCTTTTACTTGTGAACATATTTTCTCATAGTTAATTCTTGTCGTTGTTCTCTTCGAAATTTTCATCTTCAGGGTGCGACTGGGTAATCCTTGGCTTAATGTTAATGCGTTTTGAACTGCTCCATATATTCAAATAGAAGAAACAATTTCACTCTACTGACATAATTCACAGTAACTTCGATTGTGGCAGAACCTTGCAACGCGCATATTGTTTGGCTCTTACAAGGCCAACCAAGCTATGGCCTGCGCCTTTTCCTCTGTCAACACTTTCACGTTTTATTTCATGAAATTTATTCCTGGTACATTAGACCACATGGCACAGGCTACAATATACAACGCCGCTCTCAGATGCGTAGATTAAAAGTAAAGACGAGAGGCGAAATATTGACTAAAAGCCCATCTTTCAAGAAGAGTTCCTCCTTAGATTTCCATGTGCCATCCTTAGGGCAAATACGCCTTCATCACACGAGCCCTCAGTATTGGCGGATGTGCATGGTTTCAGAGATGCTGCGCCTAACACACGGTGTAAGAAAATCTTGCACCGTGGCCTAACAGCTAGCTGGATTGTGGCTATTACTGGCATACTCTAAAGCAGGGCCACAAAATTTGTCATGTGTGCTTACGAAAACTAATCATAAGTCAGTCTGCTGGGACACTGGATACTTACGTCACCTGGCCAGCGCCAAAGGGCGCTTTATATTATCCGACTAGATCCCGGCGTACTGTGTGTAGCCATTTAGAGGCCGCGAAAATGCAGGCGAAACAGACCGGAAACGTGTGCATCACGGGAACGTCAACAAGGCTTTCTTTAAAAATGTTCCGCGACCCTAACGGCGTAAATATACGCTTAGTAGCTAAGAGGTCTGCACTGTAATTCGTAATCTCATCATTACGCCTTTCTTTATTGTTTGGCCCGGCCGCACATAAAGTGTGGTCTTACGCATAGACTTCCTCGTTACTTCTAATTTGTCTATCTTAGGCTCTGGTTGAACGCCGCATTCACATCGATATACCACTTAGAATAACAGAATAGTTCCCATTAGGACAGGTGTGGCTCCGTTGAAGAAAATGCAGCCCGTTTGGTTAAAGGGCGCCGCTTATGCAGGCGAGCGGGCATGTTACGAATGCAAAGATGGCTGTCATACAACTGCTGGTGACAATGAATTGACTTTTGGACCCATTGCAGCAGGACAGAGCGCTCTAAGTTTTTAACACATATTTAGAGGACACTGTTTTCACTAACAAACATTCTTGTACCCCCCCCCCCCCCCTCCCCTTCTCCTCCTCTGATATACCGTACGTCTGGGCAACGGCAGCCGCGCTTTTAAAAGGGACTAAGAGTTCTAGCGTAGTGGTGAGGGCTGTTCAGAGTCGCGAGGCCCAGTGGTCTGTACCAGTTTTTAGGCTTCAGGGTTAAATAACTAGTTCGGGCTCATTAGCTAGCTTTTCAAGATGAAAGCGCACTCACCTACTTGAAGAACAGGTAAGTTAATTACCATTTAACGTTGCACAAGTTCGCAGCACTACTAAAGACTTGAAGTGCGGAAAAAAGAAGTTAGAAAAAAACGCATTTTTTTTTGTCATCTTTTTTGGTGAAAAAAAAATCGAAAATTTACTAACGCGATTTCAAGAATTTTTGAGTGCTCTCTTACCGTTTAGTTTTTTGCTTTCAAAACCCCTAAAGAGTACCGCGACGAAAAGAGTAGAGAGTAATTGCCCTTCCCTGTTTTTAGGTTTTAGTGGCTTTGACGTTGTAAGGGGTTCAGGCTATGAGGGACGCCAGTAGTGGAGTGTTCTGAAAAATCTCCATTACATGGGATATTTTAAAATTCACTGAAATCCGACAACACACGGGCTCCTTGCGTCTCATCTCCATCAAAACGCGGCCGCCACGGTTGAGATCAAACCCGGGCCCTCCGCCTCAGTTGTCTGTGGCATCACCTCTAAGACAGCGTCTTTCGAACGTTCGTGCTGGGAGGAAGTGGCTTGAAGGCAGATCATACAGATGCGTCAGGCTGACCACATAAATCAAATTTATTGATTTAGCTCGCAGCTAAAGTCCAAAAAAATGGCTAAATGACTTGCCGTGTCATGTACACAAGGCACAAAGCACAGAAACCTTTGCACGCTTAAGCTGCTACTTGAATACAAGCTTTCTTTAGAGTGATATCGGTTGTTGTATAAGTTCATATCGAGGAGGTTATAAAATAATGTTATGTGAGATATGAACGCTGAAATGAAATGAATTCAATCCAGTCAATACACCTTCACACTCCTGCAATGTGTGCTTGAACTAAGAAAATTAAAGGAAAGAAGGAAAGTACTTATAGTACATGGCAGTCGATTAGCGAGCTAACTTGTTGCAAATAGTGAGAAAAGTTTTCTCGTGGTTATCACTGAAGTGCTTTCTGTGTATGAAACGGCCACTGATAGAAAAAAGCGAACAGTTGCAAGTATAGAGTAACGCTAAACGGGGATTTCCTAGGCCGCCTCGTGTGAGACGAGGCATCTACTGTCATCCAAGAGATAAAGGCTGGGCTTAAAGAAAATTTGCCTCAATTCAACAGACGTTAAGCATCAGCAGTGTTTATCAGCGTAGTCATAAAGTCAAACAAGTGAGTCGGTAATGTGCAGAGACGTAGAAGAGCAATCCATTACCGAAAAAAATCAAGGGGGCTCCAACAATTCTATTGACTGTGTCACTCAAGAGCTGGCAAACTCACGCTTATCGATACATTCTGAGTGGAGCTTTGCTCGAATAGAGTACACGTGAGTGAAGCATCATGTAGGGACTCTGATCAATTCTTTGTGCCAGACACTTTAGAAATACGGGTTGATTAAGATCTGTGGCGAGACGCTCGTGAATTGTTCGTGTAGACACCAACACCATTATTTTACTGCTCCGCCGAAATCTGCAAGGACTGTCACTCTGCGATGTATGTGGCTGGCGATATGCGCAGTGACTGAAACGCTCGGAAGCGATAAGTTCGTCACGATAGTCACAGACAACACCAGGAACATGCGAGCAGCTTTTGGTACTGTTCCAACTAGGGAGCCTACCTGCGCTTATCACAGGCTTTAGATAACCGGCTCACAGTCTAAGCTTGCTTATGTATTATCTGATAAAGCTAAGGTCATTACTGATGTCTGCGCTTTTAGCAAATCAATATATGCTGTTCAAGCTACGCGTTTCGTATTTTCCCTGAGTTTCTATCTTTCACGAAAGAAAACATCATCATCGTCATCATGTTGATTTCGCACAAAATTACATGATGCTCGTAGGGAAAGGCTAAGGGAGACTTTGATGACCCCTGACGAGGCCTTTGCCCTCGAAAAAGCTTTCTTTAAGACACTCATCATTCCCGGACATTTTTCATCTCTAAGCACAATGAGAGGTAGCGGCGGTCTGGCTAATTCAGAATGGCACCCACTGCCATGGTGACTCTCCCACGATCCTGTCGGCGGCGTCGGCACAGGAAGGTAGGAGCACAATCATGTTCATAGCGCCATCCCGACTTGCTCAGATCGCAGTTATCTTTCGTAGTGCTGCTAATAGCTTGTGTAACAAAATATAGCTTTTCATTTCCTGTCTTAAAAGATAACTCGCACAATAGAAAAGCTTTCATGTCACAATGGTTCCACCCAGCGCCCTAAGGCGCAACTCTGAGGGAAAAAGTCCTCTTTTCGCAGGAGCACTCTGCCCGATGAGGCTTTGCGCGTGCAATCAGCGATAAAAATACGAGAGCAGCTGGACACGAAGTAGCTTTCTATTAAGTTTTTTAATAAATGTGTGTAACTGGTACCTTTCAGGAAACAATAACTAAGCTTTTCTTTTAATGCGATCTCCGTACACCTTTTGAACTCCCGTATGCCCGAATTGTCCTGAACACTATGCAAACTTAGAACACTGCATGTTTTCCTGCCCAGTTGTAATTCAGTCACCATATTTTCCACACCCTCCTCCCCCAACGTGGCGGGCTTGGTTAGCCTTGACCAGCTAAAAAATCAGTTGGCCTTGGTGACTCTGGCCCAGGGTATCCTCGACGCTTAATAGTGCGTTAAATGAAGTTGTTTCCTCCTCTTCCTCGTACAACCTTTGAACTAGGTATTCATTGTTTCCTGGAGTAGAGAGGTAAACTGCTGGATAATAATTAATTTGCAAGTATTAACTTTAAGGAGCGAAAAATACTGGATGCTAGGCCATGCCACACACGACATCTCTAAGTCGGTTTGATTGGGCTATTAAAAGATTGGTTAACCTGGTATACGCACACGCCTGGCACTGAACTTTAAAAGCGAATGGTATTCTTGGGGGTCATCTTTATTTAGGCAACTGCGGAATATTGTAAGATACTGTCATCAACATATGCAAGGAAATGGTTTAATTTTCCGACACGCACCAAAATCATTTGTTTAAAGCTTGATCGAGCCGAGAAACTAAGACTAAGTAGCAGGGGCATAACAACACATCGAGGGGGGAAATCTGAGTATATTGAGTGCTGCTGTACAGTCTTACAGTATGAGAAAATATGTGTCCGTGAAGAGCTTTCCTTTGGAGGACACCCCTGAAATTCTCAGAATATTCGGATACGTTTAGCACTTTTCTTCAACTTACCTAATGTCGTCATTAAGATGTAGATGAGAGTGCCGAGGGGAAGAGATCTTGGTAGGGGCGGAGTCAGGGGAACGTGTGAGGTCATGTGGTCTAGCGGCCTGTGTGGATTGACGTCAGTTTAAAATAAGGAAAGCACCGAGGGGAGTCTCTGTAGGGAGTGGTTTTAGAGGAGCAGGCGAGGTCACATGGCTTCTGTGGGAACGGCTGTGCAGCAGTGTTAGCTTCGGGTCAATAAATAGCATTGTAGTGTAATTTGTTGTAAATGACGAGTTAAGCTACCTCTCAAATTACATTGCTGCAAATTGCCCCTCAACAATGTTCTTATCTAGAACCGATCCACGCGAAGTGCAGAGCGTAATTATGTCACTGAAAGATAACTGCGCCTGCGGTTCAAATGAAGTCAAGCCAATGCCGTTGAAAGTTGTTACTGACACAGTTACTGCCCCAATATTGCACATTTGTAATCTTGTAATGCCCACGAGCAAGTTTCTGAACAAATGAAATTAGCCAGGTATTCCGCTGTATAAAAAGGAGAGCCCTTTTAATTTAAATAACTGACCAATATCTGTCTTATCTGTATCCCTTTGAATTCTTTTAAAGGAACAAGAAACATGAAAATGCCATGACTTGACGGATGAGATTTTAGATGCTTTTAGACTTAATGGCAGATGTATAACCTTTACGCATGAGGTTCCCAGTGATAAAAGTCTTCAGTTTTTGAACATCAAAATGCTTCATTCAGGAAAGCATCTGCGTTGGATGTATAATCCCGGAGCTGCAAAGGATCTTACGCCGTATGGGTCAGCCCACTCGAAGACTGACAAAAGAGGTGTTGCACGTGCCTTAAATCTGCGCTCTTGAAGTCGTGCCCGCACAGAACCAGCGAGTTTCTTGGAACAACTGCCCCGTTGGGACAATGCGGGCTACTCCTACACAATCCTGGCGGCGGTAAACGAAACCTTCCTGCAGAAAATGAAAGGAGAAGCACGCAAAAGGACCCCAAAGAAAGGTATGAAGCCTGTAGTAGCATCTTACATGCATAAGGCGGCACACAACTTGAAGACAGTGGCCAACAGCTTTGGAGTACCTGTGGTGTTTTCAGCACCTGTGAAGTTAGGCTAACTCTTCTTTCTCACAGGAAAGGAGAAAACCAGGCCATGCGGATGCGCCAAAAAGCATGGCAAGTCCAATGTTAAATGCTCGAAAGGTGTTATTTGCGAAGTTTTACTGACATGTGAAAAGGTCTAAATTGGCCATACAAGCCGCTGCGTTAATGATCGGGCAGGGGAGATTGAACGCAATTTAGAACACAAGGAGTGTAACACGAATTTGTCCGAACATTGTAGAAAATACAAATGCCGGCTGCGACTGAATGAGATAAAGATTTTTGGCCTGGGTACCAACACCGTGGCGTGTGAAATAATAGAATTATTTTTTATAAAGGCCGCGCGCAATAACCCTGTTGAAATCTGTCTTGTAGGAAGATGTTGTTCGATCTGCTGTCGCCTCAGATCGGGTGATTTGCCTAATTTTGCCTAATTTGCCTATTTTTGTTTGACTCTTCGAAGACGGTCACATCTTCAGAGCGGTACTGTCCCTGTGGGTAGAGACGTCTGCTCCGGCGTCAGCGTTTCTAAAGGGACTGCGCCAGCCTAAGGAGGCTAGCACGGAAGAGGCGGCTATGGCTTCCCAGGCCATGGAGCGACCAAAACACGAAGATCACCCGTACAGCGAGACTTCATCGCTCAGTGGGGATGAGTCAACGATCGTGGACAGTGACGAGTAGGTGGCCGATATGGCTGACGTGGACAACGAGGGCTCCAATTTTGTGAGTCCCCTAAAGCAAAGAACGGTCTGGATTCCAGTAGTAATTTTGCCCATTGAGAAAGGAATTTATTTAAGAGAGAGGAACCCCATCTTGCTTTTTGCAGCCATTCAATCGCTGCTCGGATCAGCTCCGATTCGTAGCCGGTTCACCATGCAACGGGCTCTTCAGCTGGATGTCTCAATGGAAGAGTAGGTTGACAAGTTCCTGCAGTGCTCTCAGATTAGTGACATCAAAGTTAAAGTGCGGTTGCCCCATTAAGGGTGTACGAAAGTGGTATTCAGAAAGCGACCTAACTGATTATTTGAAACCTCAAGGTGTTCTGCACATGAAGCGACTCATGCGCCGTGAGGAGTCTCAAGAAAAAGAATGATCTACGAAACCTACCAACTCTGTCGTGCTGACATTCGCCCCCAACTCAGAGCGCCTCGAAAAAATTGACCTGGGATTCACAACCCACGCAGTCGCCGATTTCACTGAAGCTCCTCCACGGTATTTTAGATGCCAAAGGTTTGGGCATGTGACCAAAGTTAGCGCCAAAGGATTGACGCTGTAAGCGGTGCGGTGGCGACAACGATTTTAAAGCCTGCTCAAGGAAGATTGCGCTTGTGCCAACTGCGGTGGTGATCATCCAGTGGGCTTCGGTGGCTGCCCCTTCCGTGTGAGCGTTCTACACTGTCGAATATCTTTCATTGCTGGTCCCAAAACCCAACAGACTAAGAAGCCTGTGTCAGGTACTGAAGAGTTCCCAGAGTGTGTCCCCAGAGGCGGATGTTGTCGCGTCAACCAGCAGTGTCTCTAAGAGACCTGAGTCCAGCAAGATGTCAAGGTTCACGGTGTGCGAGTCGGTTATTAGACTTCCAATAAAAAAAGGCCAAGATTCTGAGCGACCGGATCATAGTCAGACTCGGCGGCAGGGAGGACTTACCAATGCATTACAAGTGACAAGAAAAACAGCTAATGTGGCCCAGAGTGTGTCCCCGTAGGCATTTTTTGTCGACGTTGTGAGTGAGTGCTTTGCGCAAAACAAGGAGCTGAAAAATCAGGGTGTGTCTGACCTTCTCCGTGTTTTGTTTGGATCCCTGCCTTCACATGCTCCAGCGATGCCACCTGGTAAACTGAAGAATTTCCTAGAGCTGGTGCTTTCATTGGAGTCCATGATTACCGCCTTCGCAGCCAACTTCCTTTCGACCTAATATGGCTGGTGTTCAACCTCATAGATCTAAAATCCACCGAAAAGTGCCGTTTATATTGCAATGAAACTGCGCTGAGATTTTAAGCAGGTTAGCTGAACTGAAACTATTCTTGAAAGAGACTTGTGTTCCAGTATTGGGCCTGTCCGAAGCTGGCCTGCCATTCGGGAGGTATATTTGACCGGTCATAATTGTAAAACAGCGCAAACAACGATAGACAAGAACGAGAAAGACACGGGACGAGCGCTGACTCTCAACTAAGTTTTTAATGCCAAAACTTGGCGCCTTTAAAGGAAAGACAGTGCATTCTACGTCACACTGAAGTTGATAAAACCAAACCAAAAGGCAGAGACACGTGCGACACTCAAAGGTCACCAATAAAAGCTATCTCTTTGTCATTTAGAGTGAAAGATGGTTTGCTTATACATTTTGAGCCTCGACTGATATGGAAGGCTTCCATTATTTTCAGTGTGACGTAGAATGTACTGTCTTTCCTTTAAAGGCGCCACGTTTTGGCATTAAAAACTTAGTTGAGAGTCAGCGCTCGTCCCGTGTCTTTCTCGTTCTTGTCTACCGTTGTTCGCGCTGTTTTACAATTATGAACGTCTACCAACTTGCCCAATTGAACATTCTGCTTAGCCATATTTGACCAGAGTGCGGGTTTTACACGAAGGGAAATTACACGTGTTTGTTTAAACGTTACTGATATTTGCACGGATGAGTTTGAGGTAGCAACTGTGAAGATACAGCTCGGCTTTCAAACTCTTTCTATTCCATCCGTGTGCGTGTCCCCGCGGAAAAAGGTAGCAATACATTTATTTCTGCAGCAGCTCCGCGACCGCTGCGCGGCTCTTCGAATCATCTGCGGTGATTTCAACGCCCATATTCCGTGTGGGGCGACAGTAACACGAATTCCCGTGGACGAAAACTCGTAGACATTATTGCAGTTTATACCTGTGTTTGCAAATGACAAAAGCCCCAATTTCTTCTGGCCTACAGCCTCAGCGACAGCTACAGACTTGATTTTGCATTTACCTGATGTCCGCGTGAAGTGGTCAACAGCCCCTGACCGCATGAGAAGTGATCATTACCCAATGTTTGTATTTGTTACCGGCTTTCGTACGGGCGGTCCTAAAATCAGCCACATTGTGAACTACGACAAGTACAGAGAGCCCCTAGAAGATGTTTCTGGTGATGTTACTGACAAAATGATTACTAGTAAGATCGCATCAATTACAGCAGTCAAATTACCGGATCATTTTCCGGCCCCGGATTTAAAACTCAGGAACCTTTGCGCAGCGAGAAGGGCGGAGCGACAACCCATGCGGAAGAAGGGAGACAAACTTGAAGATGGCCTGCAATAGGCTGAATTCTGCCATTCGGCGGCACACGAAAAAGCTCTCCAGGTCGAAATGGGCCTCATTCAGTGCTAGTTTGACTGTATTTTGACTGATGACGAGAATATGGCGAGTCATTGGCAGCCTTGCTGGAGAACCTCGTCATTTGAAGCCTTTTGAAGCTCTTGCAATGCGCAAAGAAAAACCCGTTGCCTGCTTGGCAGAGGAATTTGCAGATACGATTGTATCTGCAAATACTGGAAATGACCTATATACACCAACTGCTTCCTCTAAGTCCTCTACGGCTTAGGGAGTTTAAGACTGCGCTCAGTGGGCGCCGGTGTGCACCAGGACCCGAGGTATCGCCAACCAAATGCTGCAGAACCGACCCTTGGAACTCAGGAAGGAGCTCCTAAACTTATCAATCCAGTTGGGAAACTGGCGACATTCCTCCGTCATGGAAGGTGGCATATGTAATTCCAGTGCTGAAGCCTGGCAAAAACACGACTGCCCTTGATTCGTATCGCCCAGTGTCACTGACCTGCTGTATGGCTAAACTGATGTAGAAGCTGACAAATGAACGCTTATTGTGATGGCTTGAGGACACCAAGACACTGCTAACATGTATGACAAGATCCCGGCTAGGACTAAGTGCCCAAGTTAGCGTCCTAAATTAGGTGAGTCACATTAAAGACCAGAGAGCTTTCGGCCTTTCCACCTTAGCCATTTTTCTTGATATTAGAAAAGCTTATGACAGACTGCTTCAGAGCCTCATTTTGAACAGATTGCAAGGCGTCGGTATACAGGGCCATATTTTAAGGTTGATTTACTCGTTTATCAGTGGTCGTACGGTTCGAGTACGGAATTAGGGAGTACCATAAGCACTAAAAGGGCTGTATCATGAGGTGTGCTTCAAGCAGGTGTTCTTTCCCCCACGTTTCTTAACGTAGAAATGGCTGGCCTTCCCGATGCATTGCGGAAAAATTGCAGGCAAGTGCGTATGTCAATATATGCTGACAACATTTATATTTATATTACTGGTTACTAACACAAGCGATTAGCTCTGGTAGCTCGACAGGCCGTACTTTCAGCACAAGCGCACTTCAAGGTGTGGGATTGTCTCTATCAGCGAAAAAATCCGGCTTTGTTCAGTTTTCAGGTGTAGGAAGACATCGTGCGCGGTTAAAGATAGACCTTGATCACTTGCGTTGTTGATCAGTCGCATAATGTATTAATTACCTTTAATTTCTTCCTCGGCATCACAGCTTGAACGTCTCGAAGTTTTAGATAGAAAGGGCATAAAAAGAGTAATTGGAGTTCCTCAGGTGGCAGCGAACAATTCAGTACTTCATGAGTGTAAGGGACCGACGGGTACAACAGATTAGCGCGGGAAGTCGGATAAAGTATGTGGCTACCAGCCCAGCTCCTCTTTGTTCTCGTAGCATGAGTGAACGCAGGTGGTGTGCAGACAGGAGGGCGCCGCGAGGCACTTGGCGAAGCACGCCAAGCCATTTAGGATGACGAGCGTTACGAGCTGAGTGACAGTAAGTGATGTGGTGAACACCAGCTTGCACGCGCAGTCTTAACCCCGATGTCGCAGGCGATACACGCATTCATGCGGGCACCCGATGGAATGCTGTGGCGAGTGCCTAACAATAGCACTGCACTCGTGACAACAGGCGAGCTGTGACAGGACCTCTGATAGCTCTTATTTTTCTTTTTTTTTTTGTACACCCGGTTGAGCGCGCTGTCTCGACCTTGCGGTCGCAGGCGAGACGCTCGTTCACGCAAGCGGCCGATAGAATGTGGTGGTGAGCATTAACAAAAGCGGTTAACTCGTGAAGACAGCCGAGCTGTGCCAGAACCACTGACCACTCTTTTCTTTTCCTTTTTTTGTAGCAACGGTACCCATTGACTTGAACGTTGCAACGGCCAGGTGAACGGCCACGTGTATGTACCGTGGAATGTAGGAAGGACGTGACCCTAGGAGTTTTGCTTTTCCTTTTTTTAATGAGAGAGAGAGGGCTTTTTTTTAGTCGATATTTATTGCCTCAGGGCATCAGTAGGTTATGAGATGAAGGATGAATAAATGATTAAATGAATGGAAAAAGGTTGGCTGATTTTATGAAGTCCAGAAGTGAGCGATGATGAGGTCCCTGCGTCCAAGTGGCGTATGAGGCAGGATTGGTTGCTGAAAGGCCAGCTACTCTCAGGTGCCGGATTCGTGTTGGCTTGAGTGCTGGGCAGTCCCACAGCAAGTGGTGGATGTCGGCCTCGACATCTTCGTTGTTACAGATCGGGCATCCTGGGCGAGGATATAAGTGTTGGAAGTATGACCACGTCCTAGTTACAGCTGGTGTAAGGGCAACGCCGACCCGGATCCTCCTAAGCGCAACCTCCTCTGCACGGGTGAGAACCGCGGGGAAGGGATATCGCACACGGAGGGATAAGTGCACGTGTGTGGCGCCGGAGGTGCTCCTTTCTTGACAAAAGGAGGGTAGCGTCGTCGACTTCGAGAAGCCGTGGGATTAATGCGTCTTGGTTCACGAGGCGGGTTGCAAAATCAGCTTGACTTTGGAAAGGCAGCAGATCCCGTGGGACCCACTCAATGCGTATTGATTGTGGGATGCGCGCCGCAAGCTGGTGGATGTCCTGGCAAATTTTAGGGCAGCGGCTGACACGTCGGAGCAGACGTACTGCTTGAAGTGCGTCAGTGCGGATAACAATGTGGGCTGTAGGGAGCATGGTTAAAGAAGTCACGGAGCAGAGTGCCTCCTGAACTGCCACAAGCTCAGCGCAGAAAGATGTAAGTGGTTCCGAAAGCTGAAACGTAGTTGTCTGATTCAGGCTAGGTCTCCGTGGACAGTGGATTGCCGTTTTGGCTTCACAGCCTTGCAGGCTTCCATCTACGTACACTACTATGGAATCTTGAGGCAGGTTAGTATCTTGCTCTTCAAATCTCTGGCGTAGCAACGATGCAGAGTTGGCAGACGTCGGTCTGCGGATGTCAGTTGGCTTGTTGTCTCCTAACTGTATAAATTTCCAGGGAGGGAGAACTGGCGCAGGTGGCTGAAGAATAATGTGTGACGTTGCATACGCCCTCAGTGCTTGCGTGGAATGTGACAAATTGGCCTTGAGTCTGCGAGCATCACGGCGCTGCTGCACCAGTTCATCGATGGTGTTGAGCTGCGCATTCTTCTGTAACGCTACGACCGGTGTGATTCGTGGAAGGCATGTTATGGTCCTCACAGCTTCTCGATTTACGGCTTCAAGGCTTCCCATTGTGCCCTTGTAAGATGCTGGAACTGGGCCTGATAAACAATACGGGGCTGCAGAGCCGCCCTCACTAACTGGCGTGCAACAGACGAGCCAGCGCCACCCGTTTTAGGTGCAATTCTTCTTATTAAACTTATAGTTTGAAGTGCTTGCTTTTTTGCCTGAGAGAGCCAAGCAGTCGCTGATCCTGATTGGTGAATTGTTAAGCCCAGAATTTTCAGGCTCGAACTTTCTTGTATTGGGGTGCCTGATTGAGAGAGACAAATTGGATTTGAGGCAAGTTTACGGCGTCCCCAGCGGTTGGCGACTGACGTGTATGAAGTTTTACACACAGAAAGTTGAAGGCCAATGGAGGATGCGTAATCAGAGGTTACGTCTAAGGCTGACTGAAGGGCGGCCTCTTGAGTGAGAAGATCATGGTGAGTGCTCCATACCGTGATATCATCTGCGTACTGCAAAAACTTGATTTCAGGGATGTCATGTAAGCGCCACGCCAATGGCATGAAAGTAATATTGAATAACGTCGGAGACAATACTGATCCTTGGGGCACGCCACGTAGTGAGACGAATGAACCAACAGTGTCACCGCTGAGGCGTATTGCAAATTTTCTTCCGTCCAAAAATGATGCGACAAAAGTGCGTACTCTCGGAGGGAGATGAAGCATGTCAATGGCATTCAGGATTGCAGCATGACTGATGTTGTCATATGCCTTTTCAACATCCATTGCTAATATGGTACGCACATTGCGGCTGCGGGTAGATGACAGAACTGCTGATGCCAAGACAGCCAACCCGTCCTCTGTACCTATGTATGGACGAAATCCAATTTGAGCAGGGTGATAAAAACCGTGCTGTTCAAGCCACCAAGAAAGTCGTGTGGCTAGCATTTTCTCTGCGAGCTTGCAAAGCGTTGATGTTAAGGAGATTGGTCGTAAGTTGGCGAGGTCCGTTGGAGGCTTCCCAGGTTTGGGAATAAGGATCACGACAGCGGTTTTCCAGCTCTCGGGTACGACACCATCAAGCCACACTTTGTTTATGGTGTCTAGTAGTTGAGGAAGTGCAGCAGTACTGAAGTTCTTGTAAACCTCATACTGAATTTTGTCCAGGCCGGGCGCTGTTTCCCGTTTCGCATCGTCAATTGCAGCCAGCAGCTCGCACATCGAAAAGGGGCTCGCAATTCCATCTGCGTCGGCAGCAGATGGTAGTTTCCATGCGTCTGCAGGGATACCTGCCAAATTAAGGTTTACAGCTGAAGGAGGCAGTATATCGTATTTTGGGAAAAATTTTCGAGCAGCTTCTTTGGCGAAATCACCCGGCGACAGATTAGCCGCAAAGCATGCTGTTGCTGCTGCGTCAGTAGAACGACGACCATGTTCCATTGCACGAAACGTTCGTCATAGTGAGGTATTCGATGATTTATCAGAAAATTGTTCACACCACGCATGCCACTGGCGTCGCGAGAGATCGCGTTCATATCTCCGAGCCTTCGCGGTAAGATAATTCAGTCGTGTACGTGCCTGCCCCGAAGTAGGGTCTCGCGTAGCAGCCAGCTCAGCTTGACGGCGGGCTGCCCACAAGTTAAGCAGGCCGAGATCTGGTGCCGGTCGACCTACATCAATCCAGGTAGTAGTCGTAGCGCTGTTTAGTGCTCTCTGTATACGGTCAACAAGGAGTGACGGCGAATCTGAAGACATACTGTCGAGACATGAGCGAAAGCTGTCCCAGTTTATCACCGAACATTTGCGGCGTAAAGGGCGGAGACGGGAGGGATGGAGACCGATGAGGATAGGGTGGTGATCACTTCCCCAGCAGTCCGGCTCCATGTGCCATGAGGGAGTTCCTGCGCCCAACCACCACGTCAAGTCTGGAGCATAGGCAGCACTACGTATGTGACGCACAGGCCGTGTTGCTGTCCAAGGGTGATTAAGCAGAACAAACAGGGCATCAGTGAAGGCGTCCCGCACACGCCTACCACGAGGGCTTGCAGTCGGATACCCCCAATCTGGGTGAGGGGCGTTAAAGTCGCCTCCGACTAAAATTGGACAACCGGGATATTGCCGACGAACACTTAATAACCAGCCAAGATTAATACGGGAAGAGGCGCCTCCAGCTGGTCGAACGTAATAAGAAACAAGAACAACGGTTCCTTTCAGAAATTTCGCAGCAACTGCTACTACCTCTTGGTATGATGTGCACCAGTTTTCGAGAGAAAGACGTACATGAGGAATACTCGTTTCAACATATATCGCCGCCTTTCCCGGGGGAGAAGCAGTCTGCACGCGACGGTCGGTCATTGAAGGAGACACGTAGCCGCTGAAGCCAGGAATAGATGGCAAGGCGTTCGTTTCCTGAAGTAACATAGCCCACACCCGAAGCTTGTTAAATCGCAGTCGGGTCTTGAGCTCGGCCACCTTCGTGGAAATGCCTCTACAGTTCCACTATAGTACACCAGGACGACCGGATTTCGCCATTTTTGTGTGCTAGTCCAAGCGCTGTAGTATCACAGATGTCAGGTTGGACAACTGGTTGACCATATAGCGGAGCAGCGATGTTGCAGAGTTATCATTGGGCGTTGTGGTACTCTGGGAAGAGGCAGCAAATGGCCCTGTTGCGCGGGATGAAGGCGGTTGTGTTGGGCAATTACTAGATTTGGCGGTTACTTCTGCAGCTCGCCGACGTCGAGCAAGCATTTCGCGGTGTTGTCGGAGCTTAGAGACCTCTGCTAAGAGACGATTGATTTGCTCATCCACTACAGCCATATCGTCGTCTGGTAGATCAGTACACTGCTGTATTGGCTGTTGTCGACGGCGTTTCTTGAGCACCGTATCATTGGACTTTGTCTTAGCTGGAGGTGCATTCGAAGCGGGCTCAGGAAGCTCTGGCCACTCGTCATCATTCCACTGAAGAGCTGCAAAGCGATTGGATGTCTGCACCGGTGTCATGTCCTCTATTGACCAACGCTTAGTGTTCCGAAGACGAGCCATCTGCGTTGCCTTTTGCTTTGTCGGACAACTTGGAGATGTTATCTCGTGGTCGTCCGATTTGCAGAGGCCGCATCGTTACGTAACTTTTCCTTCAGACGCACCTTCATCGGCAGTAGCAAAGGGGCAAGATTTGCGCATGTGCCCTGCCCGAAAACAGTTATAACAGTAAACCACACTCGGTTTATACGGCCGTGGCCTTAATATGCAGCCGTAGTAGTACAGACAGGCTGGGAGTGTCGGAGGGCCTCGCAAGGTGATCATGCAGGAACGCCCCTTTCCTATGTGTCGGGCCTGTATGACTCGGTGCGTTGGGCAGTACAGCTCACGTTGAAGGGTGGTTTGATCCTCGTTTATGTCGACGTTGTAAACGACGCAACGCTGCAAGTCGGAGCCTTCAACTAGATACACTTGCACAGGCACTGAGATCTCACTTGTGACTGAAATATAACTAAGCGTTTGGACACGTTCCACCGCAGTAAGTGTCGGGAGCCACACAGCTATAGTGTTTGACTTCTTCCTTGCCGTGAAGCCCCGAAAACCTCTGGTTCCGAGACACGCGTCCAAGTTGGCCTGGATGATCCTGTTTGGTATATTGGTGAGGCTTTTGTTGGCTAGAGATTTAATCGCCACTTTATAAGATGACGATCCCGGTGTAGGTGCAACCTGGTTTTCGATAGTTAAACAGGAGCGCTTTCCTTGATAGCCACCACTTGCCGAGGACGAATTCGGTTGATTATCTTCCGAAGGACGCTTGTGAGGGGCACGGGTGCTCGTTGATACGGATGGTGGAGCCGTAATGTCCATTGAAGAGCTTGTCTCCTCAGGTCGCACTGTTGGATGCGCATCTCGTCGTGTTAGCTGAGTGGCCATAGCCGTGCTCCGCCCAGAGAACAGTTCACTTACGGGCTGTTGTCCATTTTGGGAAGGCTGAATGGGCGCTGGTGCTGAAGAACCGGGAGCACCAAGCTGGACCTGAGGCCGATGGTCAGGTTGAGGTGTCGACGGCAGGGCAGGAGTTGCAGCGAGCAACTCCGGCGAAGCTACCTCTGCCAGCGTGGCAGCGGCAGCACTAGGCCTAGCCTCCGTGCCGACCTGAGCTGCAATCATGCATGAGTAGCATGCGCCGGAGGTCTCGCAACCTGACGCGGAGAGGACGTCTGGAGCTTCCTCGGAAATAGAAGATCCACTTCTCTGGAAACAGAACAGTTGTTACAAGGACGGCAAGAATTTTCAGAGGAGCGATGAAGCCACCTTAGCAGGAAGACACTTCTTCTTTCTTAGTGAGGGCTTAGTTCTCTTAAAGTTGAACGGGGAGCTGGACGTTGGAGCCAAACAATCAGGTTGATGTTTGTGGTGATTTGACGTTGTGGAAATTAGGGCTGGACCTCAGGGGGTAAAGCCGAGCCCGAGGGCACAGTCCGGCGTTCTGGGCTAGGTTTAGATTCTCTATATAGTCGGCTATGCCGAGGTGAGAATATTTCCCAGTTAGCCAGTTCCACCTTGCATCTCTTTTGTAAATGTTGTAAATATTTGCTGTGTGTATAAATATTCAGTTATTGTTTGTGGGATTTAACGTCCCAAAGCATCTCAGGCATTGAGAGACGCCGTAGTGGAGGACTCCGGAAATTTCGACCACCTGTGGTTCTTTAACGTGCACTGACATATGGCACACATCATACGGGCGCCTTGCTTTTCGTCCCCATCGAAAAGCTGCCGCCAAGGCCGCGATTCGATCCCACATCCTTGGGAGGTAAATATTCAGTTATTATTCCCCTGAACTCCTGTCTTCAAGTCTTCGTTCATACCATCTCCGACGGGGTGCCTCTGGCGCAAGGAACCTCCGCTGAACCACGTTACCGTCTCTGACGGCGCACCCCGAGTGCACAAAGGAAAAGAACCAACAACGGAACTTCACTATGAGTCACTATCAAAACCTCTTAGCCTTGTCGCTTCACGGAGACTATTAGTGCAACTTGGCCACCTCGGAGAGATGGTAGCTGGGCAATCCCTTCTCCAGCGGATCCGCAAGAGATCTGATCGAGAGCCTACTTGGCACTTTATACTCTTACTTCTCTAGGCATTAATGTTCGAGTGCAAAGGAAGCGGTTGAAACCACCCTGGTCATTTTCGACCCTCCACTGTATGGTCACGATTCCCCATGTGAGCGCAAAGCGCAGTTCTCCTCTAACGCGTTCGCTTGTACTTGAACATTTAGAGACAGAGTATGCCCGCCCTCTTTACAATTTTACTGATGGTTCTGTAGATAAGGTTAAAAAATGTAGCTCAGTTGCTTTTTACATTCATTCTATGAACTATACGTGGTCTGCACGCTTTAATGAAATCGTATCCCCCACAACTGCCGAAAGTGTTGCTATTGAAATGGTTTTGCGGAAGCTAGGGTCTTGTCCGGCTCAACTTGTTGTCATCCTAACAGATTCAAAATTTGCCCTTCAAAGATTAGAGGGCGAGTTCCCTATTGATGCCTTGTCTATAAGCTCTCTAAGCTTGGTGCAGAATCTGCACAGCAGAATCTTTACTTTATATTTCGAATGGGTGCCCTCACACATAGGTGTCAGAGACAACGAGGTGGCCGACAGTCCTGTCCATAAAGCACTGTTAGGTACGTCCTCAAAACGTTCCTCAGTATAAAAGAAGATTCTTCAGAGAAACGGCACTCAATCATTTTAGTACTCTGTGGAGTGCGCCCCACGAGCCATGCGTGACCAACGGACTGAGAGGACATCAGGTCACTCTACTACATCAAATTCGCACGGGCTCTGCTCGTACTCCTGCCTGGATGCATAAGACTGGCATGCCATCGTCTCCGCTAAGTTCTATATGTGATGTGTGCAGAGATATAGAACATTATACTATGTGCTGTCCAGAGTACAATGCGTAAAGGTGTGTTATGCTCGCTTCCTTCAAGAAGACAGGAGCCCTTCAGAGTGCACTTCAGGACATTGTCTACCCGAGTGAAAACCAGACATGAAGGGAGGCTTCACGCCTTCTTTTACAATTTCTGCAGAACACTGATCTTGACTCTAGATGGTGAATGCTGTAATGGACTATGTTCTACTGTGAGTAAATGTATGCGTAGATGGTGACTTCTGGGGTGAGCTATATTATACTGAGAGTGAATGTGTGCATAGATGGTGGCAGCTGGAATGACCAATGTTTTACTGTGAGTGAATGTGTGCGTAGATGGTGACTTGTGGAGTGGACTATGTTATACTGGGAGTGAATGCGTGCATAGATGGTGACTGCTGGAGTGGAACTATTATGAGTGACTGTGCGCATAGTGGGGCAGATTTCACAGATATTGCGACTTTTTCTTAACACATAAGAGACGCTACGGTGGAGCAATTGCCGGCAGAATAAGCGAGGCTAATCCCACCTGTAGTATACAACTCAACTCAACTCAACTGAAATCTTGTATAGGGTATGTTGATGTGTCACGTTTACCAGGCATGTTGTGGGTGTATCCGCCGCGCATGCGCTTGCATGTCCTTTATTTAGAGGTGTCAACTTCTGAAGAAACTAATTGCTAATTTGCGCTCGTCCTGCAGTGTCTACTGCCTTTGTGTCGTGTCTTTTGCACACAAGATTTCATGACATTACAAGATTCAAGCCAATTCACCCGACAACAGCTTTTTCTGAAGTGCAGAATATGGGCGTCTTTTTTATTAATACTACATCGAAATGCGGCTGCTGGGATGAGGATTGAATAACATGAAACCTTGACCTCAGCTGCCGACTGCCGCAGCCACGAGCTGGCATGGCGAGCATGCTGTCAGGCAAAAATTGGGTTAAAAAAATGTCGAGCTACAGAAAGCTCCGTGGCTCTTTTACTATCGCGTCTGCTACTTGTTTGACTTTTCTTTTCTTCTAGGGATATATACTCTAAAGATTAAAAATATTTAACAGTTTGCAATGCTCGGTCTTCCTCATTTCCAAGTGACCAGCAGAATGCTTGGTGGCGCCGAAGCTACTGACAGAGATCAATACGTGGTGACAGTGACTCATCTGGAGGCAAACTGACAGAAACATAAAAATTGTAAATATCAGTTCAGTGCCGCCACATATAAACGAGATGATTTAGGCACTAATTCCGCAGCATTCTTGGGCAGGGTTGCATTCGTTCCCAAGAAAACCTTCGCAACACTTAGAACGTCTACGTGTATAAGACAAAAGCTCGCTCAGCAACGACCGATTCGAAATCGCCCGCTGGGAAGAGTCATGTGGAACAGTGACGTGATGAATGCATACAGTTAAGAGGCTCATAAGTGGGTTCGAATCCCTATCGCTTAACTATAGACTAGCAGATGCTTGAGACAGCGTAATGGCAGGACACTACCTTCAACACTACACGAAGTATGTCACAATTTTGATGCGAGAGAGGGCAAACATGACGCCATATGTAGGTCCATTAGGGATGTCTTAGAATAAAATAGTGCCCAGAAGCGGCAAGGACGGGAGAGACTTGGACATGGCTGTATCTGTGGTTCATGCCATCCCACTCGTGGCTTCGGTGGTTCGACAACAGCTGGCGTTACAGTTGCTATGTCAGTGACTCCGAGTGAGGCACACGTCCTTCTCTAGGAATGTCCGTGTTATAACTAAGTGTTAAAGGTCAAGGTGAAATCGCCATAACCAAACATTAAAGTCAAAGGTCAACATGACCAAGTGTCATCATGCACGGTCATACGACACATATGTCATACATTGCTAGTATTGGGTGCGTGTGCTTGGTTTGACCTTCATCGAGCTTGAAGGTCAAGCTTGAAATGCGAGCTGGAACTCTGGGTTTTACCTGGGGTAAAGTATATATTTCGTTCTAAAAACAATGTGTATGAGATGCAACACATTTCCAAGGTTGAGGACGTCCCAGTCAAAATATTCAGCCGCCAACGAGCACATTCGTGGCGTTGACGAGATGGGAAAAGTGCATGTGGGAATTAGCCATATGTATGCATGTTATGCTTACTTCCTTTTCCGTATTTATTGCGAAATCAACTTAGCATACATCAAGCGAACGAAGAGTCAGAATGGCATTCTCGATCATGGCCCAGCCAACCGCGCTTGTTGAAATGGGGCGTCAAAATGGCCTCGTCATGCGAAAAAAACGCCATTAGATGGCGGTTTCGTGAGCTTCAAATGCAATCCGATAGCGCTCATCGAGAACTATTCTTTTTTCTTTTTGTTTCGCGAGAGTATTCGCCATGACATTTCTGGCAAATCTGCTCACTTGGAAAGCTTCATGATCACGTGCCCAATTTGGCGCTCTTTCCCCGTGACTGAAGCACCAGAAGGAGATTTCGCTCAACCGCTATCTTCGTACAAACGGGATCACAATTAAATAAAAATCTATAGCAAAGAGTGCGAAAATTGTGAAGCCAGCGTCTCTTACCCGAACTTCTAAATCGCGTCCTTAACAATGTCCTTATGCTCGAAGATCTTCAGATAAGTTACCATGATCATTCTAGCTGTCTTTCTGCCATACCACATAGGATGTAAACAAGTATATACTCTAGACTATGGGATGCTGCAATGCTGCATGAGAGAGGACTTCACATCATATTTTGTAGTCCATTATATATTGGTACGAACTGGGAAGAAGCGGAAAGTGGCGCGGGCAAATACGCTCGCGCTAGGCCGCTACGATTCATTAGAGAGCTTTAGCTTACCGTGAGCCGCGACCCGCCACCATGACCCTCTACCGCGCGTGGGCGGGGCGCACAAGCTGATTGGTCCCGACGCGGCAGGTATATGGGCCGACATCTAGTATGTGGCGCCATCTATCAGCGTCAAGGGTGTCTGGGCATGAGCAGTAGAACACGCGATGGCGGATGTCGGCAGTGGATCGCGGATCACGGTAAACTAAAACTCTCTATTGAAATCACTTCACAGTCATCTGTCATCTCCCTGTTCTCCGGCTTGCCGCCCCTTAACATTTTGGTTGGAGGTGCTGGGTAGTTTATCTTTCCTCATCCTGGGCCCGGAGCTTCAGCCCACCTCGTCTGCTTCCGCCGTCGGCAGCAGCTTCGTGGGCGCATCGTTTTGCTCTTCCCCAGCCTGACAGACCTGTCATGACCTCGCCGTTCACCTCCCCAACCACAAAACTCGACTAAGGAGACGCGCAGCCACATGACTCCACTGGCCTGAGACGCCACCAACACTACCACAAGACAAGACGAGAGGCTTAATCGACCAGATTACCCCACTGACCCGAGTTTCGGACCAAAGACAACCACTACCCAAGACGCCGGCACACATAAGGACATTACCCAAGCCCATGCCATTTTGTGCTTGCCGGGGCCTTGGCCATCGTATCTTGGCGACCTGTAACCCGAAAGCGTCCTGGGCCAGGCTTTATTCGGGGATCATCGCGGCGGCAAGCCGTTGTATTCTTCCCTCCTTCCTCTTTTATATTCACCCATCCAGTCGCACCCATAGTCATGCCATGGATCTCACCGACATCGACAATCTTCCTTGTCCATGATCAGGACGTTCGCTCGGTGGATCCGGGTAATGTTACGGACGGAGAAGAAGCGGGTAGTGGCGCGGGCAGGAGCGCTCGCGCTAGGCCCGCCGCAATTCATTAATATCATTTCACGATCACCGGTCATCTCCCGTTCTCCGGCTTGCTGCCCCGTAAAAATATGTTGCTTGTTGATTAAAGAGAACTGCGTGCGCACCGTTGTGAAGGGCTCCGGGGTAATTTCGACTACCTGAGTTTTTTTTTTCTGCATGTGCTGAAATTTTAATACATCAGCCTTAATGCGCTTCGCTTCCGTCGAACTGTGGCCACCACAGAAAATGAGAGGAAGGGGGATATCCGTATCATCATTTTCAGGATGCCTCAGCCACTGCGCGAGCTTGGCGCTCATGGAGTTAGTGCAGGCGAAGGATACTGCAGTTGTCTGCTCCCGTGCTGTTTTTTTTTCTCAAGTGGTTACACGATCAATGCGATAAGGTGTCTGCTACTTTCTATTTCTCTGAGGACGGCGATACTGAGAGATATGGAATCATTTTCTTCTTGTCTTTTTTCCCGAGAGTGCTCTTAAAGAACAGGAGCACTCTATAGCTCACAAGTTACTTTCTCTCTTTTGTTACCGATTGCAATCATCCGATAATGGTTTCAGGGAACACCAGCATCAGGCTTTTGTATCACTCGGAAGCGCTTGTCTGGAATTCTTTGTTATAATTTTATTTTATTTTTATGCGGTTTGATCACACGAACAGAGATTGGGACAGTACAGCGGCGTGCCGGAGGGCGGATCTTTTGGCTTGAAGGGGTGAATGTTTGTTCGATCAAGGCTTCCGCTCGCGCGCTGGCGGCAATTTCATCAGGATCCGAAACCGTTTGTTGATAGGCATGTCGCTGCCTTTTCTAATCGCTATCTTCCTGCACATTCCATTGTCCCAGTGCCTGTGATAGCGCTCCTCGAAACGTACTTCTGCCCATTCTCCGAAATACCAGGAATTTTGTGTGAGCGATTTATAATTGCGATAAAATCACCTTGATAAAAAGTCATTCCGAAGGGATGCGAGGAGCCACGATACTGTGAAGAGCCTTGTGATCGGCAGGCAAGAAAACTTTTTCGCTGGCGCTCATCAGTCGTGTTGTCTTCCATTTACCTGCAAACTGCACGATGTGAGATAACTGTTGATCTGCTGGTATGTCGCCACACTATACCTGATTACGCCGCTGAGAAAGAAAGCAGTGGTCGAGGCAATGAGTTTAGACGTACGTTAGCTCAAAACAAGGGATGAAGCTCTGACAGGAAATGACAAAAAAAAAATAGAGGATACATTATACTCAGCCCTAGGGGCACGGAGCGATAGTGTTAATGGGCTCCTTGCGCCTTGCTTCGTTTTTAAAAATCGCGACAAATGTGCTGTTGTTTCATTGATATCCCTCTTGATCGAATACAAGCCACTAAGTCTAAAGTTCGAGCGGCACAGTACGATATCTATTCTTTCTTTTTTATATCGTATTGGATTTAAGTTCCTTTCGCCACGTTTCAAAGACAACACTATAGGGCTTATCCCAATTCACAAACGTCCATTCCTGTGGACGCTGCTTGAGAAATAACAGTATGTTGCAAGATCGGCCGTAAACAAAAAACACAAAAATCATTTACTGAATTAAGTTAACCAGACAGAGAACCGCCTCTTTGGGGAGCGAACTTTAGTGAGAAAAAAAGAACAGAAGATGTATACTCACAAAGCACATTCGTTGACGGCCGTGAAAGGTTTTGTTTGCCTGTTTCAACAAAATGAGCGCAAGCCCTGTGATGCAGCGAGGACAACATAGCGGAGCACGTCGCATATGTAATGATTTCGTCGCTCATCGCACATAAAATGGCTCTATTTAACACCTCTTAACTAGTATTTAAGGAAACCGCCAGGCTTGATCAGCGACAGTGCATAACTCCCAATTTCGCGTGAGTAGAAGCAGGTGGTGTCGACTGCTATGATACGGCTCGAAAACAGTATGGTATAGTCACCATCGTCATCATCACCATCGTTATAATCGGGATCAGCTTACGTCCACTGTGGGACGAAGACATTTCAAGCGTCAGTTCAGTTAACCCTGTCCGCCACTTCATCTCCACCAACTTCGTAATCACACCCGCTCACCTGACTTTTCTCTGCCTCCTTCTGAATTTGGCTTGGAAGTCTCAGAAGAGATTCGGGCTACCGGGACGCACGTCCTGGAAGACACATATAGCATCAATACAGGTTTGTATTACATTCATATATCAGGTGCTTTTTTTGCAAGGTCTGCAATTTTTAGAATGCGTAACTGATTTTCGATCACTTTTATCCCTCGGGCTATACGGGGGCTACTGCGGACACCAGGCAAGACGCAGAAAAAGGAGAGAGAGTAGAACTTTTTATTCACACCAGCGGATGAAGGAGCTCCGGCCTTCCGTCGAGGACCGGAGCGTGGATGGTCCGCGCACGTCATCGCTACCCGTGCCCCACGTCACGCCGACGTCATTGCTCTGAGCGACGGCAAGAGAGAGGCGTGTCCGTCCGGGGCCTCGGATTGCGGAGCGGACTGAATATGCCGAGCGCTTCTTTCAGTCCGCGCGGACCGAGCGTCCGCCGCGGACCGAGATTGTTTTTGCTCTTTTTGCTTTATCGTTGCTGCCTCCGCGTTGCTACGCCCGCGCTTTTCGTCTCGTATTCAATTCGAGCGAGGCATTGTTTGTTGTGCATGCGCTGCGTCGTTCGCTCTGTGTTGGCAGCATTGCATCGTTTTTTTTTTTTCTATTTGTGCTTGCGGGTGTGCCAGAGTTGTTGCTTTATCAGTTTCTAGTGCTTATTATCGGTGAAGTAGCAAAAAACGCGCTCAGTGATGAAGCAACAGTCCCGTTTTTAGCGCTCGTAGAGAGCTGCGCACCGATATGGAATATTGAGGATGCTTGCAATGTGTGAACGCTTTTTCGCTTCCTCGTCGTCCTCGCATACTTTACGTAGAACAGCCAGAGCAGCGAGACGACGGTTTCGCTCGGCTTCCATGCTTAAACTCTTGGTAGAGAGGAATGCGGGGGATGGAGGGTGCACGCGGGTGGTCCACTGGCTTCGTGTGAATGCTCGACGGCCGGATGGACACACGGATGCGTTGTCACGTGGCACCAGATCCGTGCTGATGCGCGCGGACCGTCCGCGCTCCGGTCCTTTCGTGGAGCCCGCCTCAACGCAGGCCAGCAGATGTGGTTGGCCGGCGGCGTCCCAGGCCAGTTGGACAGTGGCTAGAGGGTTCGAGCTGCGCAGCATGGTCTAGAGCACTGCATGGGCCTGATATTGCGGCCCATGCCCGGCCCGGGCCCATAGCTGTAAGCCCTGGCTCGGCCCGGGCCCGCGCTGCATGTTCGGACCGGGCCCGCGCTACAATGACTCGGCCTGACCTAGGCCCGGATGTCAGTCTGCGCGGGCTTCCTAAAAATGTGTAGTTAAGGTGAAAAACGAAATGCTTAACTTTTTTTCTTTCCATCATAAATGACCTAATCTTGGTGGACATCCCAACGGTATATAACAGAGTCCACATCCCAACGGTATATAACAGAGTCCACATCCCGAATAACGTGGAACAAAAATTCTAAACACATGGAAGAAAAAACATTTTCAAAACCCTGCATGAAGTATCCCTTTTTTTTATCGAAAGAGCGCGAGACTGCGCTACCAAGGCTCTTATTTGGGCTTGTTGGTTCCTAGAGTCGGACGTAGTGGCTATCGCACGAGGAACTGTGCATGCACCTACCTTCTGTATGCGTCTTCCAATTGTGCTAGCCACTATGTCCGAAGCGAGAATCTGATAAACTTACCAATAATATTGTAAATATTATATATGCTAAGAGCCATATAAGTAATTCTCTCTCTGTTCTCAATTGCTGGATCCGCGATGGATGGTATAACATGCTGTTCGCGATTATTTTCCTTTCGTTATGACTGTACTTCATGTGTAATGTCTTAGTTTACTACAATGAGTGTACTTTTGATCTAAGCAACACATTCCTATCATATATATAGCCTTGAATAGGACTGATAATATTGTTAAATTAAATAAATAATTCTACGTTTATGGTACATAAAAACAAATCAAGATGGGAGAAAATAATGATAAAATATTCTTCTGAGCAGAAGAGGGCACTCTGAAAGTACCCCAGAAGCAATGCTTGGCCAAGAAATGTTTGGCATGTCACTTTAGTTAATGTTGTTGTGCTCATGCACGCTTAAAAGCTATGGATTATAGGGATTTTAAATATGCCTCATTATTATCGATTAGCTCTTAAGGCAAGTTATTTGTTTGATCACATACAGAGACTTTCCGCGGCAACTAGGCCACAGGAGCTTGTGTGAAGGGCAGGAAAAAAAAGTTCTACAAAATCTTGTGCAACAATTTTCTATTGAATAACTCATGGCCGCTCTCCGCATTGTTATAGGAACGGAAAGGATAAAAAAGAACGCCTGTTTTTTTGTTTTTTTTTGTGCATCATTATGTGTTTGAATACTCGAAGATTTCTAATGCAATACTCTCTCATTCGATGGCGTTTTTCGTTTTCGTAGCGTAGAGATGTTTTTTTGTTTAAGGGAGGGAAGACGGCTGCCCGCCGAGCAGTCGAATAAAGGCTCTTCAGTGGCTCTTATGTAGATTCAAATGTCCAGTCGTTGGCGGTGCCACGAAAGAGGAATAATATAAGAATACCTTCTGCTAGATCCGACCAAATGTGCTCACTGATGGCTCAAAAATCCCAAGCTAGCGGTGTTCTGTACTTCATTTAGTAAGCGCGTACTCAAGCAAATAAGCTGCGCACATTGGATATCGACGCGGGCTCTATCAGCGAGGCCGCGGTCGAACTGAAATTGACAACGAACCGCCGCACGCCCGTCTGGCTTTCAGGTGATGATAGCAGTGGGACGAAACCACTGGGTGGAGCTGTATACGTCACAGGCGCTGTGCTAGTGTATGAAACTGCCTATCATGGTGACATATGTAGGCCTTGGAGCGTGCGTTATAATTTTTTAAAGTTTGGCTTTCGCGGTTTTGCTATCTGAGGAGGAGCTACAATTCTGCGAATGCAACATGCCCCCTAAAATCAAAATGAAAGAAATTAACGTAATTAGTTAATTAGCGAACTAATTGAAGCAGTTCATCTTATCTGATCTCCGCCATAATCCTCAATATGCCCCAGGGCTAAAATAAATCTAAAACAGTTGCATTTGCCTTATAATTTTCGACCTCCTGGTCTAATAAAGTTTTTTTCTTACATCATAGGCCTGCAGCAGACGTGGGTACATAATTTAAATCAGTGTCAGAGTCGAATCGACATCATCAGCAGCCAGACTGTACTCACTGAATTGTGAGGGCCTTTCCCTTGCTCTTCTATTTAACCCGGTCTTGTGCTAGCGGCATCCATTTCAACCTTGTGAACCTCTTAACCTCCTCCACCCATCTAACTTTCTGTAGCCCACTGTTAGGTTTTCCTTCCCCTGGAATCTAATTTGTTACCCTAGGCGACCATCGGGTATGCTCGTGGAAGTTTACGAAAAGTCTCGGATATCTCAATGCAAAAGTGTTGGGTAAGTTGTTCGCTCGCAGGCAACTGAAACGCTGAACTTTTCTATACTGAGTGCTTGTTCTTCGATCTGCAGCTTTTATCAGGGTCATATACTTTTATCTTCTTCTTGAAATTTCCTAGGAATTTTATCGCAGATTATAGCGTTAGATAACGCTGAAAAGTACTCACAAGTGAAGTAGTGCTCCGAAGCAAAGATGGCATTTCAAATGCTTTGTTTGCAGAGCGCGGCTCTTATGCGTCCTTTCGTCGGCTGAGCTGCGTCAACATTGGTGCCGTTCCCGGTGTAACCAAGCGAAAGAGAGCCATGTGCCACAAGAGAGTCACGAGACAAAGAGGATTTGGTTGGTTTGGTTTGTGGGGTTTAACGTCCCAAAGCGACTCAGGCTATGAGAGACGCCGTAGTGGAGGACTCCGGAAATTTCGACCACCTGGGGTTCTTTAACGTGCACTCACATCGCACAGCACACGGGCACCTTGCTTTTCGCCTCCATCGAAAAGCGGCCGTCGAGGCCGTGATTCGATCCCGCGTCCACCGACTCTGCGCTTCTCGCTAGTGGCCCTTCTTTTTCATCTGAGAAATTATCTGGCTCATGAAAAAAACAGTGCTTTGTAACAGCACGCACGCTTGCACACACGCACGAACGCACGCACGCACGTACGTACGTACGTACATACATACATACATACATACATACATACATACATACATACATACATACATACATACATACATACATACATACATACATACATACATACATACATACATACATACATACATACATACATACATACATACATACATACATACATACATACATACATACATACATACATACATACATACATACATACATACATACATACATACATACATACATACATACATACATACATACATACATACATACATACATACATACATACATACATACATACATACATACATACATACATACATACATACATACATACATACATACATACATACATACATACATACATACATACTCATAGATTGCAACAATGCTTAAATAGCTGCGCTAATATGACGCATAAGAGAGTATCAATTTTTTTTTTACACTTAGACTCGAAACTGCTCCTTCACGATTAGGCCCTAAATTGGACGCAGTCACAGAACACAAGGACTACGAAAAAAGAGCGCCATAAGAAAGCAACCTTGAATACCTGGTATTAGCACATCTGCCTGCATTGCTACTCGCTTTAACGAGGCAATCACTTCTCAGGTTATGTCTAGAAACATCTTCGCTAGCATCTGTGGCCGTACACTATGGAGGTACTCAGTCACTGAATTGCTTTTCTTGTAGACAAAGGCGCGAAATTGCAGCTGCATAAGAGGACTAGACAGGACCAGATTATCCAGGGTTCAAAGGGTTCAAATAAACTGGGTCCTTCTTTCTTCCCGAGAGCTGGAATAACAATGACGGATTTCGAGGTTTGGTGCCAAAACTAGTAAACCCATCTCCTTCCTGATTACCAATGCAACAACTAGAGCCTATACTATTGCAATGTGGAATGCTTCAAAAGCTGTTGGTCGCATCGTATGCTTATTTCCAAAGTTAGCCTCATATATCGGCAGGTGTAACATTAAGAGAGAGGAAGCGTGCAGAGTGCTTCAGAGAAATAACTCAAGTTACTGACATTTTAGTGGAAATCAAGAAGAAGAAATGGGCATGGGCAGGACATGTAGTGCTAAGAGAGGATAACCGATGGTCGCTTAGGGTAACAAACTGGATTCCAAGGGAAGGAAAGCGTAGCAGGGGGCGGCAGACAGTTAGGTGGACGGATGAGGTTAAGAAGTTCGCAGGGGACAAGTGGATGCAGCTAGCACAGAGGCCTTCGCCCTGCATTGGGTATAGTTAGGCTGATGATGAAAGTGGAAAACTGTGTACTAGCACAAATGGAGGAACAAAAAAATCCAAAGGGCTTTAGCTGGTCCTGCCTGGTTTCAGTTCGTTTCAGGTGGTCCCAACTGGTATTCAACTGGCATTGATTGGTTCCAAACCAGCAGCAGGAACTCAGCGGGTCCAAGTTTGCGGTCAAGTGGAATAAACAGGTTCTAGCTGGCTTTCAGTTCGGAGTCGGCTCGTGTACCACCTGGCTCAGTTGTGTGTTTTATTACTCTAGGTGTAAGCAGTGAAAGCTGTGACAAAAGCAATAAATTATTAGAGATGACTGCCCATATAGCTGACAGTCGCCTCAGCAGTTTTTCGCTGCTGAGATTGGCAATGCAGATTTCCAGGCAGCGCTCACTTTCTGCCAGCGCAACCATTTCAAAAACGATTTAGCTCCCCGCATTATGGCAACGTTGTGTAGTAATAAACATTATTTGCTGTGCTTTAAATCAGCATATAGAGCATATATTATCGCCGTTCGTGTAGAAATGCTGTCTTAGACAATCTTCAATTTGTCTTGATATATGAATTCGCAATAATATCGTATGATTGATGGCGTATTTACAGTAATAATTTGCGAGCAGCTTATGAACAAGGCCCATCTCTACTTCGGCTGTGCTCACACGCAGCCAATCGTCTTGCGCTATCGAATTAGCCAGGAAAATATGTCATGAGAAATTTATTTTACACGAATGCGCGTTCGGAGTCTTGAGGGAGGATGTTTTGTATCTGTAATTCCCTACAAAAGCTTAGTCTCGATGTGCTCTGCGGGCAAGCCCATGTTCAGGCGATGTTCATAAACATACCGCAAAGTCTTCTAGTAAATACGGCGCGTATTCTCTGCAGTAAATCCTAAAACGCGGCAGGCATATAACATGATAACAGTAGGTAAGGTTGGGAGGTGGGGGGGGGGGATGGGGGGGGTTATGGGGTTCTCTTACTTTTTTTTTTTTTTTGAAGCCGGCCCCTCATCACTGTTAATCCTGCCCTGGAGCTAGAATATGAGAATATGAGGAAACCGCTTCACGACTGCATAAGAATAGCGATAAATTACTTTTTCCACACCAGTAAATAACTTACGCGTTGAAACAACGCTCGACCATATCGAAAAATCTAATGTGAATCTAATCTGTAAATACGAGCCTGGCGGGTCGCAACCCTTCTCCTGTCGTGTTCGAGGTATTCTGTTTCGCAGCGTTGAACTGTAGTATTTGTGAATATATTACGCGGGCTAACAATGTGCATTTCTACTGAGCTCCAGCACACTACGCGTCCTCCGCATAGTTTCCGTCACGTATGAGGCTCGACTATATTAGGTGGGGTGAAACTTTGGCCCACCTAAAATATTGTTTTATTTACAGAAATTGATTTTTACATTGGGTGACCTTTTGACACACAATTTATTTACCTTTCAGAAAATATATAGCACTAGCTGTACACGACCTCAAAAATGCTTTTTGTATCCTGCTTTTTTTTTCTTCACACTGAGCAAAAGATGGTAGCTTTAATAGGGTAGAGGGCTTACACGAGGCCGACACTGTCGGCTCAACGACCGTCGTGTCGAGCTGGCTCAGCCCGACGGCAAAGGGGTAGGTTGCCTCGGCCCGACCCTCTGGGCAAGGAGCATGTGTACGCTCCACGTCGGCCCAGCGCCTCCTCGACTCCTCGCTAGTCGACCAACCGCAGGGGATGGGAGCGTGAGCTGTTCGTCTGCGCACTCTACCTCTTTCTCATCTCCCGCCTGAGCTTAGTTCCCTTGCTTGAAGCTAGGTGTAGCGGCAATCTCCGCCTGATTATAGGCTCGACAGGAACGGTTTCATGCAAACCCGGCCGGGTCATGCTGGCTCAGCCTAATAACTGACTCAGCCCGACTATACCCGCTATAGCGTCGGGCTCAAGTATACAAGGCTATAGCGTCTGGAGCTATTGTGATTACCCAGGCGCCAGTTTCCTTCAGTTGCAGTTGTTGCCCCAGCCCACAACATCTTGAGGCACTAGCCATCAATCCCTTGTCACATGCTGAAAAGCGAAGAGAAGAGAGAAGTTTCGGAGAAGAGAAGGCTATTCGGAGAGAGGGACTGGATCTCTTTTCATTGTTTGTTTACTGCCCTGGGTTAGATGATGAATGCAACCCCCAGAGACAGTATAAGAATCGTTAACGGTCGGTGAAGCCCAGAACGGGTCTCAGGAAATGATGCTCCCGCCCCTTTCTCCATCCGCCCTATATTTCTTTCGAAAAACTTTTAAAAAATCAAGAAAATTGGTAGTTGGGAGAACCCGACTAGGCCCCGGTCTAGGGCAAGGCTAGCTTCGAATCTCGCGAGTGCAAGGAGCCCCAAGCTTTTGTTGGGACGCGTAGTTCCTATTTTGAATTTTAAGCGGTCGGCAAGGCCGGCCGCGGTTTCTCAAACTTTTAAAGTTGCAAATACGACACGTAAAAATTTATATAGAGCCTTTGATTTTTATCCGAAAGAGTCTCTGGCCTCCTGTTTTTTCACCGTACGCCATCACCGAAACGACTATACTGGTCCTTTCTCAAAAATGATTTTCTGTGGGTTCAAGTACTGTGCTTTTGCCTTAAGAACTACGAGGGTAAGCAAAAAAAAAATTGACAGCTGATTTTCCTAAGATGACTAAATGCAAAACATATGTGGAAACACGTTTCGTTTCGCTGTCGATTCGAAGCTAGGGTTCAAAGCTCAGGCTTCAGGCAAAAATCGGCGAAATCTCTGACTGAAGATTTTTGTGATAGCGTACAATAAAATATTGGGACTACTTAACGCACATTAAGAGGTTGGTTGGTTTGTGGGGTTTAACGTCCCAAAGCAACTCAGGCTATGAGAGACGCCATTTTAAGAGGAAAGCGCGATAACGAAGTTTGGATCCATAGCAGACGAACAGAAGTTGACGCAGACGACGACAATCAATGCACAGCCTGAATGAGTGGCAGTTAAACATTTCGGACAATCGGCTGCGGTATACGTGTAAGCTTAAACAGGGTGTTGAAATGAAACCCATTCATCATTCGGGACAAATCAAATCTGAAGGAAGGAAAGTGGAAACGCAACTGTGTCGACTGTTTACCAACCTAGCGTCTGAAGAAGAGCAAATGCCTGGCATGCTCATGAATGCCGTAAAAGAAATAAAAGCCACACTGGAAGGTTTTGATAAGTGGATGTATAAGAATGCGGAGATAGCAGCGCGCTCGGAGAAGTGGCTAGCTGGCCAAGTGCCGACGAAAAGGACACTTACAGATAAAAAGCAGCATGCGCGGAAGAACAAAATCGGGACTATCGAGTACGAACGACAACGTCGCAAGAACAGAGCGAAATATAAAGAGCCTTTGTAGAGCATTATCGAAGGTTGTTTGAGTACAAAGCGTCTACTAACGAGGGCCTTTAAACAAAGAGTACTCTCCACTTATGCCTCAACTTGAAAATGAAATCGCTGAACGATAGAGAGGTATTCAAAAGATAGTGACTGCATTAGGCGGATTGAATGCTGGCAAATCCCTATGACCTTGTCGCTTGAGGGCTGCTTGGGTTGTAATGCTTTACAAACTGTTTGTGGAATGCCTCGAAGTAGGTTATTTGCCACCTTCGTTTGACAGACCTTGTACTTTTTAGTACCAAAAACTGAGGACCCCGATAACCTTCTTAAAGTAGGAAGCTGCAGGTCAATCGCGTTAACCAACGTAGAATATACAGCCCTCAAGAAGGTTCAAGCAGAAAGAATACAAAGCGTTATTAAATTTATTGTAGGGCCTCACCGAGCATGTCGGATAAAAGTAGGTAGGAGTATATTATATTTAACAATATTGTAAGGTAACGCGAAGGTCGGACTTGGGGAATCAGGCTTTATTACAGACCTGAAGCCTTGGTCGCACACTGCAGCCAAACACACTCCGCGATGACGATGGGTATCTACAAGAGGGAGCAGGATGAAGATGAAGCAGCACGTTCAGCAGTGTGGAAGATGAAGCGCCACACAGTGCTCACACTATTTCGCCCGCGCAGTTCAAGCGGCCAGCCTGGCCGCAATTAGTCCGCAGGAATGCGCCGAACAAAAGGTTTCATACGTGAAACGTGGACAACTTCAGTGCCACGGTAACGACAGTCCGGAGGAGGGTAAACAGGGGAGACGCGATAGTTGACCGGGGAGGTTTTTGCAAGAACTGTGTAAGGACCAATGTAACGGTGCTGTAACTTGTCACAAAGGCCAGGAGTGCGTAATGGGGTCCAAAGTAACACCTCGTCGCCGGGACGGAACGAAACTTGGCGATGGGTTGCATCATAGCGGTACTTGCGGTCTTCCTGGCTAGCTTCCGTGTTGACGCGAGCAAGCCGGCGTGATTTGGCCACTCGGGAAAGGAACTGGTCAGGAAGAGAGGATGAGGAACTGGCATGTGTAGAAAGAAAAGAGGCGTCAAGAAAGGTAGCGGGAGAACGGCCGTAAACGAGGAAAAACGGGGTGTAACCTGTGGTCCGCTGTACAGCCGTATTGTAGGCGAACGTAACAAAAGGAAGTATTACGTCCCAGTTTCGGTGGTCCTGGTCGACATACATAGACAACATGTCAGAAAGCGTGCGGTGGAACCGCTCAGTCAACCCATTGGTCTGCGGGTGATAGCTGGAGGTCAATTTGTGATGTGTGGTTGAGGCTTCAATAACTTCGGCTACAATCTTCGACAGAAATGTCCGACCACGATCGCTGAGAAGCACTTGAGGGGCCCCATGGCGCAGTACGAGCGATTCCAAAAAGAAGGTCGCGACCTCATGTGCTGAGCCATTAGGCAGGGAAGCGGTCTCAGCGTAGCGTGTTAGGTGGTCGACGGCGGTGACGATCCAGCGATTACCTCGTGCGGACAATGGAAGTGGCCCGTATAAGTCTATGCCAACAACGGCAAAAGGAGTAGCAGGGCAAGGTAGCGGCTGTAGTAGGCCAGCAGGAGGAGAAGTGGGCCGTTTGCGGCGCTGACATGGCAGACAAGAGGCGACGTATTTTGCCACACTTGAGGCGAGGCCTGGCCAGAAGAAACGGGCTTTCACGCGGTGGTAAGTTTTATGAAAGCCTAAGTGACCGGCTGTAGCATCATCGTGGAAAGCCGCCAGGATACGGGTGCGAAGCGCTCTCGGAATAACGGGGACCCAACGGGTGCCTTCGGAGCAATAAATATAACGGGAGAGCACGCCGTTGTCAAGTTTGAACTTTTGGAGTTGCCTGCGCATCCTAGCGGTAGGAGGGTGAGAAGCACCGGTGAGAAGGTTGATTAGGGAAATACAGTAGGGATCTGCTCGCTGGTTTGAAATAATGGCGTAGCGATCTGGAGCAGCGGCAAGAGTAGCACAGGTTAAGGTTGGGGCTCTGGACGACATTGGGACGTCGAGGGTGCACGCAGGAAGGCTCGAGGAAGCACTAGGTGGCGATTCTGATAGCGGGCAGCGGGAAAGAGCATCGGCATCTCGATGTTTGCGTCCCGATTTGAATATGACATCAAAGTGGTACTCCTGCAAACGCAAAATCCAACGGCCCAGGCGTCCAGTCAAATTTTTGAGGGTTGATAACCAGCACAGAGCGTGGTGATCGGTAACGATCGTGAAATGGCGGCCGTAGAGGTAGGGGCGAAATTTCTGAACTGCCCAAACGACGGCTAGGCACTCTTGCTCAGTGATGGTGTAGTTGCGTTCCGCTAGTGTTAGAGTTCGACTGGCAAACGCAATTACCTTTTCCCGAGAAGCGGTATCACGTTGCAGAAGTATGGCGCCGATACCGAGGCTGCTGGCATCGGTGTGAAGAATGGTGGCAGCAGTGTCGTCGAAGTGAACGAGAACAGGGTCCGAAGTGAGGGCATTCTTTAGGGTTTGGAAAGCTTTTTCGCATTCTTCGGACCAATTGAAAGTAGTACGGTCTGTAAGGAGGCGGTGCAGCGGTGCAGCAATGGTAGCGAAATTTCGAATGAAACGGCGAAAGTACGAAGACAGGCCAAGGAAACTGCGTAGTTCCTTAGTCCGCTGAGGGCGTGCAAAGTTCAAAACTGCAGCAAGCTTGTCAGGGTCGGGTCGAATGCCATCGCGGCTGACGAGGTGGCCCAGGATCTTGATTTCTTTCTTGGCGAAATTACACTTTTTTGTGTTCAGCTGGAGACCGGCGGATGCCAGGCACGTTAATACTTGATCAAGGCGGCATAAATGATCAGAAAAAGTCGCAGAGAAAATAACTATGTCGTCCAGGTAGCACAAGCATGTTTTCCACTTAAGTCCTCTAAGAACAGTGTCAATCATGCGCTCAAACGTAGCGGGGGCATTACAAAGTCCAAAAGGCATGACATTGAATTCGTAAAGCCCATCGGGAGTAGCGAATGCTGTTTTTTCTTTGTCGGCTTCGTGCATCGGTATCTGCCAGTAACCGGAACGCAAATCCAAAGTGGAGAAATATTCGGCGCCCTGAAGACAGTCGAGGGAGTCGTCAATTCGTGGCATAGGGTAAACATCTTTTCGAGTGACTTTGTTAAGTGCGCGGTAATCAACGCAAAAACGCACGGACCCATCCTTTTTTTTGACCAAGACGACCGGAGATGACCAGGGGCTAGCTGATGGCCGAATAATGTCCCGCCGGAGCATATCATTCACATTATCTTCTATGATTTTACGTTCTGATAAGGAAACACGGTAAGGGCGGCGGCTAACAATAGAAGTACCTTCTGTAATAATGCGGTGCTGTGCAGAAGACGTTCGGCCCAAGGTCGGAGAAGTGACATCAAAGGAGGCTTGGTGTTTTCGAAGTAATTCCTGCAAAGCTTGGCGGTGAGTCGCAGGAAGGTCAGGATTGATGGTGCCAAAGAGAACACAGAGAGAAGCATCGGAAGAAGCTGCTGGTGAGGAAGAGGGGGCGGTAAGGGTGGTGAGGGACACCGGGTGAATGTCCAGGACACAAGGAAAACATGTCCCTTTAGTCAGCACAATGGGCTCTGGGGAAGTGTTCGAAGCAGCGACAAGCGCTGTGCCATGCTCAAACCGAACAAGACTTGGTGGTAGCGCGATTCCGCGGGTCAGATGGCGATCAGAAGGCACGATTAGCACATCTCCGTTATCAATGTCAGCAGAAGTAAGCGCGACAAGTTGTTCGCATCCAGGGGGCAACACTGAGTTAGTAGCGGCAAGCAGGCGATAACGGGGCTCGGGATGTTCAGAAGACGGATCGCTCTCGTTCATGTAAATGATCCTGTCGCGACACGAAATGCTGGCTGATGCGGCAGACAGAAAATCCCAGCCTAAAATAATTGGGTGAGCGCACGGTGACATCACGGCAAATTGTACATGGTGGCGGACACCGTCAACAAAAACTCGCACAGTACACTTAGCAGAAGGCCGAATTATTGCACCATTAGCTCCACGGAGTTCAGGTCCATCATAAGGCGTTTTCACTTTTCGCAAGCGGGAGCACAAGTCAGTGTGTATCACAGAAACAGCGGCGCCCGTGTCAACCAAAGCTTCAACAGATAATCCTTCAACCCGCACTAAAATAATATTCCAGGGACGTTCCGGAGGATTTTTGGGATGGCCGAAGAGTGCAGTTTTCCCTCCTAAAACTGCAGTGGTCAGTTTTCCGACAGGCGGGGGGTCGTCAGAGAAGCTTGACGGAGAGGCGAGGCTGAGCGGCGAAAAGGCGAAAGAGAACGGCGTCTTGAAGGCCTGTAACCAGCAGGCGGAGCGGGGCTTTCTGGCGGGGGTGATGAACGTCGGGGATAATCGGGGAATGAACGGTGGTTAGAGCCGGAAAAGCGAGGAGGGTAGTCTGCTTCAAATGATTCGTAGCCGCGGCGTTCATTCTGGAGCCTGCGACGACAGAAGCGGGAAATATGGCCTCGGTACCCGCAGTAATAACACACAGGCCGGGCTGGGCGCCAGTTGGGGTAGTATGTCGGCGCTGCGGCAGGTGGTGCCAATGCAGCGACATGAGCAGTGGTAGGCGCCGGTGGCGTAGGCACTCCAACTGCGGGCGGCAAGGACGTAATCTGGGCGTACGTTGGCACCTGACAAATGGTAGGAGCGACCGATGTTGGCGGGGAATAGGTCATTGAGGCCAGCTCTTCTTTAACAATGCTACGCAGGCCGGCACTTGAATTATGTGGCTCAGATGCAGGGCGGCACAAATTACCTTGAGCCGAGAGCTCTTCACGAATTAATTCGCGAATAAGCACACGGAGGTCAGCTTCGGCAGTGAAACCAAATGAAGTGGGATCAGGCTGCAGGCGTATTGACTGTAGTTCGTCAAGGCGTTGACAAGTGGATATGATGGCATCGATTGTGGTAGGGTTCTGCACGGCCAGGGCGTTGTAGGCGAGTGGCCCAATACCTTTAAGGACGTGCCGAACCCGCTCGGCCTCTGGCATTGTGTCATTGATGCGCCGACAAAGTGAAAGTACATCTTCTATATAAGAGGTGTAGGTCTCATTAGGCCGCTGAAGTCGGGCTTCTAGCTTCTTCTTGGCGGACTCCGTGCGAACAGTAGGAGCGCAGAAAATCTGGCGTAACTTTTGTTTAAAGGTAGCCCAGTCCGGAATCGTCGACTCATGATTTAGAAACCACGTTTTGGCCACATCCGTCAAATAAAAGGACACATTAATTAATTTAAGAGAATCGTCCCATCGGTTGAAAGCACTGACCCGGTCGTAGCTGTCGAGCCAGTCATCAGCGTCGTCGCCGCGGAGACCGGCGAACATCTGCGGGTCGCGCTGGCGGCTACTGACAGTCCAAGTGGCAAGGGGAGCTGGAGTCGAGTTGGTAGCAGCCGGAATAGCGGAGTGGCCTTCTTGTGTCATGACGATGGTGGTCGGGGTCAAACGGCGGCCAGAACGAAGCTCCAGGTGGATGCAGGTGACGAAGCAGCGGGGAAATCAAGGCGCACCTCCACCACGTGTAAGGTAACGCGAAGGTCGGACTTGGGGAATCAGGCTTTATTACAGACCTGAAGCCTTGGTCGCACACTGCAGCCAAACACACTCCGCGATGACGATGGGTATCTACAAGAGGGAGCAGGATGAAGATGAAGCAGCACGTTCAGCAGTGTGGAAGATGAAGCGCCACACAGTGCTCACAATATTTACGCAATCAATTTTCAGTGTTGCGATGCTCCAACCCGTAAAGTTGCAATGCTTCAATCTGACCTTGAAAAAGCATTCAATAAGGTTTCGCACGAAATACTACACTGCTCGTTGGAGTATGTGGGCTTGAATTCAGTCATCAGTAATGGTATTAAAATAACATATGCATCTTTTTCCACACGTCTCATGATAAACTAAGTGCTAACAGAGAACGTTTTTGTGCGCGCATCTGTACGACAGGCTTTCCCGCTTTATACTCTGCTCTACATTTGGAGTTTGTGCAGGAGGATTGATTGTTGCCAGGTGGTCTATTCGCGGTTTTATGTTTGGGACATGCGAGTGTGCAATACTTCTAAGACCTCACAGTAGTTCCACTGAGGCTGAAAAGGAGCTGAAAAGCTTTGCAAACGAACAAGTGGTATTGTTAATTTATTGAAATGCTTGTGATTATGGCATGGAAAATGGGATATTCAGACAGAGACGTTTGACAGTGGGGGATGGACAAAAACGCCAGAGGTTTACTTGGGAGCTCTGTTTGACCAATGCAAATTCAATTCCGATTACTGTATAGGAGTAAAAAAGGGGATAAAATGCGTCATAAAACGATGGATCAAATTCATCAATTTTTGCATGTCCAGCTGTGTATAATATAGAAAATTGAGGGAAGATACCAGGCCGCCTCTACCTTTCTTTAATCCCAGGCTGTCCCCATGGCTGTAAATGTGGCAACATGACACTGGGTCTTTATTGTTGTTGTTGTTGTTGTCCAAATAACTTATGGCACATACCCACAGAGGGAGATCGGCCAAGAATTGGGTAGCAAATAATTTTTTTTTAAATATACTTGCATAAAAAAAATGATTTGAGGGGTAGAGGAAAGGAAACAAAACGGGAAATAAGTGAAATATAAAATGAAAAGTGGTAACACTCACGGGAGATTGACATTATAATTGTAGAACAAGTGATGTTTAAATATTTAGCAAGGCAAACGATTTGAGTCCAGTAAAAAATTTTGCATGGCGGTAAAAACAGACCTGTGACTGTGCCCAAGGATGGTGGCGCCAAATGATAACAATGTCGGGCTGCTTAAACTAAGGCCAAGCTGTTGCAATGGCCTTTCCATCAACTGTTTTCTCAACGTAGTAAAGCGGCGGCAAAACAATAAAAAGTGATCTAATGTTTCTTGTTCACCGCAAAATGCGCAGACGGGAGACACTGCCAAACTAGACTTGTAAAGATAGAAATTTAAAGGTGGGATACGGCATCGCAGCCTTGTTAGTGAAATCTCAAGTTGCCGTGAATGACATAATTTTCTATTCCAAGAATAATTTAGATGCAGGTAGTCATCAGATCTTAAAATATGTCCATTTTTCATATTTAATAGAACGTTTCTTATTGCACGCTCTTCGTTCCCAAAGCTTCTTCTTTGTCTTTCTCATCGTTCTGTTTACAGATTCTTGCTCGAGTCTGCAACACACTCCGCGGCCTGAGGTGAGATGTAGCTCGATGGTGGAACAGTATCGCACCAATGATCTGTGATGACAGTCATGATGAATTCGGTACTGTCATCTCGCTCGTGAACTTCGTCAGTGATGCATGATTTCCTCCACGAACACTGGCATCCAACTTCCGCAGTTGGACACCAACAGTTCAGAACAAGATGAATCTGTAGGGGCAAGGCAGCACAGATTCGAATCGCACACTCTAGCCCAAACTGTCCAAGTTCTTCCGAGAATTCTTGTGCTGCACGCCCTGCAACACACTGCGCAGATTAATCGGCGCTGAGTGACCCCAATACATAGCTCAACGTCAATCTCATAGTTCATGTAGGAGTCCAGTAAGTACAGTGACACATCGGTAGTTTCCTCGCAGCCTGTGGCAACCCTTATGATAATGACCTGCGACCAATGGATGTCGTCTAAGATGCCGTCGTGAGAGTTGTAGACCGGAAGTTGATTCCGCTCGTTCAACATATGCCTCAGTTTCGCATCGTGGTTCACCTGGTGGCTGTAAGTGATCAAGCTATCATCGCTGTTCTGCTACAGGGTCATTGTAGCTATGGGACCCTTATTAAAGTTGCACAATGTCTATGGGTTCCGGTTCTGTTGAGTGAGGACCAGAGCACCACCTCTCCAGGTATCGGCTGTGACACCACTTGCACTGCTTACAAGTAACGTGGTACTTTAAGAGAAAGAGGCTCACTGAGCTGCTCCGCGTTTTTTGGAAGTCACAGTCTCGATTTCCAGAGCACTGATGGTTTCGTGTTGTTTCTGTTGGAACTCTGGCTTTAGTATGAGTTCGTAAAGCTCCTGCTCGCTCACAATCTTCTTGTATAGCGTCGTGTCGGGCTCGATATATCCAAGTTCGAACATCTGGAGCACCACGGACAGGGGGCAGGACTTGGACGCCACCTGGTTGTTGGAGCCTTGCTCCCCGGCATTGAATGTCTTGCGGCTTCGTCCCACTTCACTTTAAGCGTAATCGCCATAGATTTGTTCAACTGCTTAAACATGTAATCTCAACGCTGGAATTGCATACATGGTGCTGGAGGTTCTAGGCGCACATCATTGACGCCAACACTTTGACACAACTCACGTGCATACATATCAAATGCATATCAAATGCAAAGACACAATGTTTATTTTTTATTTTTTATGAGTGATCGAAGTGGGTGGTAGCAGGCTTATTTGCCACTCTTGCCAGGCAGGATGATGCCATCATACTTCTGTTGGAACCATTTGATGGCCTCCGCCTTGCAGAGCCGGTGGTTAGCACCAATGGTGCCCTTCTTGTGGCGCCGGTGGGCAACGTTGAAACCTGGCCGTCCCAGGACCACGTAGAAGTCCAGGCCGTAGATACCAATGGTGGGGTCATACTTGATGCCCAAGTCAATGTGCTCCTGGATGCCAAAGCCAAAATTTCCCGTGTCCGAGAAGTTGTCCTTGCGCAGCTCGTACTCTCGCACCTTGAGGCCTTTCTCAAGAATCTCCTCTGCCTTGGGTCCCCGTATTGTGCAGTGCACGGCAATCTTTTCGTTTCTCCTGATGCCGAAAGATCGCACTGTGTAGCGGGCCTTGGAGAAAACTGGTTGCTGGCCTGTTAGTTGTTCGAGCACCTTGGCAGCTCGTGTCAGCCTGTCTCCGGACTCACCAACACAAATGTTAAGGCACAGCTTTCGGATTCGAACCTCCCGCATGGGGTTCTTATCCTTGTCTTTCTTGTCCTTCTTGATTACTTTCGGCTTCGCCGTCATGGTGCCGACCGGAAAAAGAACTTCGCTTGCCTTGACTTGTCTGTCTACACTCTGAAAAAACACTTGGTTTCCACTAATTTCTTTTTGCGCACTGGCCTTTGTGTGTGTGTGTGTGTGTGTGTGTGTGTGTGTGTGTGTGTGTGTGTGTGTGTGTGTGTGTGTGTGTGTGTGTGTGTGTGTGTGTGTGTGTGTGTGTGTGTGTGTGTGTGTGTGTGTGTGTGTGTGTGTGTGTGTGTGTGTGTGTGTGTGTGTGTGTGTGTGTGTGTGTGTGTGTGTGTGTGTGTGTGTGTGTGTGTGTGTGTGTGTGTGTGTGTGTGTGTGTGTGTGTGTGTGTGTGTGTGTGTGTGTGTGTGTGTGTGTGTGTGTGTGTGTGTGTGTGTGTGTGTGTGTGTGTGTGTGTGTGTGTGTGTGTGTGTGTGTGTGTGTGTGTGTGTGTGTGTGTGTGTGTGTGTGTGTGTGTGTGTGTGTGTGTGTGTGTGTGTGTGTGTGTGTGTGTGTGTGTGTGTGTGTGTGTGTGTGTGTGTGTGTGTGTGTGTGTGTGTGTGTGTGTGTGTGTGTGTGTGTGTGTGTGTGTGTGTGTGTGTGTGTGTGTGTGTGTGTGTGTGTGTGTGTGTGTGTGTGTGTGTGTGTGTGTGTGTGTGTGTGTGTGTGTGTGTGTGTGTGTGTGTGTGTGTGTGTGTGTGTGTGTGTGTGTGTGTGTGTGTGTGTGTGTGTGTGTGTGTGTGTGTGTGTGTGTGTGTGTGTGTGTGTGTGTGTGTGTGTGTGTGTGTGTGTGTGTGTGTGTGTGTGTGTGTGTGTGTGTGTGTGTGTGTGTGTGTGTGTGTGTGTGTGTGTGTGTGTGTGTGTGCGCGTGCGCGTGCGCGTGCGCGTGCGCGTGCGCGTGCGCGTGCGCGTGCGCGTGTGCGTGTGCGTGTGCGTGTGCGTGTGCGTGTGCGTGCGCGTGTGTGTGTGTGTGTGTGTGTGTGTGTGTGTGTGTGTGTGTGTGTGTGTGTGTGTGTGTGTGTGTGTGTGTGTGTGTGTGTGTGTGTGTGTGTGTGTGTGTGTGTGTGTGTGTGTGTGTGTGTGTGTGTGTGTGTGTGCGTGCGTGCGTGTGCGTGTGTATGTGTGTGTGTGTGTGTGTGTGTGTTGGTGAAGCAATGGCCGCCACTTTTCCAGGCTGCTCGATGATTCTTTTTCTTTCTTAGCCAACCTTGCGCACTGCACAAGTGTTTGCAGCATTGCACGACTAAGTTCTCGCGCTTGTATAATAACATCGTCTACAGAGGTCCGCATGTCAGCTGAAATCACTGTTACGGCGTCTTCCTCTCGCATATGTTCTTCAGAAGCCGCACTATGAAGCTCATCGAGGGAGACTGAGTAACTATGCGGTTCACTTTATTATTTTGCTCAGGGCCATTGAATGCGCTTCCATCGTTTTTTGTTGACGGCTTCTGGGGGCCTTGAGTGAGGTCGCTACATCCCATAGGCTGCTTCTTGCCCGTCTCGCACCTCCGCAGGCCGATAAAATCGATTCCGTTGGATGATCGCTCCGTGGCTATGTCATTAGGCGCACTATCAACATGTTGCACTCGTTCGCAATCTTCTTTCGTTGGAGGTCTGAAAAGAATCTTGTGTTTAAACAGCACAGAAGTCTCTCCTCGACTTTCAACGTCCGTAACTGCCTCGAAGCTTTGTTTGCTCTTGGGGAGCCCCATCTGGATCGATATCTGATTGCAATACGTCTGGTCGAAAGGTGTTTCCCACTGTATGGCAGCCGCTCCTCTGTGACTGCTGACCTCGCTCGGGACCTACTTACAATCATCACTCTTATCAATGAATTTCTGCGATGCCTCGTTGTACTGTGCTTCCTCCTTTGATGCCTTTGGGTTTGGCTCGAATAAATTGAAATAGGGCATTGACGTGAAAACGGTGGCACTGACGACGATGCCTCTTTTTAAGCTCAATGACAGAATCGCTGGTTAAGTTGAAAGGAGATTCGGCGAAATGCTCCGGTGAAGGCGCTTTCGTGGAAGATGCCGATGGGGAGCATCGCAGGGAGTTCAACTGCTGCGTTCATAAACCAACGGCTGTCGGCAGCAGAAGCTGTCGACTGAAGGGCCTCGATTTGGTGGCAAAGGAGTGTCATGGTTCTTGTGGCAGTTTTCTTATGCTCCTGCGCAGATAAGACATCTTCAGCCAAAATATTTTCTTTCAAAACCTGCATCTTCTCACTGAGCAAGCGCAAGCCGTTGTTGCAGGTTTTCAGTCGGCCTTTAACTTAAGAATAGTTCCTTCGTTCGATTCCAGTTCACTTGCCTCATTGCACAGCCAGGTCAGAAAAGCTCATTGAATAATTCGCTTCCCTTTGACGCGGTCCATGGTGTCTCGCTGTAGCCCTCTTCGTCTCTCTCCGGTGAGGTTCGTTGGCGGAGCTTCGTGGTATCTTCCTGAACGATCGTTGTTATTCCTTTTGCAACATCCGGGAAGGATCGATGGAGAAGCTCACATTACCCTTCCAGGTTTCGGCACCAAAAAAATATAAAAACGAGACAGACACCAGGCCGCCTCTACACTGCGTTTAATCCCCGGCTGTCCCCACGTTTGTCAATGCCATGCTGCGAGATTGACAGCTGAGGATAGCCGGGAATTAAACGTATTCAGAGGCGTCCTGGTGCCTGCCCTTCTTCTTCTATATATAACACTTTCTTTAGGAGCAAAAATCTTGTGCCTTCTTAAAGTGTTTTACTGCGCGAGAACCAATGTTTAACGGTTCCATCGCGTATTCGTTGTGTTCATCTGGTCATCTCGATGGGAGCATATCATCAGATTAATCATTTCAGACGAGTAAGTGATGGTCTCTCGTTGATCCACCTGTATGTGCGATAGTTGGTTTTGAAGTTTTATTACTTGCGTTTAAAAAATGACGCACCGTTAAGGATACTCACGCAGATTATCCGGAGTACTACAAAAATTATTTGTTTCAACAGGTTATTGTAGACGGTGCACCGTTTCTCGATCTTTACTGATTTGATTTGATTTGATTTGTGGGGTTTAATGTCCCAAAGCAACTCAGGCTATGACAGACGCCGTAGTGGAGGACTCCGGAAATTTCGCCCACCTGGGGTTCTTTAACGTGCACTGACATCGGACAGCACACGGGCGCCTTGCTTTTCGCCTCCATCGAAAAGCGGCCGCCGGGGCCGGGATTCGATCCCGCGTCCTTGGGAACAGCAGTCAAGTTTCTCGATCTTTGCGTGAAGTTGTTAGGAATTGTCCTTTTTTGCGCATAAAATGTTCCTTGCAAGACTTTTCAAATGGAAATGGTAAGCGACTGCATAAGGATGTTATTGCTAATATTTTCTGAGCCCCTGTGTATAGGGCCCCGTATGCTGAAAGACCAGGCAATTGATGTGTACGAAAGAGTGAAACCAATAGTCGTCGCCCCTGGCACTAAAACTACTTTCTTGTTTAAACTTCAAACCGGCGACCTGGCACTGAAGGCGCGGATAGATAAAAAGGTATTTTTGTACAATGGGGCTCCTAATGTTTTGTTTGCGAAAAATTCGAGACAATAGAATACGTTCTCCTTGACGGATGGGACGCAATGTCGGGATGTTTTACAAAAGATGCTGAAAAAAGATCTGCCTCTGGCACCACGAATTATTCAACATTTAACAGTTGAAGCTAGCCTATGTGTAGTACGACGTTGCCATGCTGTTTGGTCTCCGTAGCATGCGGCGAAATACAAGCTGGCATTTCGGAGTTGTGACCTTGAGGCGGGACCTTTATGCAGTTACAGTATTGAAAGTGTATGAAGGTGGAGAGAACCCATAAGACATCAACAGTGGAATGCTAATGTTGTCTTAACTGCGTTGGACAAATTAGTTAAAATGAATGTCGATTAGATGCGGATGTCTGCCGAGTGGCATAGCCATTGTATCTCACCTGTTTGAAAGCTTTCTGTATTATTTATGCCAATTCAGGGGTAAAGAACAAAACTCTGTGTTGTACTCGCTTTCCCCGAAAATTGCCCGAATTCGAATTCGTTACAAGGAATCTTTTTTGGAGCAAGCTGAAAGGCAGAGGCTCCAGATGCCTTGCGGTTTTCCGATTTACCCCGTGAAGTAGTGCTTTGGCCCTAGAAAACTTCTAAATTTCTCTGTGCAATTTATTTTCTGAAAATTTTAGTTATGGACATAATTTTTTCTACATAGTTTCCTTCGTTTTCGGTACGCTGGACCATTGGTCAAGAGCGGGCGTATTCCTGCCAAGGGGAAGATTTTCTTCTGGCCCTGAAGGCGCTTTTCGTCCACTTTGGGCAACTCTAGTGATCTACTATCTTGCGAAGCATCCCTAAAGATCCCAAAAAGATAGCAGTCGGATGGAGAAAGATCTAGAGTGCAGGCAGGGTGTTCGAGTGCCATAAAGATCTGTGATGAATTTCAGCCCCTTTCACACTCTCCTACTGGATAAATGGAATCACTGCTCGCTGTTTCCTCTTCGTGCAAGTATTAACGAAGCGGACATTTTTGCGCGGTGCTAGCTGGCTAGCAACTATATATAGCATGACCAGGATCTACCTACGCAGCCTTGACCACGAAGGCACCAACACGATGCACGCGGGGGCACATGGCAATAAGACGGCTGTGTGAGCTCGCGTGCGTAGCAGACTCTTCATTAGAAGTGTCTTCACGACCAGCCGAACGCGTTCTTCTCGGACAGAATAAGCTAGCTTGTTTCTTGATGAACCAGCTGCGTTAAAAAGAGAACAGCCTACACGGAGAAATGATAACATGCTGCGCAGGTCCGGTCATAATATCACAGAGCACGCGCCTCTGGTGTTTGAAAAAATTTCCCCTCTTCCATAGAGAATATTTGATGTTTACTTAGAGCCGTACGGGAGCGCACCAGTGGCATGTGCTTACATATGTATAGGATGCTTCCCAATATTTCCTTAGGTTACGCGTGACAAAAGATGTTATCGCCCAAAGCATGCTCCATATGTTATTATGGCCAGGATTGTACACCTACCTTTGTCTAACTAAACTAAAACGAAAACTGCAGATAATTATTCACTTGCTTCTCCTAAGGCGTTATCAAACAAAATTTTCTACAAATATTAGTTAATACCTTTTAGCGACTGCTGGAAAAATCTACATCCTAAGTCAATTTGTATTTTTTTTTTTGTAGTGCAGTGCTTCATCTGACAGTCTTTTTTTTTTTTTTTTCAGCTCCGGCTAGCTGAATGGAAGAAACGATGCAACAGCTGCGTCATGCTACAGAGATGTTTCTAGTCTGCTGTCACCGCTTTTCAGGCGTAATAACGCGAAATCAGTGAAATCATAGAAGGTGAATGTCCTCGGAACACGTGTGATCTAGAAGAATTCAAGCAAAAAGAGTATTCTGAAAATAGAATTGATTTTGGGTTCCCAATGTGTACAATCACACCAGCCGCAGTAGTTAAACACTTTATTTTAAGTGTTTTGTTATTAGGTGTCTGACAGTAGAACTAACGGCCTGAGGGTGACAACTGTAATCTCACTATGTGCCTCTCTGGCCGAATAACACATGAAGAGGTTGCACTCATGCATCCACCAGCTCCTAGTTTAAAAAAAAAAAAAATCTGCAACATGCCATTGTGATTACACGGTAGAAGAAAAGTGCCCTACAGTAAAATCTTGTTACGAGAGACATGGTTACAAGAGACACTCTATTATAAACAACCCTTGAAAATGGTTTGATTGGTTTTCCTATGTTCGCCATGTTAACAACATTGCATACAAATACAAGAGACTTGGTTGCAAGAGACACTTTGGTACTAAGGCCAACTCTTGCAGGTTCCTAAAGTAACTTCTTCACTGTTTAGAAGAGACACAATTAACCCAGGTACGCTCATTCAACGCAGCTGACTCGTACCAAATCGTATGCGCGGCAGTTTGGATTCTCTTATCTAAATTCTGTTCCATATCAGTGTCTTTTTTTGTTGCAATATGTCAAGAACCGGGAAGGAGTGCCTCCTCTTGCCTTGGAAATCCAAACGTCCCTGTTGTTTCAGTCACACATTATGTGATGACAGTGGCTGAAATGAAGCAATGAGGACGTTTTGACTTGCCAGTCAAGAGGAGGCACTCCTTCCCGGTTCCTGACATATTGCAACACGATAGGACACTGATATGGAACAGAATTTAGCTAAGGGAATCTAAACTGCTGCACATATGAGTGGCTAAGAACTTCTGGTTACAAGATACCTAGATTTTCGGCTCTCTTGAGTGTCTCTTGTAACGAGGTTTTACTGTATTAGGCTTGGTTTTATATATGCCAATGGGTTTAAAGGGCCGCTGTACAGGGTATAACATTTTAAACAAACAATTAAGCCCACTGCTTCGATGAGATATCGGGGATAGTCTCTGCAAAATGCTACAGTGATTCGCGCGTCGGAAATAAATAAATATACAAATTAAAGCTCTCATGCTCCCCTTCAAAAGGCAGGTTCCGTGCGCTCTACTCTGGGCGCCGCTCCTGGCCGGTGACCTCAATACTAAAGACGGCATCCTTTGGTTCGTCTCTCTGACCGCCGAGTGAAGGGTGGGAGAAGACCACTAATTGTGTGAGCCACTCTCTTTCTCGCCTTGGGTTCTTTAATGTGCACTGACATCGCAGAGCACACGGGCGCCTAGCTTTTCGCCCCCATCAAAAAGCGATCGCCACGGCCAGGATTCGATCCCGCATCCTTGGCACAGCAGACGAGTGCCCTAACCAGTGCACCACCGCGGCGGGCTAAAGAAATATGATATATGCGGTGGGAGTAATATTATCACCAAAATGACGGACCTTTTTTTTTTAACATTTTAGCAAACAAACAATAATCAGCGACAAGTTTAAGATACTGTATTGTTAGGAGAAAAATACGAATGAGTACGCCAATTTACATCGCAGAGCAGTTGACAAGTGCGGAGAAGAATAGGAGGGAGGTCAACTGATTGTTAATTACAAATTATGGCCAGCACTTCACCAATATTCGTGAAAGGAAAGCTTGTAGCCGATGTACAGGTGCCGACATAAGTAAACGAGCACGCTTTTTCGTTCAAATCAAAATCACACCTTCTGCACTGCAGATAAGAAAACAATATTTGTCCAAGTGAAAGGGCACTGCATGGCGTCCATTACCGGTTGGTACATACCACGGCTTCTAGTCTCGGTTACGCAACGCGTAAAAAATGTTACAAGAAAATAGCGTGACCTTTGTCCGCACCGGTACACACACTCTCAGTACACACCTCGTAATTTGCGGAAATAAAGCTTAGAAAAATGGTCCGCGTAATATATGTTTTGCAAAACAGGAGGAATGTAAGATGCCAAACAAAGGTGACGCAACAGCTTAACTCAGATAAAAAGAGAAAACGGGCATGAGCAGGGCATGAAATCTTCCAGCGAAGGGGAGGCTGAAAATAACCGGCGTAGTCATTTCTCACCTTGACAATACGTCTAGTACGCACGCCTTGTATACTTCCGACCGCAAAATTTTACGGCCAATATTTCATTTCAGCCACTCGAAATATCTAAAGCTGTGTTTTAAAGTGTATGCTTCATCGCCTGGTGATATACCAGAGTAACATTACGATTTTCTTTTTCCAAGAACGCGCACCCCGTCACCTTTGTAGCCTATAGTATCACTGACACCATATCGCTCATACATTCCGCGATGTGTAGCTTCGATGAAATTAACAACTGTGAGAATGTGAACATTATCATTGTCTTCAGCCAAAACCTCTTCGGGCTATTTTTCTTTTATTACAGGTCAGCAAGTTCTTTGTCGCGCGCATACATGGTAGCGTACGTTTCTAATACTCACGCCTGTCGAACATATCAGAATAGAAATGCCAAGATGCTACACTAATGTTAGGGACATCACCTGTGGCTGTTTGGAAGCAGTGGTAGATGTAGAAAGCTTGGTGTGGCTATCAGGACAAGGCATGTATAACAATGCTGTGGCGAACGCCACAAAGTGTGGGACAGCGCACAGGACGTTGCGTAACACACAAGTAATTATCCGTCTCGCGGAAATTGGTCATCGATAGCGCACCTGAGCAAAGCTTAAACGCAGGGCGTCCTTGATCCCCTATCAAGAGTAATTATGTCCGCGGCGAAATAGCCGCAGGCAATTAATAAGAGCACGCCACTATGATGCAACACAGGTTCGGACTACGCAAAAACAGTTTTCAGCCCATGTACCTCAATAGTGAGAAGTTCAGCAAACATTTATCAACTTTTGATAAAGCAGTTATTCGCCTATCGTCTTGTGAAACACATGGCGCAGACACTTAACTAAGGTGACGTCGCTAAGCGGAAAAATGCTTGCACTCCAAAATTTGAGCGGAATTCCCCATTGAGAGCATTCGTTTTTCCAGAGATCCACTGCACTTGGATAGCTTGGGGACAAACGAAGCGAAACCAAGCTTAGGATTTACAGTATTTGTAAAGCCTGCCACTCACACAAATCACCATGTGCTAAAAGAACTTGCGATGTGCAATGAACAGAGAGATTTGTGTAGCAGTGTAAACGTTTTCCTATAACTGGGTAAAAGTTGGGTCTGCAGTGGCCATCACACAAAATTCCAGCGGGAAGGAAAGTATAGTGCGTAATTAGAACTGTTCTTGCTACCTAAACATGAAGCTGATCCTGCGATTAACCTTTAAGCCGAATAAAAGTGACACATTCGGGATGTTTGATATAGCCACACATAAAAAACATTTTGCTTCCTGTTAAGATTGAGTAAGCGGAGTAATTAAGGATACCGCGGGCCCTTTTTTTAGAAAATGTTGATAGTGATAAGCTAACCGACTGCGGCGAGCGGTTGCAGCGATGCACCTGCGGTCCTCGTGCGTCACAGAAGCAGAAAAAATAAAAACTTTGACGGAGCGGATTCGAACCCAGAAAAATCTTGCGGGATGCGAGTGCAGAGCCTCGCTTGGAGGACAAAGGCGAAAGTGACTTTCCGCTCGGCTCCAAGAGATGACATCGACTGTTGGTGCGAGACTTTAACAAGAGCATAGCTCCAAATCCACAGTTTGCATCAGATGTCAAGGCCACATTTGGGACAGTACTCGTCAATGCTGACAACATGGTTACGACACAGTGGCGTAGTTGTATAGATTCAATATCGCAGGCTGAAAACATCGCCGCAAGACACGTTCATCTCATGAACGTTACCGGCATGACCACAAGGATGTACTAGTCAGGGTGAGTGCGAATAAATGCAACAAAATCAAAAGAACTCGGGAGTATGCAGTGGTGATAGCTTCTAAGAATTCAAGCGCAACAACGACGACACAGAGATTCGGATAGACGTGTGTCGTGGTTGCTGCTTCTGAATTCTTAAAAAATTATGCACAAGCATGCTCGACAAAGGGCTTTGTTGAAATGGCCAATAAAAAAAAATGTTTGCAATCGTTTAAAAAGTAGCCAGACAGTCTTCAGCTTAGTCAGCTCCTTTCTAGTGCATTTAAACGCTGCTCTTGGAGAGCATGAACTGCTATCTTTTTTTTTTTATTTAGTGTACCTTGCCATAGTACGTATAGGATCAATTTTTGCTTCAACCAGTTAGCGCTTAACTCTGAAAACAGATATAACTAGAAAGTTGTACGTCTGCGTTCAGTTGCAAATGTGGCCTTATTGTGAAACCGTTGATAATGCTCTCAGTAGAGTGCGCGAAATCCGAATTTGGGTGCGGAGCGTGTGCCCCAAGAATGGATGAATGAAATATAAGAGCATTTTATTTGAACGGGGAGGGGGGAGAGGGAGCGATTGCCATCATCCTCGGTTTTTTTTTTCGTTTTTTATTATTGTTATACACTGGTAAATAAATTCACCATTTCTTTATTTCATTTTCTTCGTACACTTCCGAGCCGAGAGTGCTTCCCAAATTTCTTTGTCACTACTTATACCAGTCACGTCTGGGTGGACGCCATGAGTAAGTACAATATAAGACCTGTTCTACGTGGAAGCGCTAAATACCTTTCTTCCTCTTCCATGCTGTCTCAGTGATTTTGGCGTTCGGTTGCAGATCTCGAGATCGTGGGCTCGATCCAGGCCCCGGCGATCGCGTTTCGATAAAGGCGAAACAGAATAACACTCGAAATCTGTACGATGACCAACTTATGAGAAATTTTAGGTGATAAAGTTAAGCCGGTGCCCTCTACTGCCTGTTGCCTCATGACCCCCGTGTCTCTTCGTGACGTTAAACTTCGCAGTTCACGAAATGTAGTTTTCTATGTAGCGCGTTATTCAAGGAAATGAGCTCACCCAGATAGGATAAGGTGAGGTCATGTGCTTGACCTTGAGTTTGGAACTTCCATATCGGGCTGGTAGCGCAGTTAACCCCTCTTATAATTTCCTAAATTGGCGTTACCATGTTTGGCGTTTTCATGGTAAACTTGTCAGTAAAGCAAGAAGTAATTGCGGAAACTGATACTCCCACATAAAGGCATGGGGTATAGTGACGTTAAAAGCGTTAAATTATGCCGCTACATAAATCGCATCAATTACGGCTATAATATTTAGTTCTGAGCATATCCTGCTCCGCCATTGGCAGAACATTGCTCATTGAGGCGAAGTCGACATAGCATTTATGATAGGCGTTCATTATTCCCGGCTTTTAGAGTTTATAAGAAACAAATAGCTTGGCCGGAATTTCACTCGACTACGGTTTTTGCGGTATGTTCTTTTTCTGTTCAACTCTACACTGCCCTGCGAAGCTAGAAATGTAGGCAAATATTGAGAAACGCTCATGTTTTACGATCCCAGAGTAAACACGAATAAATGTTACTGAATCCACTTAAGGCTGCTTGCGTGCTGTGAAGATCAAAGCATAAATGTACAATTGAAACTTTTGTTTTTGTTCTATAAATCTTTTTCATTATCACTGGCTATCACACAACTACTGGCTACATAGAGCATTCACTTGTTTCATCTTTACTCGGATTGAAAGAACGAACCTTCGTGGCATATGGGTAAGAGTGCCCGTCTAGGAATCCGAAGGTCTTTCTTTAATTCCCACTCTACCCAAATTTTATTTACAGCTGAAGTATTTTTTCTTGCTTGCAGGAAGCTCCTTCTTAAGTCTGGAGTCGATTCGAATATTTTTGGCCTGTCATTCTACACCTACAGTCTCGTTGCACCGTTAACTATCCTAGGCACAGTCCATCACGTCGAGAGGTCCCATGGGTTTTGGTACCACTTTCGCGGGGCACCCAACGGCGCGTTTCGTTACTTATAAACCAGATCAGACTTTAACTTTAAAAGGTCGCTAACTAATCCACTTGTTTCATGATTGCCCGAGAATAAAATTCTAAGCGGCACTTTGGACCACTAAAGTGCGATGCGGTAAAAACCTTTATTGTGCGATGGTGTGAAGCCCTTCACTACCGTTCTCTCTTTTTTCAACCAACCTTCCTCACTTTCCTTACGGCTCGGTTAAGGTGTCCGTGGAGAATTGTGACAGATACCGCGCCTTTTCTTTCCTGCAAACCAATCTGAAAAGCCGCTGATTCCTGCTTCACTGCGTTTTTTGTCCGTATGCTGTGTAGTGCGGCGTTCGAGGAAGCGCCGAATGAAAGACGTCACACGGACGCCTGGATCGGACGCCCGGCAAGGCCAGCTTCATATACGCGTGAATCGCCTGGTTTTCGTGGTTAGTGATAGTGAGAGCGATGATGATAATGACAGATGTGACTGTGAACAGGCGTCATCAGTTGGTGATGTCGTGACCGGATGTGTCGTCATCTTTGTCATTATCATCCTGTCACTATCACCAACTACCACTATGATTACCGGTCACTATCTACCACTAACTAGCTGCGCCAGTCTCTATGGAAACCGTGCTGGCATAACGCTAGACAAGGAGAACTAAGATACATTTCTCACGGGCCCGGCGTGGCTAGGTCAGGATGATTGACAGCTACAGTGTTACTGAACAACGACAGTATGAGCCATTAAAGGCTTTCGCCTTGAAAGAGGGCGGAAAACAGGGCGGGAAGGAAAATGTGTTGAGCGAAATCGCCGAACATACAAGAGGTTGAGAAAAGAAGGGATTGGTGCATCCTGTCACTAGTGGATATGACGACTTGCAAGTGCACTCTAGATTTAGGTTCAATGTGCTCCGCGCTCAAGTAAAACGATAAGCTCCAATGCTGAAATGCGATAAGCTGAAAGCCCCCCCCCCCCCCCCCCACACACACACACACGCACACACAGGAGCGCAGTGACTTTCTTCGTTGGCTCAGGAGACAACCTTTCTATATATCGACTGATGCAAATGACAGTATTGGTGTGTTCACACTACGATTTTTTTTTTATTCTTGCTGTTGAACGCTTCATATAATGGCACTGAATAAAATCAAATCGTTGTCGATTCGGAGCTGTGTGTGTGGTCTTTCTTTCCAATCCCTTTTTTTTTTTTTTTTTTATAACGTCCGAGGTAACAACCCCCCAATGTTTGTCTTAGTGCAAGCAGTAATTTTCTTACGCCGTTCTAAGCATCTCCAGCTAAAAGCCCTCATAAAAACACGCTGATAAATTACGTTCAAAGCACCGAAAGCTCACAGAGCGCTTCAATTTCTTTTAGTGCATGGTTAGACGAGAATTCGCACGATCTGCGTGGGTGCCAGGAGTTACACCCCATCAGATCATTATAGCTACATTTGGTAAGATTCCGTCCTACAAATCAGCCCGCCCCAATCGCTCAGTATCAGACTGAGCACTGGTCGCAATATGGGTTCGTGCTGCGATTCGGCCTTATTCATCGCTGATCCCATTTGGAGCATCCCGTTATCACGATCTATCTTTGCTTTCTTTACTAGGTGTGAGCTTTGGATGGAGACAAGTTATCTTTTCAAAAGCCAATAGGACACTTAGGTTCCCCATCCTCCCCCTGATCTCGGGCTTGGTCCCCCTCTGTCGTGTGCGTCCGGCGGGACACCCCGCGGTGAAAGAATGGCCATTGCCGGAGCGCTGAGTCGAGGTGCCCAACTTAGACGAAGACAAGCTATCCGGCCTCGCGAGCACTTCGGGTTCTGAGAATTGAAGTTTTGTGGCCCTTAGAAGATGCCGCGAGAAGATGCTCCAGAAATGGAGACGGGATGGGTACGGCTACTGCTCATCGGACGGCACGTGTGGCTCCTGCTGCGCGCTGCTTTTGTTCATTGAGAGCTTTTTCGTGTCGGTCAACGGGGCTGTAGCCATGTGTTTTGATGGTTTCGAGGAAACGCGTGGTGCGGGAAAGCCAAAGCAGTTTCATTAGCCCCGGCTCACCATTGGCTCGCTCAAACATCCTCGGATTGGCTATCAGGAATGGGACCATGATTTATGCGTAGAAAAAACCCCTAAAATCTGGGAGAACTGACTTAAGGGGATGTTTTGGCACGAAATGAGAAGAGCGCGGCAGGTATCGGCTGCCTCTGGACTGCCATCTTTGTAACCGCCTTTCTTCATCTGCCCTGTATGTCTCTGACCCTGTCTTCAATAAACGAGCTTTTTATTCAAGAGTTCTGCAACTTGCAACGTGTCGCCGGACGAGCGGACGAACGAGGTTGGCGCTCTTTGTTCGACGGACGCACTATAGGATCATCATCGTCATCACTTCGACAGACGTCCGTTCGTAATTTAACTGACACAATTAGTTCGACCCTGCCATCAACCATTGCTGCTCTGAAGCGCAACTTTCAAAAACAAGTCTACCAGACTGTGTGTACAGTAGCCGTTGTTTTTTTTGTTTTTTTTTTTTCATTCAACCTATGGGAGTGTGGGAGTGGATATAGCGTTCACCTACCGAACCCAATGTCACGGGATCAAATGCCATTCGCGGCGGTAGCCCTTCAATGACAGTCCGTGTTTTGATTTCGGCTCTCCTAAATACATATACGTGGTAGACTGTATTTAAGTGCTAGTACGAGTATAAGGTGTTCAGTGTGGTGTTCTCGAAGCACTGTGCGTATCACGGTAATTTGGTGTTTAAAAAAAACACAAAAAAATATTAGTAGAGTGGATTAAAAATCATTCAGAGTGTACTGAAAAGTTTCTAAGGTTATAAGGATGGATTGCGCGCTGAATTAGCATTGGATTGGAGTGTCACAAGACGGCTACGAAAACACGATCGAGACCATCGCCGTCCACATATTACGTCGCATTCTATATACCAACTTTGCCAGCTGAATGCCATCAAGCTCACATAGACGACGATACGGGCTCGTCCACCAAATCGAAGCGAGTGATACTGAGAATTCATAGCCTAGTCTGCAGTAATTTTTCATTCTTCAAAATTAATTACTTGAAAAAGCTCCTAGCTATTTTTAATCACTGGTTGCAGGCACAGAGGGCAATTAAGTAGTTTCAGAATACTCAGAAAACAGCTGACCGAAATACCTGAATGAAGGAACTATTTACGCATCTTTATTTTTAGGCATGTAAACAAAGCTATCACGTGACCGGCTGCTTGCTATATCTCGGACACAGTGCTCACGCAAAGCCGCACCTTGGGCGAAAAGATTTTCTTTTCTGAGACGCGTATCGGGACCCTGCAATAGCTCCACGGTCACGCGGAAGCCTTTTGTTATTACCGAGTGAGGTATCTGTTAAAGAAAGCAGAAAGAACTTATTTACGTAAATGATGGCCTAGTGCAAATATTTCAGTTCGTAGGGATTCAAAAAGATTTCTGAACTGACACCTTATCCATGAAGTGAATAATAAAACGTTAAGCAGGTTTGATTTACTGATTACTTACCTTTAGAGAGAGAGATAAACTTCTGTCAGAGCAAGAGTGAAATATTCCCCATAGGTGGACAGCGTCCTTAGTCCAGGAAGACGTGTATCCGAACCACCTTATGAGTCCAATCGAGTACACCCGCGTACAGCTTTTCGTTGCTCTGCAGCGGAAACTACGCAGGTAAAAGGAAGAAGACGTACATTTGTCACTGTGCTTTGGCATGTGCTGTTCGGAGTAAGGATCCGGTGGTTAAATGAGGTAACCAGCTCACTGTGGGACGGGAACAAAATCCCTTCCCTTTCCTGCGTGGCACGCGCTGTAGAGCCACTAAAAATTGCCCGAAGCCTGACAGCTGGGCATCCCACTGATATTTAACCAGGCGTTTGGCACTGACGATTCCATGCAGTCCGTCGCATCTCCACGCCACATTTCGTAGGGTGTTCGGCGCTTAACAGAATGCGCGTTCATAGCTGAAGGTGATGGGCGAAGTCTATACGTAATAAAGTGTCGTAGACGTCACAGTTCGCTTGAATTTTAAAGCGAAAGCCATATATGGATCATCAGCAACGAAACCGGCGTTGGATGTCCGTAGAAAGTGACACCGAAGCCCACGTGACCTCGTGACGTCATCAGTAGTGCCCAAGGTAGCCAACAATGCATCTAGAGACATACGGAGAATGAAAGACCAAATATATTCGGATTCACGACAAATTTTACAGAAAGCTTCTTGTAGCAAAGAAAGTCATCTGAGCTGAAAAAGAAAAAAAAAAAACACGTTAATTTTGATAGGGTGGCAATCTAACTACAGCCTTTGGATTCCGAAGGGTGCACGCTTACTTACAAGCCACGAAGGCTCGTTGGTCCAAAGCGAATAAAAGTGGGCCACGTGAATGCAAGATGCAGACATACTTCTAAAAGGAAGGGATAATGAAAAAAAAAACAAAATCAACAAAATTGGCCAATACGCAATCATGCATTTCTCTTCATTGCACGCAACAAGCAGTGCCCTCCATATATGTATATATATATATATTGTTCTGGAGGTAAATGCTGTCTTTTTAAGTATCGGGCGGGGAGGGAATACGTTCTTCAATCAGATCTAGAGATATTTTTCGACAAATAGACGGGACCGCCTGGAAACGTATCAAGTAGAGGACGTGGGTAGCGCAGCAGCGGAGCCACAAAGTGTCCCGTAGATTCCTCAACGTAGGATGGTTCCCAAGGGATATCTTCAGCTGAGAAGTGAAGCTGGCAATCTGGACAGAAGTATTACTAGCCTGTTAAAGTGCCTGCTACACAGGAGAGCACCCTTTATAAAACTGAAGAAAATGCAAATGAAGGAAGCAGCTAGAAATTGCAATGATTTCTATTCAAAAATTTATTTATTGAGGGCACCTTGCTTGCGCTGCGGATGTAGCATGGCGAAACAAAAATTATAGCCACAATGCATCGTGCTTAAGAGGAACAGCGACTCCACCTGCGTTCGAACGCACACCAAGCGCAAAGGTAAATGCCGCGCACATTTCGTAATGACTTAAAACCTCCTGTATGCAACTAGATGTTGTGTTGCTTAGCAATGTTTACTGCCGTATAAACGGAACGACAGGTTAAGTAGGGCTTCATTACTGCTTTGAGTAAAGCTGACTTAAAGGAAAAAAAAAAAAGATACATTACGGAGGATGCTTAGAATTTTACGAACATTAAGGTTAACGCTAGTTGGACGTTCAGTTAAACTTTTTTATCTTTTCTTCACACTCCCTGAAATTCAACTCTCCCTGTATACATTAAATCCACAGCACGTATCGTCCACATCCTCTTCACGACGGCAGTGACGATGAGCGGGATTTCTAGCTGCTCTAGCCTCTTCTGCCGTAGCGTATTTTCTCGGCCTTCCCCACCCTCGACTATAGGGCCGGATGCATCGTCACCTATAGTGGATAAATGAAGGGGAAATGAGGATGCTCGTTGTAATACACGAAGGAAAGAAGCCAACAGTCGACGAGGCCAACGAAAGCATTGGGGGTTATACTTTGTCTTTTTTTTTTAATTTTACTTTGATAATCACATAAATTAGTATGGTAATCTGTTCAGGGCAAAGATCAGGGCACTTGATCACGTTCTACGTAACGCTGTGGTAACACAGGACGTTCCACGTCCGCCGCTATGGTTGAGAGTGGCGCTGGTGAGCACTCTCAAGGTTCGTATACAGACAACATAAATACCCAATAAAGTAGCAGGGGGGGGCAGCGGCCGATGTAGCTCAGTTGGAAGAGCACCGGACGCGATATTCGGAGGTCGTGGGTTCGGTTCCCACCATCGGCACATTGCTTTTTCTTCTACTTTGCGTTTAATTATCTTTGCCCTGAACAGATTACATTACTAATTTATGTAATTACTGAAGTTAAAATTAAAAAAAAAAAGACAAAGTACAATCCCCAATGCTTTCCTTCGCCTCGCCGACTGTTGGCTTCTTTCCTTCGTCACCTATAGTGGTGTGTAATGAAGCTCTAAGGCCCTGTGACAAGTATACAAGGCGGGTTACCGCGGTGTGAACAGTCGTGGACTCGGGAGTGCTGATTCGAGGAGGCAGCGAGAGCAATCCTTACTTAAAACGCGGATCGTGCTCATGGTTGTTCCATTTTTGCTTCAGCACAGGTCTCCTTTAAAAGCGAGTTGGAGGTGTACAACGAGAAGTGGATGATTGTGTGCCTTTTCAGCTTTTCGCTTCGAAACAGCGCCGGGTGAATACACTCAAAGGCGTCTGTGTGCTGTGTGATGGCAGTCACGTTAAATTCCCAGGAGGTCGAAATTATTCCAATTATCTCCACTACGCACCTCCTTCCCTCTTCGTTGAATCCTATACTTTCCCCCGTCATACCCACGCGACGCGGTTCAAGTGGCCACGGAGAAGTACGCCAGTTGCTGCGCCTTTCCTTTACTATAAACCAATTTACAATTTTACAAGACACTTTTTAAACATACTCTGCTCCGGTAGTAGTTTCCGTTTTCCATCGCGAAATGATCGTGTGGGACCGTGGCGCCATTCTTGGGGACGATGCATAGAAGCCGCTTTTCCGAACATCTCGTTATACCTCGTTTGGTGCCCGGATGACAGGTAATGAATGGGTGTCCGGATGTTTGCTCTCGGTTCTGGCTTGACGTCACCTCAAGGCCGCTGAAAACGAGAGCTAAAAGTATTTCAAGCTTAAAATATGCCTGATGCTATACCAATCTCGAGTACTTCGACAGGATGAACGCCTCACGAGGTACTGAGCTTATATACTGCTGGCAGCGTTCCTCGTCCCGAGTAAAAAGCGATAAATGTGCTTTACGGTTTGTTAAATAAATGCCATCTCAATTGGGCACACGACACCGATTTTATATGACCACCCTTACCAGCACCACTTGGCGTAGATCATCTTGCACACGGTGGAGGACGCACACACAACACGCAGACTCTGCCAGAGAAAAAATGACTGCATGAAAAACCAAGTTAGCGCGGAGTCACTGAAGACAGTGTCGACGCGGATTAACTTATATAGGTTCACAAAGAACTAAAAGTTTTTAGTGAACGCAGTTAAGTGCGCGTGAAAGCTACAACGGCGGTCGAATCTTTCACCGACGTTGAAACCGGTGTTCGTTTGCCCCGCGAAGCAGCTTCTTCTCAGGATTCATCGGGGTGGCAATGGTTTATTAAAAATAAACAAAATGAATGAAAAAATTCTGCTAGCAACGGAAATTGCTACGTAGTATATCTTAAGTATCTGAGCTGTGGTCGGCGGAAAGAAAACAGATAGGAGAAGAAGTACAGAGGGGAGCGATGGCAACGAAGGCGAAGGGTAGTTCTGTACATTATTTAAAAAATGCAAAAAGTGAACGAGTTCGAGTCACTTGCGCGCAAGTGTCCAGACACTGTCCAAAAACGACTGCGCGGGAGCGGTCACTGCTATTATTTACGGATTATAGTTACAATAGGTACACATAGCCGCGCGCACGTAGCGCCCTGTTGCAGACTTATACCGCGTAAGACACACTGCACAAGCTACCTCGTGGGTATTAACGGTACCTGTAACAGATGGATGAATGAATGGAATATAGAAGCGTTCCCTTTGAAACGGGGTGGTAGAATTCCGGGGATCGAGGGACGAATCTTCTCTCCTGCCGAGCACCTGCGGCTGGCCACTCGGTAGGCTTGAGTTATTTTGCGGTGGTTGCTGAGGAGTGGCGTAAATCGGGGATGGGATGGGAGGGGGCGAGTAGGTGGGAGGGATAAGGGGTTCTAAGCACATTCGATTAGGGTAAGGGTAACAGCCTCGACTGTCCTCTGCGTTGGCGTCGAATGATAGCAGCAGTACATCCAACACGGATAAACCACAGAGCGAGGAGGCTTCTTCTCTTCCCCAAAATGGCTCAAGCGGAATCAGACGTTCAAAAAAAAGTCCTATGAAAATACAATCTGCCAATTCTCGAATCTGCCATTCAATCTTACAATTGCCAATCTGTCAATAACAATAATCTACCAGCAATCAAGGCGCATGACATTACTAATTCATATTTAATTAAGCTTCAAGCCTCGGTTTTTCTAGCATCGAGTTGCGGCTGACACATTATTGAGTAATCCCCAATCATTTATTCAGGGTCTTTCGTTCAGACCTGGCTAACTCAACATACGTGGCTACGTATGCTCTTTCCGCGGACAGTATCGGCGGGTGGTTAATTCAATTAATATCAGCACCATTTCTTTATTGGGCGCTAACGGCCATTCCATCCCTGATGAAGAATGGGCAACAGGTTTGAACTCCGCCTTCTGCAGCAATTTCGTTCAGTGTACCTACATCACATTTCCTCAAACTAAATACTATAACTACCTAACTATGGATCCAATAATCATAGAACCCCGAGGTATTGAGAAGATATTCGACTCCCTTAAAACATGTTCTAGCCCGGGCAATGACTTAATCAATTCAAAATTTCTAAAGGGCGCTAAAACGTACGGTTCATTATTACTGTCTAAGATATTTCAGCAGTCCCTCCACACTGCATGATGTCCTACCTGCTGACTGGACGGTCGAGAATCTCGGGGTCCCCATGTATAAATCAGGCAACAAGAATTCACCCCTGAATTACCGCCCCATCTCCTTAATAAACATTCCATGTAAAGTATTTGAACACATAATGTATTCAGGCATTGCAAACTTCCTGGAATCGAATTCATTTTTTACTAATACACAACAGGTTTCCCGTAAGCGGCTGTCCTGCGAAACACAGTACCATTCACACACAAACTTCCTGCCATCCTCTATCGTCGCTTATTAGCCGAATGCGTCTTTCTCGACTTCGCAAAGACCTTTGAAAACGTACCCCATAAACTACTACTCCTCCTCAAGCTAAGTAAAATAACCTCAATCAAAATTTTTCTTCTTGACTTGAATATTTTTTTTTTTTATAACCGCTCTGAGTTCGTAGCTACTAACATCTTCCCCATTAAGTCTCGTCGAATCTGGCGCACCCCAGGATTCGGTTTTAGGCTCTCTCCTGTTTCTGATTTATATTAACGACTTACTTAATTGCATATCTTCTAACATAGGTACACCTTTTTGTTGATAACTGTGTTATTTTTCGTGAAATTAACGGTAACGGACGTAACGACGTCTGTGCTCTGCAGGACGAGCTCACTTCCATATCCACGTGGTGTAAATTATGACTAATTCAACTTAATTCTTCAAAATGCAAAGTTTTACATGTTTTCGACACATCACCTGCTACTAATACATATCTGAATATCAGTGTACTCGAGGCAGTCACATCATATCGATAAATTTGGCGTCCATGTAACTTCTTCTCACACTTGGTCACTCCACATTAACACCGTAATTAGCAAGGCTAACAGCATGCTAGGCTACCTGCGCCGCAACTCCTCTACCACTCCTATACTTCATTAAACCTAACGCAGTTCAAAACGCCTGTCTACACCAAACGATACGCATAAGCAATTTGGGGTCCAAGCTCCACTAACTTAACTAATTCGCTCGAGCTCGTGCAAAACAACTCTGCCCGCTTCATCCTTCTTAACTATACACTCGTACAGCAAGTGCCACATCACCAAATCTTCCTGCTTTAGCCGCCAGTCTAAAATTCTCATGGTTATGCCTATTCCCAAAGATCTTCTACAATTACCCCATTGTACGAGACGAACTCATTCCTGTTCCGTATTTCATCTCATCCCGGCTTGATCATGCAAAGTCGGAATCGTATCATACAAAATCAACGCTTCTTCGCCGTCGTTCATTTCTCGCACATCATCATCATCATCATCATCATCATCATCATCATCAGCCTGACTATACCCACTGCAGGGCGAAGGCCTCTCCCATATTTCTCCACTTAACCCGGTTCTGTGCTAGCTGCATCCACTTGACCCCCGCGAACTTCTTAACCTCATCCGCCCACCTAACTTTCTGCCGCCCCCTGCTACGCTTACCTTCTCGTGGAATCCAGTTTGTTACCCTAAGCGACCATCGGTTATCCTCTCTTCGCACTACATGTCCTGCCCATGTCCATTTCTTCTTAATTTCCACTAGAATGTCGGTAACTTGAGTTATTTCTCTGACCCACTGTGCACGCTTCCTATCTCTTAATGTTACCCCTACCATTTTTCGTTTTATAGCCCTCTGTGTTGTTCTCAACTTAAGTAGAACTCTCTTGGTTATCCTCCACGTTTCAGCCCCATAGGTAAGTACAGGTAAGATGCAACTGTTGTATACTTTCCTTTTGAGCGATACCGGTAAGCTGCTAGTCATAATCTGCGAGTGCTTGCCAAATGCGCTCCATCCCAATCTAATTTTCTTGTTATTTCTTTTTCATGGCCCGGATCTGCGGTTACTACCTGTCCTAAGTAGACATAATCGCCTACTACTTCCAGTACTTCGCTACCTACTGTAAACTGCTGTTCCTTCCCGAGGCTGTTGAACATTATCTTAGTCTTCTGGATATTGATTTTCAAGCTTATCTTTCTACTTTTCCTGTCTAGGTCATCAATCATAATTTGTAGTTCATCCCCCGAGTTGCTTAGCAAGGCAATGTCATCAGCAAATCGCAGATTACTGAGGTATTCTCCATCTACCCTTATCCCTAACTGCTCCCATTCCAAGTCTCTGAATACTTGCTCTAAGCAAGCTGTGAATAGTACTGGGGAGATCGTGTCTCCTTGCCTAACACCTTTCCTTATGGGAATTTTGTTATTTTCTTTATGCAGAACTATGGTTGCTGTGCAGCCACTATATATATATATATATATATATATATATATATATATATATATATATATATATATATATATATATATATATATATATATTCCAGCACTTTCACGTACGGCTCGTCTAGCCCCTGATTTCGCAATGCCTGCATCACCGCCGATGTTTCAACTGAGTCAAATGCTTTTTCGTAATCAATGAATGCTATGTATAAGGGCTGGTTATATTCCGAGCATTTTTCTATCACCTGATTGATGGTATGGATATGATCAATAGTAGAGTACCGTTTCCGAAAACCTGCTTGATCCTTTGCTTGGTGGCAGTCTAAGGTTGTCCTGATTTGATCAGTAGATTGGAATTACCTTTCCGGATCGACAGCCCGCATTCAAGACAACCTCCGATTCCGTACCAACTTAGCTAACATTGTATACTCAGGCTCTTAGCAATTATAGTCATTGCGGTTTCAATTACCAATGTTATTTCTGCCTTGTACTTACAATCATAATCTTGCTATTGTAGCTAAAAATGAATAACCAGGAGCACGGCGCTTGTAGTTTTTCATTTTTGTTCTTTAACCTCTGTTCTATTATTTTTAAAACAGCTCCCCTCTGAAATGCCCCTGGCCTTGAGGGTATTGATAAATAAAAAAAGTAAAGGCCAGCAGCAATGAAATTTAACGTTACTCTGATCTACAAGCCCTGAAACTGATCGTAACGATTTCTACTGCTTGATAAAAAAGTGGTTTTGTTGTTACAACGTTTTCATATCTGTATAGGAGGCGACGCGTGCACCTGGCGGCCTGTCGCGAAGTTGTGCAATTTACCGCATATGATTTAGAAAGGACACGCAAGATCTGTCCTCAAGCAGGGCTCACTAGGGGTGAACAGGTTTTAGACGGCGTGCAGTGAAAAAAACGGAGGTTGAAACCTGCTTTGGAGGTCTTGGAATTTGGATTTCTTACGCCTTGTATCTATCTGTCAGCGCCTTGAGAGCGGGCAGCGTGCAAGAATGCGCGCTTCGCATGCGTGTCTGAAAGGCGAAAACATTGGGCTATCAATTGATATTCAGTGTCGATGGTTGGAGTTCATTCACAGTAGTATGAATTCCTTATAATGACGTTTGAGGCTCTCAGAATACCCGAATATAACGCGTGGCTACCTACAGAGCTTTTACAAGCAGCAGAAAGCCACTGAAATTTAACAACCACAGCGCCAGAGGATCAGACTGTGTCTATTTATGCGTCATTTTCGGCTCTTAGTAATGACCATCCTTTTCTAATTTCGGTTCCAAAAGCGACAGTTTCTGCCAGCGATTCCTGGAACAGTCGCTTCAATTACGAATGCCATATTTTGTGTTCAGAACTCTCTCTATGACGTGCTACCAGAAAGCTCCCCTTTTACTGAGCGAATATTTTTGTTACAATTGGCCTTTTTAAGCAGTGCGCGAGACAGGCGTTGACAGGTGCGACTCCCGCCTTGGCGGCATGCATAAAATGACTTCATCTCAGCAGGTCCTGTTAAGTCAGAAAAAAATGAATAAAACAGATAGAGCAATGTCACATTGCTTCTTAATACTGCCGATTCGATTAGAAAATTGTAACTGTCTCTTCAACCAGTCATTGAGTGCCCCACGCATTCCTATCAGCCAAAAAGGAAGAAGCATGTAGGCTGTCGGAGTAGAGGGGAAAATCGATGCTGTTCAAATGTTGCAGAAATAGCACAACCGTTATTTTTTAACGGGCACAACGCAGGCTACACATCCAAGTAAAGCTATGAAATGTTACTTTATTCTCGGTTCAGTCTAGATACCGCGCCCTACGCATGCACGTGGTGGCTTCTTGTTTATTATTTTTGTTTATGAAATACTGCGGACATGTCCTATGTCAAAGTAGGAGACGAAGGATGCATAAATGTCAGTATTCAATTTATAATGACAGGCCCGGCTGAGTGCTAATTAGGTCGCGCTTGTGCAGACAGGCTTGCTTTTCATGTCAAATCATCATCATCATCAGCCTGATTATACCCACTGCAGGGCGAAGGCTTCTCCCATATTTCCCCACTTAACCCGGTTCTGTGCTAGCTGCATCCACTTGACCCCTGCGAACATCTTCACCTCATCTGCCCACCTAACTTTCTGCCGCCCCCTGCTACGCTTTCCTTCCCTTGGAATCCAGTTTGTTACCCTCAGCGACCATTGGTTATCCTCTCTTCGCACTACATGTCCTGCCCATGTCCATTTCTTCTTCTTAATTTCCACTAGAATGTCGGTAACTTGAGTTATTTCTCTGACCCACTCTGCACGCTTTCTATCTCTTAATGTTACCCCTACCATTTTTCGTTCCATAGCCCTCTGGGTAGTCCTCAACTTAAGTAGAACTCTCTTGGTTAGCCTCCACGTTTCAGCCCCATAGGTGAGTACAGGCAAGATGCAACTGTTGTATACTTTCCTCTTGAGCGATACCGGTAAGCTGCTAGTCATAATCTGCGAGTGCTTGCCAAATGCGCTCCATCCCAATCTTATTCTTCTTGTTATTTCCTTTTCATGGTCCGGATCTGCGGTTACTACCTGTCCTAAGTAGACATATTCGCCTACTACTTCCAGCATTTCGCTACCTAATGTAAACTGCTGTTCCTTCCCGAGGCTGTTGAACATTACCTTAGTCTTTTGCATATTGATTTTCAAGCCTACCTTTCTGCTTTTTCGGTCTAGGTCATCAATCATTATTTCATGTCAAAACTTCGCTCTTAAAAAAAGAAAACAGAGAAAAGCAACAAGCAACAACCAAACATCTGTGGAACAGGTGAAAAACTTGTAGTAAGCGAAAAGCGCAACCGGAGTTTCGTACCGGCGAACAGTGCCTACTCAAGCTGGGTACACCGAAAAAAGAAAAAGAAAATTATGCAGTAGACTTAAGCTTTGCCTTTAAGGGCATGACGCTATAACGTAGGCTAGCAGCCCATATATAAAGCCACACTTTAACCAAGTCATATGCCTATGCCTGCGCAGCCTATATGGGTAGCATGTCTCACTCAGAATGCAAGGGTCCTGGCAGGCTGATTTTGATATCACCTGCCCACGTAGGCCTAAGTGGGCAGATCCGGCCAAACGTAACGTCAGGAAAATTTAGGTTCACTCAGTGCACGACCATGGCAGCTGCCAGCTATTGCCTGCCAGCGCTCTTGATGTTTTGATCACAACACCAATGCCGGCAGATGGCCGCCAATGCCGGATTTTCGGTGAACGTGGCCTTTAACGCTGTTAAAAAGTCCTGCCTGTCATCCTTTGCAGGGGCTCGTGAGGCAATACTATAGGGAAACACTTGATAATTTTTTTAAACAATTAAGGCCCGCGCTGTTTTCACTAAGAATTTTTCAAACAATAATGGCTTTAGCGTAAACCGTAACCTGTTCCCGTTATAAGCTCACTCTGAGCGCCTTGTTGCGGACTCTGAATTTGATTCAGGAGTATATTTAGCGTTTAGTTACATTGCGAGGAGGCTTAGTACAGTAGTGAAAAATGTAGAAACATCGTTTTCAAGGAAGGAGAGATCTCTCCGTCGAGAAAGGCTATTAGCTTTCTCAAGCCCAAAGCTTCTTCAGATCTCAAGAGAGGGGTTCGAACTATACTTTCGGCGTGTTTTGTTTTCTGGGCTCATGAGGGTGTGGACAAGAATTGTTGATTTGTGGGCAAGACGCGCCCGCACGAACTGAAATAGAGAAAAAAAAAAATTCCATTGCCGCCATTGCTTCGCACCACGCGCTGGCAGTGAAGACCTTAGGGTTGGGCGACCAGCGCGGTCGCAAACGGCACAGTCGAGAAGGGGGTGCTTATCTAGCAAACGTCTGTAATGTTACCCCCATCCCCGCCTGGCTTCTCCATCTGCTGTTCTGTTTGTAGTAAGGCAGACAATATAGCATATATATATATATATATATATATATATATATATATATATATATATATATATTGTCTGCCTTACTCCAAACAGCACAGCAGATGAAGAAGCCATGCCATGCCGGACGTGGCCATCGTAGCATTCCTTGAAACGCTCTTCTGATGCAATAGATCGCAAGCGGGCAATCCGACGAGCTTCTTCATCCAAGGACAGGATGTCAGCGACATCCAAATGTTCACTGGCAGAAAACGACAAGATTGTATAGAGGGTGTGAGGGCGGCGGGCGAGCGTACAAGAGGTAGAATGCACTGTATGCGGTATAGTTTCGTGAGTAGCAGTATTGAAAGCGTATGTGACGTAGGACTGTATGGTGTCCCAGTTCTTATGATACGAGCCCACATAAATGGCAAGCATGTTGGTCAGTGTCCTGTTAATGCGTTCCGTCAAACCGTTTGTCTGTGGGTGATATGACGTTGAATGAATGTAGGTGACTGTGCACAGACGTAGCAGCTCCTCAACGATATTGGCAGTGAATTGGAGGCCTCGGTCACTGATTACTAATCTTGGAGGTCCATGCCGCAAGAGGACAGATTTCAAAAGGAACAGCGACACTTGATGAGTAGTAACCGATTTTAGAGCAGCTGTTTCTCAGTAGTGAGAAAGATAGTCTGCACATATCACGATCCACCAATTGCCGTCTGGAGATTTGGAAAAAGGCCCGAGCAGACCAATTCCAACCTGTTCGAACGGACTGCTTGGAGGCGTCACAGGGTGAAGCGGAGGTAGGGCGCTTGTGACGCTTACACTGCTTGCAGCTGGCCGCGTATCGTTCTGTCGTGGAACGCATTCTCGGCCAGTAAAGCGGCTCTTGAGCTCGACAGAGCGAACTAGAGAAGAGGAGCGATCACAGGCGCACGAGCCAACTACCAGCACGTTCATTTAAAGCTGCCGAACTTTTACACGACTTCCTCTTCTTTATTTTAGCCAAAGCAATGGTCAACTGGAGGAGGATCACTGAGAGGGATAGTGCCCCTGGCTACAACACACTGTCATTAGTTTTGCACCAAAGAAAGCAAAAAAAAAAAATAAGAAGAAGAAGAGCCCTCACGCCGGCAAGCTGCTACTATCAACAAACGTTCGGTGACAAGATGGTTGCGCCAATTGGTTGGGAAGGGCGTTTTCGTCACGCATTAATTTTATTTCGCGCACAATTACCGCTTTCCGTGGGCTGTTGTACAGAAGAAAAAAGAGAGGCCAGCAGAGCAACAGGGGTCAAAAAGAGCGTATCAAGTAAAAAAAAAACGAAAAAGGCCGCGAAGCTAAATCCAGCACGCGCGACATCACCGAACCGACTTTGTGCTTGGGTGGGGACCGGCTTCTAAATCCTCCCTTCCTCCCCACCCACAGACGCAGGCAAGGCGCCCGTTCGGGTCACTCTCTCGCTAGCATGGAGGACGCAAGTGCATCGCTGTGCGACAGCTTGTAACCTTTTGCACGCTTAATCGCGGATTTATAAAGACCCCCTCCGGATGGAGGCAGCGGGCCAAGGTGGCGGCTGTGAAGCACGCGAAAGCACAGGCAACAGCTGAGACCGCCGCCGGCAACCGCTGCTGCTCTGGCCAGCCCCCTCTCTGCCTTCTCCCGGGACTGGTTATCCCCGAGCGCGTGCCGTCACCCCGCTTGCTCAGTCCGCCGCTGACCCTCCCGTCCTACCCTCCGCAAAGAGTGCAGGGAACCACGAAACCGACCCTGAGCGTCCCGTGGAAATCGCAGACGCCATGCAGCGTGCACTGCATTGAAGCCTTTGTGTGAAGGGAAGAGCGTGAGGATGCGACGACGGCCAGAACAGCAGTAGGCGGCCGGCACGCGAGGAGTGTGACGCGGCCGAATTTCCAGCGCGCGCCTTGCCGCACACGAGCCCAGCATGCCATTGCACGTAGCTTCGATCCCCATAGCATCTTATGAGAAATTTCGTTAACGTTAATAATTTGAAAGTACTCAGAGGGAACAGTTCAGTATTCATTCATAGGAGAACAGAGCAAAGAGCCTGCGCGCAAAATCACGGCCAGCAATCCCTTTTATTGCATGCCATCAGTTTTCGCCTTGTTAATCAGGTACCACGAGCAACTAAATATAGGACCCATTGACTGCGTATAGGTGTAGTTTAGCTGACAGCAAATAAAAGTTACAGCAATAATTACTGACTGACAAGGCAATAAACTTGAATGAAAAATACAAGAGGACTGCGCTTCGTCGCATTGCAGCTGCGTATAAACAATACTGGAACTGTTAGGAATAGAAAAATAACCCTTCTGGTATTGAACTGAGCAAGTGGGGATATCACTGATGGAGCTAGTATTTTTGAACAAATAAACGTTGCGGGATTCGCAATTAAAGTATTAATTCCATAGTGTTATGCATACAGGATCACGCCAGCATGGATGCGAAAATCGGCACATGTCCAGAATGGTCGCACTCTGAAAATTAGGAGTGAAGAGCTTTGTCAGTAAGTACAGTAATGCTAGTAAGCTGTCGACTTCCGGTGTACACAAACAAGCGTCCAAAAGAGAAAATATTGGAAATAAAAGCCCGGAAGACTGCAGATGCCAGCAAATATGGAAGGTATAGTTTGTGAAGAAAAGAATTGCTTAGTTCGATGTGGGAGTTGAAAATAATATAAGTAATATACCAATATCCCTTTTTCAAGACCGTATCCAATAGAGATGCATGGTTCTGCTTGTAGACCGATTTGAATGCTAATAATGATGCTAAAAAGAATAGAATAGTGCAAAAACTTAATCGAATATGAGCTGAGTGTTCTCACGAATATTCGTTACTCTTGGGAACATTCGCACCAAACGAGTGTCTTAATCATGCAAAACAGCCGAGAGCTGGAAGCGGCGCGGCTGTACGACGCTATAGCTTATGGAGTTATTGCTGTAGGTATCAAAAGGTGGCTCGAAACTTGAAGGATTTACGCCACAAAATATTCGTGTATAGACTCTATATGGCCGTCCTTCGCTCCCCGTGACAACTAATAATTAAGGCACCGTCTAAGGGGGCGGCAGAAAGTTAGGTGGGCGGATGAGATTAAGTAGTTCGCAGGGGTCAAGTGGATGCAGCTAGCACAGAACGGGGTTAAGTGGAGAAATATGGGAGAGGCCTTCGCCCTGCAGTGGATATAATCAGGCTGATGATGATGATGACGACGACGACGACGACGACGATGATGATGATGATGATGATGAGAGCTACCTTAGAGATGAGGCACGGAAGCACCGTTTGCGGAATATCATCGAGTCCTGTCACTTGGAGGCCGTGTATCAGCCGATTTATAACCACGAATAGAATGAACCTCGTCTAGGCGCTTAACCCTCTAACTCACGCAGGCCGATAGCGGCCGCATATACCGTACGGCGTCGGAGTGGGCCCTGTATTGGGCGCCGCCAGTATTGTCACCAACCCATAACCGTTATTCCTCGCAGATTGAACTCGCACCAAACTTTCGCGTAAAGCGATCAACTTCATCCATGCTAGGTGTGCGTAACAACTCTAGCTTAACTGCATAGGCTAACACATCGAGCTCATGATCTTGCATACTAGAACCTCGAATACAACACTACTTCGCTGAATTTTCATACGTAGCGCGTCTATAGTGAAGTGCAAAGAGGAGTAGCGAATATGGACACCTATATTCATCAGAGGAAACGATAGCCATAAGCTTTGAATGACAGCCGTTAACAGCCAATTTGATTGAAGCATTTATTTTGCATTGACGTAAGACGTTTAAAATGTGACAAAAAAGAAGAGCTAACCTTACCGGCTTATAGCTCATTAATAACCGAAAGCATAGGTTGCTATCATCGGCCAAATGCTTTTGAGGGCCAGGCTAGCTTTGGCGTCTCGTGCACTCCTTTTGGTGTCTCTATATAAGCTAACCTGCATACGTAGCGTTCCTCCCTTAACTATTATCGGTTAAATCGCAATCCAGGAAGGATAACGTCACTAAGGATGGTAGCGTTAGTTCCAGGCATATTTGTAGACATTTGTATCGTGAGTCACGTCTAATTCGCATTTGGAAACCTTGTCCGAAGTAGCAGCCTCTCTTATGACGACACTATATCGTACTTAGTGCTAACGTCTGAGCTTCGTCTCGTCGGTCGCCGACATCCTGTCTTCGCAGCGTTACAATGCTGCAGTATTCATGGTGTTAGCGTCCAACATGAACACAATTCAGCTCCGGTCGAATATCTGCTTCTTGTGACCAACTAAGAACGACTACAAAATCGTCGTCACCGCCGCCTCCGAGGAAGACGTTGTGCTACGCATGCATCAATGGCCACCTTGGTTACCGTAGCAAATGGGCCGAAAGAACAGAAATTAAAATTGTTTTTGTATATAAATGCGCAGTAACTTTCTCACTATTCAGCGGACACCTCAAGTGCACCGTAAAGAAGCGGAGAGTGCTGCTTCCTCGTTTAGCACGAGCGTTCTCTCATGCTTTCATTCTTCCCTAACTCTTCTCCTTTGCACGCCTGGTGTATTACGACGTGGTATTGACTGCATGGTCTCGTTGCATTCGCTGTGTCACACGCAGGGTTGTCAGACATGTTTATAGCAAATAATGGTGGTGCGTGACTGGAACATCAAGTCACGAATGATATAAAAAACATGCTTCACGTCATTGCATTCGAGGAGGGACCCAGCCGGACTACCAGCGAGTCATCACTGTCCACCATTTATACGCGGGGCCATGTGTAAGCCTCTAAGGAATTCACTAACATCCTCCGAGATTTCTTCGCCAACTAGCAACTGTTTACTATCGACTTCTCCTGAACTGTGCATATACAAATGGCTTGTGATACCGTTTCGGTGAAATGAACAGTCCTCATTATGAGAACTGTGGCTCGACTGAAACTGTGGAACATATCCTATTTGAGTGCCCTGCGTACGCTGACGAGCGTGCGCACTATGAACATAGCATGGAGAACCTCTCCCCAGTGCCTTTAAAAATGGACAGGGTTTTAGGTCTTAGCCTGCCCTAGGCAACAGAGACTCGCAATGAACTTTTATTTACGTATTTGAAAAATATTTGCTTTCTGAACAAACTCTAAATTCTCCTTGCATGTTACCTTCAGGCATTTTTCACGCTATGAACTCTATTTGTCGCGTTATGCATTTCATCATTTCATTTTATACCGTTACTCCACGATGCACATGTATTTAATGGCCGCATTTTATCTCTTCCTTCATGTTTTTTTTTTTTTTATTTTCCTCCCCATTCTGTTTCAATCTTTCCCTCTCCACACAGAGTAGCATGCCCCTTCCTACACAGAGTACCATGCCAGCGAAATCTAAACGCCGGCTAAATTTTCTGTTTGTCATTAAAGGGTCTCTCTCTTTCTCTCTTCTCATAATTGGTACAACTCGCACATTGACTGCACGTCTTTAGAAAATCAGCCTCTCGTGCTAAGACGACCTAATTTACACGATAATTTAGGGAAATGACCAAGACGAGGGTACCTTACAAAGCAAAACGGAGGAAAATAACACGACACATGATTAAGAAAACGCTATTTTGCTAAGCTGAATACATGGTTCATGCACGAGATGCAATTAAGCGTTAAAGAGAAGTGCCACAAAGTGAATGAATAGAAATTTAAATATGCAGGAATCAAATATATTCCACTCTCTAAAGAGCCAGCGAACCGAGACGAAATTCAGAACAACCACAGCATTCCGCTGTTGCCCGGGTGAAAAGAAATGAAGATTTTGGTTGGAAATAGACTCAAACCATGTACGCCCTTGTTCGTGTCATAACCTACATAAGCACATGCCAAACTCGGCATTGGATACGAAAAGCCGCAAAATTAATGTGTGTGATTTTTTAAGCCCCGGAGAGCACATATTTTGTCACTTTATGAAACATCAAGTCATGCATTTTAGCCCTATGGCCGAGTGGCAAATTCCCCCGCTTGCCTAACAATCGTCATCAACAAGAGTGCGCCCATTCCAGGGGAACATTTCGCCGCTTGTGTCCAATTGTCCCCGGGCTAAGCGGGATGTTGCCACCCTATTACAGCATTTACCATGTCCACTTTTTCTATATGAACTTCTGTCCAGCTTCCTTTTCTCTCTTATAACGTTGTAAATAATGGGGCTCAGTGTCATGGCTCAATGCCCTGAAGCGGCATATGGAATACGGTAGTGGAGAGCGCAGTATTAATTAGGCCACGTGCGCCTGTTGAACGAGCTCTGACACCGTGCAGCACGAAGGTCTTTCAGCGCAACAAAGTTAAAGGTCCCGTTCTGCACAGAAATCATTGCTTCTCTCGCATTAAACCGTGGATATAAGTATTAAATGGGTTTATTGGACAGTGCCGCTCAGCAACTGCATACCTGCATTTGCCTGTCGCGACAAATTACAGCTCGTTACTGGCCATGACGATGGATGACGCGACGGGTGCCGTGGTGAGTAGCCTGGATGGAGCAGCGCACATTCTGTAAAGACGGCAACTCACGCGGCGTAGTCGCCTCGCTCGTCAAGATCCACCAGATATACGCTGTTCGGGCTGCAGGACGGAGCGTAGACATGCTTCGTGCCGCGTGCTGCATGACCTCGCCCGCCACGCCCCACGAGACTAGGAAAATATTGGAGACTTTTAGTTTAGCACTACCGTGCACCGCTCACGCGCGAACGTCAGTACGCATGCGCAGATTACCCCGGTGGCGACAGATGGCCGCACGCGGGGACCAATCAGCGCGTGCTCTGCTGACGCTGCGCGGTAGCGGTAGACGGCCGCGGTAAGCGACAGCGCTAATCTAAAAGCCTCTATTTGCTGACACATGCGCTGAGGCAGCGTCAGCGCAGCGCGTTGGCATCCGGGTGGGCCCACGTAAGCACGAAACTTCCTTTAGGTTCGCTTTCGAGTACTGCCGCGCCGAAGATGGACACTAAAAGCATGTCATGTTTCAAAACCGAATTCGGCGTTGTGAGGGAAAGTAACGAACATACATGCGTTCAACAGGCGGCAGTTGGCAGGCGACACGGCTGGACGTTGACTGGTTGGAGGGTTGTGTGACGTGACAGGAGCCACGGTCGCTTTGACAGCTGCTGCCAACTCCGACATCGTCTTTGAGGTGGGGATCGAACCCCTGACCCTTGGATCGAGACTCACTATCTCTAGGCCACGCAAGGCACGTTCGCTTGGTAACTGCCTGGCTTTATACGTCTGTGTCCGGTCTAAGCCGCGTAGCCTTTCACACAATGAGGTAGCTTACGAATGTATACGTTAGGGCATATGCGAGAGATAATAGAGGTACGAGTTAAAAGATTAGTGATTAAGCGGGTAGC
>NC_139350.1:91455739-91652022 GCF_055883805.1 Amblyomma maculatum
GAAGTCAGCGGTGCATGGTTTCATGAACAACCTCCAAGTAGCCCGACTTTCCAAACTATTCAGCGCAGCGTATGTGCTATGAGTCATCGTCCTTGTCGTCCGCTCATCTGCGCGGTTTTGCATTCATGAACAACCAACTAGCCCGCACTTCTGCCTTTGCAAACAATAGAAGCGGTAGAGGTGTCAGCCCAGCGTATTAGATGATTTAATGTAAGCGATTAATTACGCATTCTAAATAGGGAGGAAAGTTTTCTTAAACTCCAATGTTTCCTGAGATCTGTTTGCATTTCCATTTCGTAGCCCTAGATCGGTGCTAGTGACTATTTGGAACGTGCTTGCTTTGGGGGATTCCCCTAAATACTTAGTGATGCCTGCTTCATTTTCTGCAGACGCCTTAACCGCGCCATCAGGGGAGGAATGTAGGAGTGCGTGAAATCAGGGGTGAATGCTCAGGGGCAATGGCTGAAAGCTCAAAAAATAGGCAAATCTCATTTTTGCCTAATAATGATTCTAATTGTTCTTCCGTTATGTAATAAGCTTTATGCTGCAAGCTGTTACAGAAGTGCCTATCGGAAAAGCATAACTTCCATTAGGTTTATTAGTCCGGACGAAAATACTGACTAATGATCAGATAATCTATAATTGGCTGTCAGTTTCGATTGCCAGTGACGAGCGAGATCGAGAAGTCTCCCTCAGATATACAAGCGGAAGTCCTAGTAGAAACAAATAACGAATAACGATAAGAAACAAGAAACGAATAACGAAATAACGATTTCCACTCTTGCAAATAACGATATACTGCAACCTTCGAATCGGCGAAGCACCTAGCTGATGCAAATCGTCACTATAGGAACTCTACTTGAAGGGTCATGACGAGGCCACATCGTCTAAATGGAGACAGTTTAGCGGGAGAGGAATCGAAGCTGAGGATTCATTGTCATTGGAATGCCTTACCCGTGAGCTACCGCGTCAGTGAAAAAAAGCCGCGAGAACCACAGTACGGAAATCAATAGAGACATTTAGTGTAGCGTATGGACTCTTTCGTACGATAAACGCCAGCAAATTACCGGACGTGACTCCGTGTGTCGCATCGGCGCTTTTAGTTGACCGTACGAAAACACGAACGCAAGTTGCAGTGGCGACATCTAGTTTTCAAACAAGAGGATAACACAATACGCATTACAAACTACAAATTTCACTTTGCGTAAAGGTTTGTATTGTCATTATGGCGCGTACCATTCACAACTTTTATTCCCACTAATGAGAGTATAAGCAGTCAAGCCAAGGCAATCTACTTCATGGTTTTGCCATGCCAACAAAACAACGACATTAGACAACCTTAGGGAGTACTCAGCCGCAGAGTAAAATGAAAAAGAAATAAATAAAAGCAGAACGTATAAATTACTGTTTATGATGAAGGTTACATGAGACAAAGCGAAAGCTCCGTGTGCCATTTATAGACATGAGCGCGCCCAAAATCACGCTAACGAAGACAACTTCACACTGAAGCGGACGACCTGGACGCCACCATCTTGCCAACTCTATTTCCCCATCGTACTTTCCTCCCTTCTTTTACGGTGCGGTTGAGGTGTTCACAGAAACAAGGGTGACAGATACTGTGCCTTTCCGGTCATGTGAACCAATTATTATTATGATTATCTCATTCTCGGCTATCGTTTAGCGCATACGCAGTGTGCATCACGATATTTTTGGGATGCGCTTTTTCTCTGCGTTTGTTTGTGTATGCTATAATAAATGTCTCTAATATGACATTGTAAATCAGGGGAAAGGCTCATACCGTCAACAACATCACCGCTCAGAACAAAATGAGGCCGTCAGCAACACGCATGGCGGCACCAGAAGGATAATGACAACATTAGCGCACGAACAGGGCACATCAATCTCTTTTTTTCAACCTATGTAAGATGCACATAAAGGCGGAATTATGACAATCAATAGGTTAGCCATTCGTGCACCAGAGGACATTCGTAAGCCTTCATGCAGTGCAGGCTATTAGTCATGCCTGGGGCAAACGGTGGTTATTAATGCCTACTGGTCTAGATGAAAAGCTTCATACTTCACTACGCATCACCTCCACTTTTTCAGTCTGAAAAGGAAACGGGCACCGCGTCTCAAAGAGTGCAAGACTCAAAACGTTTCTACAGGCGAACGACAAGAATACGAGAGCAGAACATTCCGACATATTGGCTCATTTCAGGGAACGAAGTTTCACGACGACGTGTTTGATACTGGTAGAGTTTGCTTCGTAAATTGTTGCCTCTATTCACGAAGTAAACAAATGCTTCATTTAGTGGCCAGTATACCTCCCACAGTGTCATTTCAAATATACCACGAATTGCTTTCGCAAGCGTATATTGCAATTCTGCTTTATATGTGGTCTCCTAAATTTATTTGCCTATTGAGCCAACTCCGCGCTGCATGAAAACCTACTAGTTTCTGTGGCATGGGCGGGAAAAAAATGCAGTCTTTGAAATTACCGGCGCTCTTTTCGGTACCACGTGTCGGCCGTCAGAAAACGGAAACCATCTCAACTAAAGAACTGGAAGACTAACATTTGATAGCGAACTTGATAACTTCCAGTTTAGGCACCTATTTGTGTTAGCGCTTGAAGCGGTCTGTGATAAAAACATCAGTTTTACATTTTCCAAAATGCCATTACTGTCGGTTTTACGTGTAAGAGGACATGGCATTCTGACATGCTCAGCTTTACAACAAAGTCTTTACTGCTGATCAACACAAATAAAATGTTATTTTACTTCGGTGTTGCTAATACTTGGCCATAGAAATGACTACAAATCACTGCAAACTTGGCTAGTCCTACGCCCTTTTGCAAGGCATTATATGTAGCGAGTGCATTGCGTTATTACAGTTAACAGAAATATACAGAGGAAAAAAAAAACATTCCATTTGACGAGCAGCAAGGCATTAGATTACAAACATTGTACGGTAACACTGATCATGTAAGAAAAATATGCGAAAAAATGAACCACTGACACAAGATTATAATGCAGGCGACATCAACAGGGCAGACAATTTGTGCACAGCATTGACACCCGTAGCTGCGCACTTTTGAGACCTGTCAATACGCCTTCAGTGTAAGGTAATGAATATACGCTTTTGCGCTGAGACAGGAAACATCTGACCATTAGGTCGCGATATAACTAAGTGGATCCTGCTAGGAAACGTTTCCAAATTGCTACGGGCAGTTTTACAAAATTTTGGCTTAAAGTACTTGGGCACAATGAAGCGCACTGAAGATGTAGATATATGTCGCAGGCTTTCCTTCGACGAGTGTAAGGATACGGAAACGTTTCCAAATTGCTACGGGCAGTTTTACAAAACTTTGGCTTAAAGTGCTTAATCCTTACACTCGTCGAAGGAAAGCCTGCGACATATATCTACATCTTCAGTGCGCTTCATTGTGCTTAAGTACTTTAAGCCAAAGTTTTGTAAAACTGCCCGTAGCAATTTGGAAACGTTTCCTAGCAGGATCCACTTAGTTATATCGCGACCTAATGGTCAGATGTTTCCTGTCTCAGCGCAAAAGCGTATATTCATTACCTTACACTGAAGGCGTATTGACAGGTCTCAAAAGTGCGCAGCTACGGGTGTCAATGCTGTGCACAAATTGTCTGCCCTGTTGATGTCGCCTGCATTATAATCTTGTGTCAGTGGTTCATTTTTTCGCATATTTTTCTTACATGATCAGTGTTACCGTACAATGTTTGTAATCTAATGCCTTGCTGCTCGTCAAATGGAATGTTTTTTTCTTCCTCTGTATATTTCTGTTAACTGTAATAACGCAATGCACTCGCTACATATAATGCCTTGCAAAAGGGCGTAGGACTAGCCAAGTTTGCAGTGATTTGTAGTCATTTCTATGGCCAAGTATTAGCAACACCGAAGTAAAATAACATTTTATTTGTGTTGATCAGCAGTAAAGACTTTGCATAATAACTTATGCTTGGTACCGTTTCTACAGTATGTTGTCATCACCTCTCGAAAGCTTTGTAGAAAGAGAGCGCAGGGATTTACTTCCTCCATGATTACCAGTGCTACCAAGGTTGCACTGGTAATCATGCACTGGCGCCTCACTGCATCCAGCGTAGAATTCTTTCTCATAAGTTACAAACGGTATCCCCGGTGACAATAGATAGTTTTAGTTTACCGTGATCCGCGATCCGCCACCGCGACCCTCAACCACGCGTGGGCAGGGCGCACAAGCTGATTGGTCCCGGCGCGGCATGTCTATGTGCCGACATCCAGTATTTGGCACCATCTATTGGTGTCAAAGGAATCTGGACATGCGCAGTGGAACGCGCGCTGGCAGATCACGGTAAACTAAAACTCTCTAGTTTTAGAGAGTTTCGTTTACCGCGATCTGCCACGGCGCGTTCCACTGCGCATGCTCAAATCCCCTTCACCCCGATAGATGGCGCTACATTCTGGAAATTGACACATAGACCTACCGCGTCGGGACCAATCAGCTCCTACGCATCGTCCGCGCATGATAGAGGGTCACGGTGCCGCATCTCGGATCACGCAATACTAAATTTCTCTAACAGAGTGTTTTAGCGTACCATGATCTGTGATCTGTCAATGTGGCCCGCTATCGCGCGCGGCCAGTGCGTGCGCGATGGTCCCGATGCGGCAGCTGTGTGCCGACTTCCAGCATGTGGCGCCATCTAGCGCCTTCAAGGTGATCTGAGCATGCGCAATGTGAATCGCGCGGCGGCAGATCACAGTAAGGCATCGCGGATCGCGCTATGCTAAAGCTCTATATTATGTTATGCCACATGCACACAAACAGAAGATAAGTAACTGAAAAAAAAACTTTCTGACCTAAATGAAATACGAAAGTAGTGTTTACATTTTTTTTATTTATAGGATATAAAGTCCCAAAGCAACTCAGGCTATGATGGCCGACGTAGTGGAGGGCCGCAGATGGTTTCGATTACCTATGCAGTGCTATCGCACAGTACAGGAGCGCCTTTCATTGAAAAACAGGCCGCGGTGGCCGGGATTTGTCCTGGAGTCCTTAGCTTTAACAGTCAAGCGCCCTAACCATCGAGTCACCACGCCGAAGCAGAAATAAAAAGGCAATGCACAGTGAACAGTACGAAGGTTAACTATGAATGCGTTCTCTTACGCAACATTTAAAAAGTGAAAATTGGCGTCTCCGGCGGATTTCTTAGCATTAGTATTTGCAAATTTTGTTCACATCAAGAGAGGGTACGTGTCCGAAAATAACCCTGCCCCACTTATTTAGAAAAGCGTGTAATCAATCGGTGTAAATAACAACCTTTATTTTCGTCACAAGGGAGGCGTTACTGCTATGCTTCGACATCTGCACCAGAGGAATTGAAGAGGCCGACCATCCGTGTTTCTGTAACGCGTCCGCAGTACGACATGTTGCGGATGTGGGTCTTCCTAACGTCCTTTATTTTCGCAAGCCGATGCTCGTTTTTCAGATTTTGCCACTCTATTCGTCAGGAGTTTAGAAAAGCCGTAAAAGTGGGCCTCAAAGCGCATTATCGCGCGCCTCATTATGCCAACTGAGTATGCACATGAATGTTTTTTGTGATGTGCACGTCTTACATGTGTTTAAATTTAGTTTATGTGTAAACGGCACCGGAGAATGCCAAGTTGAGGGTGCAATGGCCCCTATCATCACTGGTTACAATCAGCGAAAGAGAATGCGCTGCCTCTGATCCCTTTGGGACTGAGGCGCTCACTCACCGAGTCCTCCTTGAGGATCTGGGGCAGGCGTGCGATGGCGTGCTTAGTTAGAGCGGGGATGTGTGGGTGCTCAACTTGGATGTTACAGTGCTGGCCACGAAAGTCCTCGTCTCCGGAGCGCGTCAGCGACACCACCTCGAGACACTGGTCGTAGTCACCGTAGTCCGACATGGTCACGTCCAGGATGCCCGACGGCGGGCGCCCGATGGAGTCCAGCACTGCGGTTGCCACATGGAAGCAAGGGGGCATAACGGAACAGTTGGTCGTCACAGGCTATGGACTGATACGCGCGGCGCAAAATGTAATGTGCAAAGCAGTATTTTCAAGAAGCAAACAAAAAGCACTCTTGCGGTCGTTTCACATCACTGGGCTACGTATAATCTATTTCATATACCAGGCGCGTTTTTGAATACTTCAGGCGTATTTGAAATCACTGAATAAGTATAGAAAACTAAGAAAGCGGATGCATGTGTGGCTAAATAATTATGCGGGACGCTTAAACTCCGCCACTGTGAATATGCCGCGATAGAGTTTAGGGTTAAAGCGGTTAATGTTATATTAAAGGGTTAAAGTTAACCGTATGATAGATCGTGGGACAGAAGTCCCACCTTACGTGCTTGCTTTTTAAAACAATCAAAACGCAATACTGCATTTGTGGCAGGGCTCCCTCACTGAGGCTTTAAGAAAAACATTCAGTGCATTATTCTGCACTTAAGGAAATATGGCGTCTTGAATAAATTCGATTTTGCTTTCTTCACTTTTTGTTCACACTTCGTCCCTTTTTTCCCGTTTCTGAAGCTGCGTGAACTACAATAAGATTCCTGATAAGTGACCTTACCTATTTTTCAAATGCAGCAAAGTTCAGAGAAAAAGGAGTGGTATAAGTTTTCATTTGCTTTCGAAAATAATGATGCATGTATTGTTATTGCTGCAGTGGTGCGTTTTTACGCCAGTAATTTAGGGTTACGTACACGAATATCACGCTAAAGCTGAATGCCATGATTTATGTTTTTTTTTTTTTGCGTAGGATAACGAAAATGCCTGATCCTAGAGGAAACCTCGGTGATAGATTTTTGTTTGAGCGGACAAGCGAAACAATAGGACCGAGGACAACTGCGGTGGTTCTGACGACAAAGACTTTGAGCTTGGAAGCGGTTAGAACAGCGAAGAGGACGAGGTTTCGCCTCCATTGCTTGTTCCCACCACAAGCACGAAAGAAGTGCAGCGAGCCTTACTCAGGAAAAAAAAAAACAGAAAAAAGGCCGAGGAGCGCCAGATTATATTACAGCCGGCTAGCTGGGCATGCCAAAATTCATTGCGCAGATTGCGCAGCACGATCGAAGCACGATCGTGCTTTAATTGATGCTGTATTTATGCCTGAAGTGGATGGTTGGACATACTCTACATCATATCAAGACTATTTTCATATGGTATTTGGTTGTTTTCATGATAACTGTTCCAGAAAAACTTTCGTCATAAAAAACTCATTTATTAATTTATCCCTTTAAAAAAGGCTAAAAGGGGCATTTAATGGTGAAAGCGGGGCATCAAATGCTCCACTTTAACCAAGCCGTAAAAACTTGCCTTCGGGGCCTAAGACCCTGACTGGGCATCCAAGAGCACAATAAGGTTGATTCGTATTCCACCTTCCCACCTCAAATATGAGCAACCCGAGTTGGCAGCTCCTCCCAACTTTCTCATATCGATAGTTCTTGTTAAGTCGCATCAACCATCGAATAATGAGCGCTCGGCCATGTTAGCTGCCCGCTACCACCTGCCAACGCCATGCTTGTGATCTTTCTCTCACAACGCCGACAGCGCCGACACCGGATTTTGTAAGTAGCGAGGCCTTCAACGCTGTCTCGTCAAACGGCTGCCATGTAACTGGTTCTCAGTGCACTCGAAACACTTTGAATACAGTGGATTCGCGGAGAACTTAAGCCCTTTTCTTGGACGTTTTGCCTAAAATTGCACCTGCATCGCCTAGAGTAAAAGCGGCATGTCTATAAATCCGCATCTCAGAATCAGGTTTTGGGCTTGATTGGTAAGCATGAGTCCGGCGGATAGAAGAGCGGTAAAGGCGTCCAAAGCGCTTCCCACTTCGGCTGCGTTGGCACTAGCCGCGAACCGCACGGTGCTACGATTATTTTTAGCTTTCCCTGATAAACGTCCACCAGAGGCTGGAGATTAAACCAAAAAGCTTTGACAACACACGGCATCACCTCGATCCTTTCAACTCGTCGAGGAAAGCAAGAATGAAAACAAGCACAATAAATGATTCAAAGCTGCACTTGGGTAATAATGCGCAGGAACGTTTCATCACATCGCATCGCATCACATAATTTTATTATAGAGCCCCGATTTGGGGGTATTGCGTGAGGGCTGCATACATTTATAAACAATCCCATATGCAAAAAATATTATCGGTTAAATATGCCGATGTGGTGTGGAAGGCCGTTGCAGTGTATTGCTGAGAGAGGAAAAAGTGAAGCAGCAAGCATTGCAGTGTGAACACGTGGAGGCGGAATTTGCAGGCGATGACCAATGTGGAATGAGATACGTGCTGGAGGGCTGATGTAGGGCGGAATATATAGTGAACTGTGAAAAAAAAAAAACAAACAAACAAACTGCGGGACAAGCACTTACTGGCGATTCGACGACGACGACAAGGAAGACTTGTGAGACTGTACTTCACTTTGAAGATGATATACTGTCATTCTACGAATAGCCCGAATAGTGAAATGGCTCGACTTTTGAGATGACTGAACAGACGTTATCGGATAAACTGGGGACATTTTATGCCAGGGACTTGTATATAAAACGTTTTGCTTTTGGTGGCGCGTGGAGCAAGTGCCGTTTTTAAAAAACCAAGGGCTCTGCTACATGATGAGAGTATGTTTGTGACATGCTCATTCCAGGTTGGACCTTCACACAAGCTCACGACTAGGTATCAGTAATAATAAACAAATTAAACCGCGATGCCTCGGATTAAGTAAGGGAAGAAACAGAGTTGCGTTCGCAGTGAAGTAACATGGGTTCCGATAAAAACGTCACCGCAAAAAAATGTCCCCAGAAAAAAAGTCCCCGGATGAAATGTCCCCGGCAAAACTTCCCCAGAACAAACATACCCGGAAAAAAAAGCCGCTTTTTGCTAAGTAGGAAAAAAAATGTCCCTAAACGGGTGAAGTCATATGTATCGAAACATGAATTTTTCGCCTGGCCTGGAGCTCCGCTTCTAAGAGATGAGTAGCTTCGAAAAAAGGTGTTTGACCAAACACAGTGGGAAAAACAGCCGCAAGCGATATTTTACACGATGAACTAGCAAGAGGACACTAAAGACGACGCGCCTGTTTGTTTTTTGACCTTGCATCTCCTTTTATAATTTTAGCTTGAACCTGTTTTGATTTTTTTGTTTGTTTTTCGACATGCTTTCTCGTTACACGAGCTGTAGCTCCTCATTTTGCTATAAAGACGTAGACTATGATTCTACATGGTGAGTTTCAATGATACATGTTCATGCGGGGCGTTCACAAAAAAAAAAAGGAAAAAAAAAGGACGATGTCAGCGGAAAAGAGTGACCAAGGGCAAGTGCGCATCCGGATCTGAGTATATGCATACCTGAGCTTCAACGCGCCACTGATCGAAGTGTCGACTTGTAGTAGTAGTGTGCTCTTTCATGCCTTGACCTGCCCTGCATGATCGTGTTATGACCTGGTACTCCGGCAGCGGCCTCGTATTTGTCTTGTTTGCGCGCTGACCACCAGCTTCTAAGGCGGATGCTGGGAATGGTGGTTGAGAGTGGTCATCCTAATTTCCCTATCACCATCGATATGCAGACCATGGTCACCGGAACTGCTGACCCTCGTCGCTTAAAGATCTGCGAGGGTGTTTCAGCAGCGCTATCTATTGTTAGCGGTTACTCAAGACTACTCATCAGGCATCCAGCCCCTATAGAATAATTACATATATGTTCAAAGTCAGCACAGAATGCTATGAACTCTTCATTTATTTGCCAAGTGAATTTTGGAAGGTTGTATTCTCTGGAAAACTTTTCGTTTTGGGGACCTTTTGTCTTAGGAGTCAGGGGACGTTTTTCCGGGGCCGAATCGAACTTACCGGGACGTTGTTTCCGCGGACGTTTTTACCTACACCCGAAGTGACATATGCTTGCATTTGTCGGGGGGGGGGGTTAGTTATGTGCCATTGGCTAAACCAGTTTAATACATAGTAAAGGTGGTTTTCGAGAGAGAGCTTCAGACGTGTTAGTATCCATGCGATGGACAACGCAGGTATTGGAAAACATGGGGATGTTAGAGGAAACGCGTGGGTAACATGTTTATATCAAAAACAAAAAGGGACGAACCAGAGACAGGAGCGCCTGATGTTACTGGAAGGGAATTAGAAGCTTGGTTATAGACATTCACGAACTGGGAGCAGTGTGCTAAAAATTCTTTTAACTATGCTTATAAAGAAGGTGGAAATTTAAATGGGAAATATTTAGTAGGAAGTGTTTGCGAGGTACTTCTTCAAAATCCCTAGCGACGTCCATAACGAATGCGTTAGTCAGAACGTTATACTCGAGATTCATATTCAGAGTATGAAGGAAAGTGGCCAGTTGTGTTTCGCAGGATAAGCCCTTACGAAACCCGGGCTGAAAGTGATGAAAAAAGAAAACGGTTTGAGTCAAGAAATTCATTAATTCATAATAAAAGTCATGTTCTTCGATTTTGGACGATGCACTAGGCAATGAAATGGGAAGGTTGTTAAGAGGCCCATGAAAAGTATTGATTAAAATTAGAAAACGCTCACGAGCAATAGGTATCTCATCAGTGCTTTCCGCTACGCAAAAAGTATTAAGCTAGCTTCATTAGCACCGATCAAGTCGCCGATCGAAAATCATTTTCCCTCTCTCTCATCTCAACTCCGCGCTCGCCAGCGCGCAAGGAAAAATGAAGAGAACAAGTCGCGCGGGCGGTCTACCACGCCCCACTTCGCCTGTGTCATTTGCGAGCGTCCAATGAATTGGCGCATCAAACAAGCCGCGATGACATCATCGGGGAGGCTTGCGCGCAGGGATGTGTAGCCCCAGTCGGTTGCCAGCGGTTGCCAGAAGCAATTTTTAAAAACTATTTGTAAATTATAGGCTCCACGCAAAGCTTTCAAATTTGGCTCACACACTCACAAAGGCCATCTCTATGAATTTCTTGCATTAGATTATTCCCTAAAGCACCATTTCAGAGGCCACATAAGAGGTGTTTCTTCGTTGCCTGATATAAAGATGAAACGACGTCCCCACTTACTAACCTCTGGGTATGCTACTTGTACGAAGCTATTACACGAACAGCAGTCATGCGTATGACGCGGAGACGTGCTGAGTATTTTTAAGAAGTTAGAATGGATGTCATCATTAACAGCCTTATTAAAGTAATAGCAAAGAAATAACGCGAGGAAACACAAACTTGCCCTTTAACGCTACAGCGTCAAACTGTACCGGCGTTACTCGTGCTACATCAGACTACACCCCCCTCCTCCCCTTAGAGCTCCGTGTATGTTGTTTTAGGGTCATAGTAACACAGTTTTCGAGTGAAATTTTCCGAAGCGAGTCAAGAGGGTCCTTTCATCTCGAGCGGTAGTGAAACCTGGGGAAGTTGTAACAAGTAGCAGAGCCGGCACTGAGCCCGTGCTCGCAATGAGCGCATCAAGTGTGGTGCTGGACTGGTGTAGCGCGGACAAGAGGCAGCGACTGGCCATAGAATAGTGCCATGACGCAAGGGGTAAAGTTGGTAGTGAAAGAAACGAAGACGACAGCGTTGGCATAGGCACAATAGACGCTTTAAGCATGGCGAGGTTGCGTTACCGCACCCGCGCGCCGCCGTTACCCACACACAGTTTGGTCCAGGAACGGCCCGCCGTATATCTGTAGCGCGATACTCGGCAGTAATGTATCTGCGGCGGTGAGTCAGTGGTTATTGAGCTTTGCTGCAGAGTCGCAGTACTGCAATCGAACCCAGCCGCGACGGCACTGTTCTGGTAGGTGCGAAACGCAAAAGCCACCTGCTTGCTGTTTAAGGTCCAAATTTTTCCGAATTACCTCCTTCTTGTCTTTTTTGCCCCTCCTCGTTGGCTGAGTGGTTAGGATGTTCAATAGATAATCCGGAGGACGCGACGGTCGCCTTTCGACGGAGGCGGAACGCAGGGCGCCTATGTGTCATAAAAAATCCTAGTGTGTCCAAATTACCGGAGCCCTCCTCTGCAGCGCCCTGCATAGTCGGTGCTACTTTGGGACGTTAAACCCCGTATACCATACCATACCATACCATACCATACCATACCATACCATACCATACCATACCATACCATACCATACCATACCATACCATACCATACCATACCATACCATACCATACCATACCATCTTTCTTTTTAGAGCACAGCTTTTGCGCTCCCGTTCCTGGTTTGAGCGGTATCGGCGTAACCGGTGTGCAGAGGGCAGCCCACAAGGCCACCCTATCACAGGTGGAACTGACCATCCTGAGGCGCAAGATTACGCTGAGCCTCTCACATCCCGCTTTGGTCATCCAGAATACAGACGTCTAGGACAGTCTCACGAAGGGCAGCGTTGCGATTCTAAGGGGCCCTTAATGCTATCGCATACCACACTTTAAGGCGAAGCTTTAAAGGCTAATCTTTAAGTGTAGCCACCCCTATTGTAAATGACAAATGTAAATTCGGACACAATGTTCGGTTTGACTTCTGGCAGCTTTTCACGGTCATACACGACCTTACCATCTCGAACAGTTTCGTGAACGGCAGTGCAGGAATTCTTAGGAACCCCTTAACGCGATAGCGTTAAGGTGTCCCTCTAAATGAACTACCAATACTGATGAGACGTACGCAGAGGCCACAACAGAGCGACGGGAGTGGCTATGTACAGTACTCACGGATTGAAATAGGACACTCGGAGCGCGTGGCGTCGCTGCATGCAAGGCGGTGTGGTAAACAACAGGCCGGCTTATTGGCGACCGGAAGGAGCAGTTCTGCTTCTTAGATGTTCTCTCCCTCGCGCTATAGCACAATGCAGCACCTTGGTTTCATGAGCATCCACGGGCGGCGCTGCATGCAGCGACGGCCACGCGCTCCGAGTGTCCTATTTCAATCCGTGAGTACTGTACATCCGTGAAGGTCTGTCCGCATGCACTTATGCAGGTAGATAGCCATTGAACTATTTAACCCTTACGATGAAGCTGGTGAACTTTGTTCTGCAAGGTTGTGCAGCGGCTTGGGGGCAGTGGTTGTCTAGTTGTCGCCCACCCCGCTCACCAAACACTTCGTACACTTCGTGCGTCGCGCATCAGCAGCAAATATATCAACGCAGTGGTTAATAATGGGGGACTTCAATCTAGATATAAGAACAAACATGAACTTCATAGCAGTTATATGCGAAAAAATCGCGTTCCTCTCCCTCGCAAGTCCTCCCACGCGCTGTGATGACTTCATGAAACACTTGTACAGACCTCCTCCTTCAAAATCTTTCAGAACCAGCCATTGGTGAAAAAAGTAGAAAATATATCCCACCGTTTCTTCGGCCGCTAGGCTTCCTTAATCAGAATTAAGGAGTGGGAATGAAGTGTAACTTTAAGAACAAGTAGACAGAGAAGATAAAGTGACTCCACAACTACCTACACCTACACCGCTCTTTAAAATTGTTTGCCTTAATATAGCGCAAAATTCAAACGCGTCATATTACCGAGTATCATAATCGTCGGCCAGTTCATTTCATTCTCACATCCTTCTTTCACTCGTGGCACGTTTGAGGTGTCCACCGAGAAGTTATATTTACTGCATCTTTAATCTCATGAAAGCCAATGGCAAGCGGCTACAGTTGTGTGTGTCTAGAACAATACCTTTTGTGATGCCGTGTAGATCCGTATTCATAACGCCGCTATTGTACGTGACGAATGAAAACAGCGTTGTTTTAAGATGTAAAATCGCCGATATCGGAATATCACTTACAAGAAACATGAAACGAGAATTTTGAAGCCTCGTTTAAGTAGCGTCTTGTGCACTTCAGTAGCTGCTTGAGTACGGCTTGCACAGACACCGGAAAGACAATACTTTCGGATGAAGGCGGGTGAAAGCGTATAGCCCTTGAATGCATCCCTGGATTAAAAGTACCAAGATGGCTATCCGGGTTAAGATGTTGTGTGACAGCAAATAATTTTTCTTATGCATGCTCCGTTTTTTCCGTAAAGCCAGAAAGTCGGAGGATAATCCATGATTTCCAAGGACTGCAATGGTGACCTGCAGTGCATACAAATCGCTTGCAGCGGCGACAGTTAATCTGTAGTATGGTTTAGACACGCTGGTTAGTGCTTACATACTTTAACAAGAAATCCTGTGAATATGGTGCGACAGGTGCGATGCGGATGCCGTCGACGAAGCGCTGTTGAGGAAATAGAGTTAACGCCATAAAAAGGAGTAGGAGGAAGGAACATCGCGTGAAATTTATTCTGCTATTTCGTCAGCTAAACAGTGCCTCGTGGAAATAAAATCAGTTTTAGTCCGGTTTCTTTTCTCTGGCGAGTTAATTGAGGGCTTGAGAAGTGCTATGCTGTGCGTCCTTCTAAAGTGACGTGAAACGTAATGTAGAAGATGAGGACTGCCGTTCGTAACTTCGGGTTCTCATGAAAGTTTTCCTGCATTGACTTCCCTTCACTGAGAAGGCGCGCATTTAACACGCATCTCAACCAAAGCCACACCAGCAGCTGCTTCACGTTGATCAGGAATAACGATAGGCACTGAGCTGCGTAAAGGTATGGCAAGTTGGTGCCACATGCTCTCGTAAGAATGGGCGGTAAGGGAAGACAATGAAGAAAGAAAAAATGCAGGGGTTCAACTATCCTTCGACCGAGTTTCATGAACGCAAGCCGCCTGCCGCAGCCACAGTCGCTGCTGCCACTTCAATCTTCGCACGCTTCCTCGCTTGATAAGCTCGGGCAACGGAGCTAGCCCAAGCCTGGCTTCTCGTTGTTGAGGGGTCTGGGCAGCCTGTCTGGCTGTCTTTCCTCTGGCTTTAGCGTGAGTGGTTTCCGCCAAGTCGCCTGGTGGCTTCGCCCGGCACTACGCTCGCGGACATCGCTAGCACTCGACCAGATGGCGTACGTGTATGATCCATTTACCTAGGTTAAATGAAGGAGTGGCGCAGAAGGAACTTCAGGAGGATGACGATGTTTACTATACATCGCAAGAGTGGCCTGCCGTCGGAACGTGATGAAGACTGCGATGCTTACTGCACAGCGCAAGGGCGTGCTGTACTTTTACGCGAGGCGTGATCCTCTGCGGCGACAGCATAGTGTTGAACAGTCTTCCTATGATGACATTCATCAGTTTCCGGCGAGGCGTGATCGGCTGCGGCGATAGCATAGTCTTGAACACTGCCTGTGGCAATCATCATACAGTTATCATACACATATAATCATTCAGAATGCAGTTAATTCATCAGTAAGGCAAGGTTTCTTATGTTTCATTTGCTTTTTGCTGTATACCTCGAGCTGCTTTGTATAACAGTCACGAGAAATGCAAACATAAATGGTGTTAAGCTGCATGCCATAAAATGCTGGCTTATGCAGTCGACGTTGCGATCTTTCATGATGGCAAGGAAAGCGTGCTCGAGGCTGTTCGCCTTGCTAAAGTCTATTTGTAAGTGCACAGAAGCCCAGATGAACATTGAAAGCACTGGGCTTAAATATACTTAAGAAGAAAATGGCGAATGCCACTTTAAAGGCCTATTTTAGTTAACTGCACCGTCATTGACTTCGCTACTATCACCATTACCCTTATCACCAACTTCAGCCTTATTGTCATGGATACTATCATCGCTGTCACTAACTGCATCGTCATTGTCATCGCTATTATCATCCTTACGCTAGACAAGGAGAATCCCGATCTGTTTCTCAGGAGTATGGCGTAGTGTAGCTGTTTGCGCGTTAGCCTGGGGATCGAAGGGATGGCGGTCTGATTTACGGTGAAAACAATTTTTTTCTGGTGCCAGTGCAAAGAACGCTTTCTATTCACAATTTCTACGGACGCTACACTTGAGGTAAGAAAGTTGTGCCATATGGAGTGGAATATGGAACGTGACACCCGGAAGTTTGGCCGGTATATGCAGCGGACTACATTACGTGCAATAGGGGTGCTCCTTCAGTACCGGGATGTTCTGGACCGAACGAACTTGAGGTGATGAAAGATGAAACAAAGGTGTGGCAAGACCGCAGATTATCAGTCTTTGAGAGGGCTGCAGCTTGCAATGTTTTTCTGGTTACCAAGGCTTGGGCTTGACTATATATATATATATATATATATATATATATATATATATATATATATATATATATATATAATCATTATCAGCCTGATTATACCCACTGCAGGGCGAAGGACTCTCCCATATTTCTCCACTTAACCCAGTTCTGAGCTAGCTGCATCCACTTGACCCCTACGAACTTCTTAATCTCATCCGCCCACCTAACTTTCTGCGGCCCCCTGCTACGCTTTCCTTCTCTTGGAATCCAATTTGTTACCCTCAGCGACCATCGGTTATCATCTCTTCGCACTACATGTCCTGCCCATGACCATTTCTTCTTCTTAATTTCCACTAGAATGTCGGTAACTTGAGTTATTTCTCTGACCCACTCTGCACGCTTCCTATCTCTTAATGTTACCCCTACCATTTTTCGTTCCATAGCCCTCTGGGTTGTCCCCAACTTAAGTAGAACTCTCTTGGTTAGCCTCCACGTTTCAGCCCCAGAGGTGAGTACAGGCAAGATGCAACTGTTTTATACTTTCCTCTTGAGCGATACCGGTAAGCTGCTAGTCATAATCTGCGAGTGCTTGCCAAATGCGCTCCATCCCAATCTTATTCTTCTTGTTATTTCCTTTTCATGGTCCAGATCTGCGGTTACTACCTGTCCTAAGTAGACATATTCGCCTACTACTTCCAGTATTTCGCTATCTAATGTAAACTGCTGTTCCTTCCAGAGGCTGTTGAACATTACCTTAGTCTTCTGCATATTGATTTTCAAGCCTAACTTTCTACTTTTCCTATCTAGGTCATCTATTATTATTTGCAATTCATCCCCCGAGTTGCTTAGCAAGTCAATGTCATCAGCAAATCGCAGATTACTGAGGTATTCTCCATCTACCCTTATCCCTAACTGCTCCCATTCCAAGTCTCTGAATACGTCCTCTAAACAAGCTGTGAATAGTACTGGGGAGATCGTGTCTCCTTGCCTAACACCTTTCTTTATGGGAATTTTGTTACTTTCTTTATGCAGAACTATGGTTGCTGTGCAGCCACTATATATATCTTCCAGCGCTTTCACGTACGGCTCGTCTACCCCCTGATTTCGCAATGCCTGCATTACCGCCGAGGTTTCAACTGAGTCAAATGCTTTTTCGTAATCAATGAATGAATGAACGAATTCATTCATTCATTCATTCATTGATTCACACACATATATATATATAAAGCAAATGATGTTCATGTCATGTATTTTAAAGATGCATCGTGTACTTGTTTCCTGTATTTGTCTGGAATTCCAGTTGAAAGCAAATTACTTGCGCAAATTTGTTTCGCAGAGCGTGAGATGAAGGACTTGGTCTCTCTTGTTTATAAAGAAGGTTGTTGTCGCGCTTTTTCTTCCAGCGTGAACAAAATGAATGAATTCCTTCCTACTGCACTCAGGTATAAGAAATCACTACTGGATTTCTTGTACCTACATCCGGTGTCATCTGTTATAAGTTGACTCGGTATTATTGAGAAGTTGATGTGTCATTTAGAATACTGTGCGAATGTTTTTCATTGCACTTTTGGCCTGTTGTAACAAAAAAAAAATATTGTACGCCGACATAGTGGACACCACGATGCCCGGGCGCACCTGTTCAGAGGGTGGGGCACTATAGAAGCCCAGGAAAGGATGTACTGCAACAAGTCAAAAGGATGTCTGTAAGGTCTGCTGTTAAAACATTTTTTTTTCAGCTGCATTCTAACACCATTCCAGTGAAGACATTGCTTGGCAAAAAGGGATCTTCGTACCGTGGTGACAAACTGGTTGTTATGCAATGCAAAAAGCCTGAAACAGTTGAACATGCCTTAATTGATTGCTGGGAAGCCACCTTTTATTAGATAATCTAGAGCGTGCCCACACACAAAAAGAAAAGAAAAAAAAAAGAGAACTTCTCCTAACACCGCATGAAATTCGATACCGGTTGAAAGTGATGAAGGTAAATCGTTTAATATATGTTTATGGTCCTGGTCCTTCACAGCTAGTGAAAGAAAGGCCGTTCGTCATACAGATGCCAGTGTGCGTTCGAAACGTGACAACTTTATTGAAAATGTTTTGTTTATTAATGAAGTGTATAAGCCCAAAGCGAACCCCCCAACCCCATTGAGTAATTGAACCTTTTGATGACTCTGCACGTCCGAGGAAGTTTTAATAACACCAGCACTCTATTGGGGCGCTGATGCATTGTACGTAGTTATCTGCTTGCGCTGCTTTGAATAAAAAAGTCTAGAAAGAAAAAAATCGGCAACAGCACAGTGTTCTCGTGCATGGGAAGGAGATCTGCTTGTTCTGGCGTAAGTTATAAGCCCGGTCACGGTTACGTTTTTTGCGGAGCAGCTTTTGAGAGGCGCAGATTAAACTGATGCATGCGGAGTACCTAACTTATTGAGCAGATGAACGCTGGTTTGGTTTAGTTTATAGCGTTTAACGTCTGAAAGCAACTCCGGCTGTGATAGATGCCGTAGTGCAGGGTTCCGGAAATTTCGACTACTTGGGGTTTTTTTAGCGTACACTGGCATAACAAAGCATACGGGCGCCTTACTTTTCGCCTCCACGGAAAAAGGGTCGCCGCGGCCGGGATTCGATCCGGCGTCCTTGGGCCGAGTAGTCGAGCGCCTTAACCGGCGAACCACAGCGGCGGGGCGCCGATGAATATTTTGGCGAATGGTAGCAGTAGAGCTACATAGAGAGTTCGTGTGTGTGTGTGTGTGTGTGTGTGTGTGTGTGTGTGTGTGTGTGCGTGTGTGTGTATGTGCGTGCGTGCGTGCGTGCGAGTGCGAGTGCGCTTTTTCTGCTAGGTCACTTCTCGCAGAGGCAGACATTGTATTTATTTAATGGGATGAAGCGACCTCTCAAAGCGGTGTGAAATTCCGAGAAGCATATGTGTGTGCTGTCCGCGATTCGTTCTCGTGCTGCTATTGCTTCGACAGAAAGTACGCGTGTCACCGCAGCATCGCACGGCATGCATGCTCAGATTAGCATCTATCGGCTTCAGCACGGAATAGGTACGCTCGAGTGGGCAAAGTTACTGAGACGTAGATTTGCCCCACACGCACGTGCGTGGCCATGAAAAGAGGAGACGCGCCGCGCAACTCAAGCGCGAAAGCAAAGAGAAAAAAACTTGCAATCGCCAGAGAGGAAGGAAGGCTTTGAATAGAAAAAAAAAAATCGAAGTTTTAGCCAAGAGCAGTTGGAGTGCTAATCTGCGTTTTGAGGAGGAAAGGCGGTGACCGCTCAAAGGCGGTGAAAAGTTAAAATGCCTGTTCTGCTTCCTGGGGCTGCCCATATGCCATCCAGGGTGTTTGGGATCGGTGGTTATTGAAGGAATGACAACATCGACATGAGTGAAAAAGGACAGATGTACTGTGTACAAACAAGCAGGATTCGAGGAGGTCCACATAACTTCAAGTAGAGCATCCAGCGGACTGAAAACTGCGACATGTTGACAAGGGGCAGTAGCAAACAACTGAAGGTCAGAATGCACGAGATCTGCAAGTCAGCAATTATGAAAATTTATGGCGGGTTTGCTTCCGTCAGGAAGGAAACCAAGCGTTGCAGAGGGCATCCACTGTTCTTGTTCCTGACTTGGGAATTCACAAAACGGAGAAATGGCTTCTTTTCACAGTCTTCTCCCTGTCTCACAGTGTCTCGTGTTGAACCTTGCGTTGTCGGTTCATCCGGAGCACAGATGCCATCTTCACTCAGCTGTGGTCACCATCCCTGATTTTGATGCGTAGCTGAACGAAATGCTAATTATTACTTGGAATAAAGCTGTACCTGCATCGAGCTTTAAAGACGATCTCAACCACGCATTTACTTCCAATAGGCTGTTGGGTGTGTAGTGACTCACAGATAGAGCTTAGATTGACTATAAGAGAAAATTTCCGGTTCGGTTGTCGCGAGAGGCTACAAACAGGGAATTACAGCACTCAAATTGCTCGCAGCGTGCCGCTGCCGTACTATACACTGCAACGCTGGCCGCTTCGCCGATTCAAACCACGTACGAGCGCAGCAGGTCGTACCGCGTGCGTGCCAAGCGGCATTCAAATGAACCGATGCAGGAAACGCGGTGAATACAAGCCGAGCGTGTGTTCTGCTAGGCAGAAATCCCTGGCCTGTTCCTTCCGCCTTCAGCGCCGCGCTCATTTTCTTCTTCCTTTTTCTTCGCCGCCAGCGTAGTGCGCGCGAAGCGGAGTCCTTCCTTGTGCAGGGCGCCCCTGTCCAAGGTCAGCCATGCATTTATTTACATCCGACCAGATGCGAGATCAGATGGCTGCGAGCGTCGGCGTGCCGCGAAGCCTCAGGATTTCGTACTGGCAATTATATACGACGTCGTCGCTCCGTCACCCGGGCGTCATTGTTGTTTCGCGCGCTTTGGCAATACTGGACGAAGTGCCGGCCGCTAAGTAACCGTGCTTCAGACACGTGTTAAGCGCCCAGATCGGGCCCAATTAAGGCGCGCGCGAGGGAAGAGCGTCACGCACTGCTGCTACGAGGGCGCTGCAGCAGCCAGAGAAGGCGACGTCGAGAGCGAGCGCTGCCAGAGCAGCGGTCAGCATGTTGGACGCCAACCCTTCTAGAGGGGCAAAGGGGATCGAATAAAAGAAAAAAAAAAGGGGGGGGGGGGGGGTAGGGAGATAATCAGAGTGGTGTCCCGACGCCGCTCGAGACATGGTCACCGTCGGGCTGATGGATGCAAGAGCGATTGATTTACCCGACTGTTGTGACCTCTAATCATGCAATTAACTGAATTACGTAAATAATGAGATACCTTTTGACATTTTTGGCGAAACCTAGAAGGGACGTGTAAACATTCTGCGGTAATGATTATTGAATGTGTGAACGTCAATCATTTTTAAAAAGATACTATCGCTATAAGCGCCAGAAAAACTGGTTTACGAAGCTCTTTTTTTTCGAGTGAAAGAGAACAGTGTAGTATATTGCATCTCAAAAAAAAGGGTGAAAAAAAAAAAAAACAACAAGGTCAATGACCGTAACGCAAATGTATAATGAAGCTTAGTTAATCTGGGTGAGCTGGACGATGAATATAAATACACATTTGAAAAGGCTTCAGGGGAGCTGTATAGCACGTAAAACATACTAAAAGATATATATTTGTTTTCTTTGAACGGAGGCTAATTCCTGGAGAGCACATACTCAGCGCGCTACTACGAGTGGCGCGAAGCATTTGTAGAAAGCGAAAAAAGAAAATACCAATGCGAAATTTAGATTAGTATCTACTAATGCCTGCTGTATCATATAAGTGGTTGTGATCGGCTTGAAAGCAAACGAAGAAAGGCGACGAATACAACAAGCCTTTTTTTTTTTTTTTTTTTTTTTTTTTTCAGAAAATTGATTGAACACATTGCGCTATGTAACAATTTCTTATTTTGAATAGTCCAGTTCTGGGCGCCCTGGCATTATGCCTCAGCGAGTCACTGCGCTACATTCTTCTTTTTATTTTTTCGGGCCCCCCTAGTTTCTAGAGTTCGCAAATGCTTTCAGCTGCTTCGCTCTTGTCAAATACACTGCGATGACAGCGACAACTCACTTTCCCGCCAGTATTTTAAAGGAATATAAGTTCTGCGAAAGCTGATCCTTACGCCACATTTGTTTTGTTGTATGATGCTTGACCTATAGGTGACAAAAAGGACCATTTTGCATTTCTCTGCCTAAAAGGAAACAAAATGTGGACGAAGAAAGCGTTTGCCGAAAATGGTTCATAACGCTGTTTGAAGGAAATAAGGCTGTGCCTCAGGCTCATTTTAGGATTGTGGCTGGAGCACCAAACAACCGACTCCTATCTCTGAAAGCAAGGTCTCTGCGCTAGCAATGAATCTTTTCCCCGCAGCTAACAAATCTTCTACCGCGACATTTTCTTGTTTTAATTTTTTTTTACTCCTCGGTACGAAAAGCAGGCACAAAACTGAAAAGAGCATGCCGTGATGTCTATTTTACAGAAGCATTCAAATGAACCGTGCTCATTTGGTCCAGGATAATGTCATTGCCATTGAAAAAAACAAACAAAACTGGAACACTTTATCGTATTATAGCCTAGATGTGCACACAGGAAACATCTCGGAGCGAATTAATTAATTCCCAGACAATTCCTGCCAAGTATACTTTAAGTTGCATACCATACCATACCATACCATACCATACCATACCATACCATACCATACCATACCATACCATACCATACCATACCATACCATACCATACCATACCATACCATACCATACCATACCATACCATACCATACCGCACCACGCCTACTCTATCGTACAATACTGTAGAGTACCATATCATTGCATATATTACCATACCATACTGATATGTCTTTTCTGCTATAAGTACAGCTTAGCCAATATGCACAATGTTTGTGCCCTGAAAAAAAGAACAATATACAGGTTTCACAGAGCCCACTGCGAATTTGCGCGTTTTTCGGAAGCAGCCGAGCTCCATCTCGGTTGTACTCCTCCGCGACGTCGTCTGCACGACAGCCTCAACTTTACTTTCCACCTTGATTGGCATTTGAACCATGCATTCGAAGTAACTTTATGTCGTGTCTTTTATTCCGTTCAGGTAAAGGAAACAGAGGCTTGATGCGTGGAGCTTGACGCCCCAAGGCGACTCAGACTATGAAAGATGCCGTAGTGAAGGAATCCGGAAATTTCGACCACCTGGGGTTCTTTAACGTACACTGACATCGCACAGCATACGGGCACCTTGCTTTTCACCGGCATCGAAAAGCTGCCGCCGAGGCCGAGATTCGATCACGCATCCTTGGGAGCAGTAGTCGAGCGCCGTAATCACGGCGCCACCTAGGCGGGTGGAAACAGAGGCATATACGGTAATTCGAGGGGCGCATGCAGTGCTGGTCGTAGCAGGTGCGGGACTGTGGGCCTTTGCAGTTGTTGCATGGAATGGGGTGGGCGTGGTTTCGACGCTGTGTTTCCAACCTTCGTGTTAAATTTGCTTCAAGTAACAATAAGAAAGTACTGCAACGTTACTTTCACTCATTTTCCTGAAAAAGATTGCCACACAAACGATGCACCTCTTCGAATGTCCTTGGGCATTGATTGTATATTTTGCACCTCATCTTGGGCCTGATAGTTTTCACGGTATCTCTGTATCGTTAACTTCATGGGCCACCAAACGTTATTTGTCTTTTCTTTTCAACAGTCGTAGTTCGTTAACAGTAGTCAGACAGTTGTTGTTATCCAGACAAAGATATAAATATATTCACAAAGTGCTTGCGCTTACCAGAAAGAAAGCTGAGTAAAAATAGCGAGCTATGCCGTTTTCTTAACAAGAGTGGTCACAGATGCCTGCATGATGTGTAAAATCATGAAATGAGGAGCAAATCGGGGATGTTTTCAGTGATCTAAATTAAGTTGAATGGATTTTAGCTTTGCGAATAATAACATCATTTTTGAAGAAATTATTCCAATACGATTTTTTTAAAGAATAATATGTATTCTGTACTTACAAAGCAGCTCTCGAAGCGATTGCTTCTTCCGACTGTTTAACGTTTTCAGCACTGGCGTGAGTACATTTTACTGATGGGTAAATACCAGCTGAGTATTTCTTCGCTATGGGAGATACTGATTAAGGCGTGCATTACAAAATCGCAACATAAACGTAGTAATGCTATGACAATATTACGTAAGATCAGAGGGAAATATGCAACCAAATTATTCTGTTCAATATTTATGGGCCTTTATTATAGCCACGCTTTCTCATAGAATAAAATAGAAAAAGCAGTATCGCTACTATAGCACAATAAGGCACGAGCAGTGAATACGTGCATCAAGCGTGCTCTCCCTTTATGGACTTCTGAACACGAAAATAAATTCCCACAGTGTTTCACCCCACAACTTTACATCGGGCAGAAATCGCTGTAAAGACGTCGTGGGGTAGCAGCGGGAAGGATAAATGACCGCCTCTTTGTTGGCCATTTTACCACCGGCTTCATAGAGATTAACAACAAGCGAATTGGCGTTTCAGACTAGGATAACTTCAAAATTCACCATTTGCGCATGTAGACTGATCAAAAGGGACAAGACACTATATGCGCTGAAGAGAATTTTATTAGCTGCCCCCATTAACCAGCTTGCACAGTGTTTTGAAGGAGCATTTTTCCTTTCGCGAAAACGAAAACTTCTCTGCTTTTTCTTCCTCTTGAATCTGTAAGAGCACATGAAGTCCTTATAATGAGCCTGCTCTTAAAACCGCCATTTATGCAAATAAACATCGTGTGGCAATGCAAGTTTACCGACGCACCATGACGACGCGGCTGCCCTCCAGGGTACCAGCGCTTCCGAAGTGGAATGCGGCAAATTGACCGTGCGATCGGTCTATTCATTCAATGCTTCACTTCGATTTTATGCTTTAGATCAAACTCATGCCCCAGTGCGGTGGTTGCTCAGTGATTACGTAGGCTCAACAGCTGTACCCAACGACGCGGGATCAATCTCGCACGCTGGGGAGAAACGCAAAACGCCCATGTGCTCGTATACTGTGCGATGTCAGTGCATGTGAAAGTAGCCCAGGTGGTAGAATTTGCCGGAGCCCTCCTCTACAGCACCCTTTGCAGCCCGAGTCACTTTAGGATGTTAAACCCAACCAATTAAACCAAACCAAACGAAGTGGTTGCGAGAAAGTCAGGCATATTTTTATTTCGCTTGAAATGCTGTAAGAAGAATGCTTTTCTTCGTTCCAAAGGTACCGAGCACCAGGCCAGGGAGTACTTACACCCCCTAAAAAAGAAAAGAAAGACCACAGTAGCCAACGGGCGGCACTGGGGAACAAAGCCTGCATGTCTCCAATGAGAGTGTTGTTCTCAAGCTACTTAGCCAGCGGTGCGGTTACCGAACGATATGCATTCAATTAAAACCATCTTCTGGCATTTGGCAGGGCAGACGACTGCTTCCGTTTCGAAAATCTGTCCCAGCATATTGCTCAGCGTCAAGCTATCTATAGGTTCAGTTTCGCTGACGCGAATGTGCACAATAAAAAAATTACCGGCGATTTATCTTAATTGGTTGAGCTAAAAGTATTTGAACTAGCAAACCTTACTCTCAGTGCTAGTCTAGGCCTTCAAGGTAAGTCTTCAGGCAAATATCGGCAAAATCTGTCAGTGGGAACCTAACACAGTGCAAAATTTTGGCGGCACCACTTAAAGCACTTTAAGATGAAAGTACGGTAGTGGTATGGATCCAGCGTGCAGGGATGGAAGTTGATAACGGTTTGGTTTGGTTTGTGGGGTTTAACGTCCCAAAGCGACTCAGGCTATGAGAGACGCCGTAGTGGAGGACTCCGGAAATTTTGACCACCTGGGGTCCTTTAATATGTACTGACATCGCACAGCGCACGGGCACCTTGCTTTTTGCCTCCATCGAAAAGCGGCCGCCGAGGCCGGGATTCAATCCCGCGTCCTTGGGAACAGTAGTCGGGCGCCGTAACCACTGCGCCACCCCGGCGGGTTGAAGTTGATAACGATCGACGATGACGAGAAGTGGCAGTTAATTGTGGCTGGTAACCTTTTGCGACGAAAGCATAATGACTTCCTGGCTGCAAAGCGGACCTGTTCGCGCTGCTGTGGGATCGAGCGCAGTCAGGGGTATATTTATTTTTCGGTATAGGGTAAAGGCCCGGAGTCGGAGAAAACACGGCGCCGTTCGTGATAGGACAATTTCAGAAACATCAAAAAGAAAACTGCCGGAGCAATTGAAAGAACGGTCCGAATGCAGCCAGAATTACTAAGGAGGTTGCTGTCACATCGACGATCCAATAACGTAACAAATAAATTAGGCTGATTTTAGGCTAGTATTGAGGGTCGGCCCCAGGCTCGTTGGTTGCGAGCCGAACTTGCTAAGTATAAGCAAAGAAGTCTTTTCTTGCAGCATGGTGTCAATTACTTGCGTTTAAATACTGCAAAGAGCTGTACACATTATTTAAAAAGCAATCGGGTTGTAGCCGAGCAAGTTCAATTGAAATATACAACACCAGATAACTAAAACACGTCTTAGCACAACTCCGCTAAAACGGTGGCATGCTGTTTATTACATGCATTTAAATACAGTAAAGAGCTATATACATTATTTTCAAAGTAATAAACGTATAGGCGAAGAGTCGAATTGAAACATACAACACCACACCACACGACTTAGCACAACTTCACTAAAACGGTGGCAAGAAAAGACAACACGTCAATAAAGAAGCCAGTCCAGTTGATAGTCGCTGTCTTCGTGTCTCTCAGCTGGTGCACCATCTGACCGAAATGAGTACTGGCGGAAACGAGAGGCTCAGCATTCCGGTCCAACATACGCGTATTCCACAGGCTGCGCAGTCCAAGGAGGAAAACCATGACAAAGAGTTCGTGGTTGGTGGCCATTAGATTTAAAAACAGTATTTATTCAGTGTTATTTATAGAACGTCCCAAAATAATATCGCGTATTTGCAAGCAAAAAAAAAAAGTGTTCGATGGTTTCAGGTGAATCACATACCTAGCCGATAATTAACAGAAGAAACAAAAGTATGTATTTTTTGTTGTGAAGCCACACTTTAACAGGTATAACTTCGGCATGATGTTTTAAAAAAAACGTTTTAGTACAAGTAAAAATTGGCATTTTACGTAGTCTTCTTAACACATCACGCCCCATACAGTCAGAGTTGAGATAACGATATAATGCAGGCGGGAAAAGCATATATATCAATTCTTTGTATAAATTTTTACGTGAAACAGAGAATAAGTACTCGTAAGGGGAGTGAACTGCCAGAAAACGTACTGAATCTTAAACTCCTTTCATAAAACCAAATAAATAGAGCCGATCGGTAAAATTGGAATATACCACTAAGTTGGGAAGAAGGTTCACAAAGCTAGTTTGCAGGGATGCTCTGATAATCGGATGGGAGCTATTACGGAAGAAGAGGAAACGAGCAAGTAACTGTCGGACATATAGATGTGTAAAACTTTGTCTGCCAGCAGAAACAGGCCTGAATAAGTTATGGCGCTGCATCGGCTCAAAACTATAGGACCATATCAACGTCGCAAATGTTCGGTGAAAGCTTTGGATGTAGAGCCTCGTGCAATGGAGTACCTGCTAAATATAATATTTTTTTTTTTTTTTTACCAGAAACATGTTGCAGGCCTGCGCTCGACCCATTTCACTTTCAGGTCTCGAAAGAGCTGCCCGAGTTGGCAGCTCCTGCCAGCTCGCATATGCTACGTGGTGCCTTGACGGTGGCGTCACGAAATTAGCTCGACGACCTCATCTCACCTGACAAATACAACCTGCAAGAGGCACACCCGTGATTCTATGCTAACGACGCCAAAGCCGGAACTGGATTTTGTGAAGAATGGGGCCTTAACGCTGCCGCAGTAAGACACGGCATGGTCTGCGCGTTGCAAGCTGTCGCGACGGGCACACTAAACGCGCCGCAGCCCCCTCGCGTGCGTCAGAACACAATGCGGCCTAGGGCTAGGCTAGGCGCGCTTTCACACGCGAGAAGTCAAGGCTGCTCTAACGTAACCAGCGTCTCCACGGCCGCTGGTGGTGCCATCAGCCATAATGATAAGGGTTAAAGTGTCCCCGCTAGTAAGTTCTGAGAACGCTAGTTAACTTCTAGTCCGATACCGAGAACAAAAGCGCCCGCGCAGTTGAAAGAATGGAAGGCACACTCCCGAAAGAGGTGCGAAATGCCTCGGTGGAGGAAGAGCTCTTGCCAGCGTCTTTGGCTCACCGTCGCCACTCAGCCATTGCAGACGTCGAACAGGTGGAGAATTTAATTTGCAAAGTCGGCCCCACTTATTAGAATAATTGCTGGCTAAATGAGGCCGGAAGTGACTCACCGCCTAGCTTCCAGCGCGCAGCATTTATTTAACAGCGAACAAGTTGGCCCTCATTCAACAAGCCGCGCGGTCCATATTCATCGGCTGCCCGTATTTTTTACAAAAACTACAGGATGAACGAAAATGATTGCATCCGCCTTAGTACTCAGCTGAACACGGACATGCACGCGGACATGCACGCGGATGCCAATGACTAGGCTGCTTAAATGGAGTGCAGGAAAATAAAGCATACACAAATAAAAAGAAAAACCCTAGCCGGGAACAACGGAACAGTCCTTTGGTCCGGTGGAGACTGCTCGACGTGTATGTGCGGTAATATTGTGTCACGTTGTAAAAGAAAGACGGGTTCAAACGAAAGGACCGGAACGCGGACGGTCCGCGCGCGTCAGCACGGAAAAGGTAAACAATTTGATAATGGTTGCAATTGTGGTGAAAAACAGGCTGTTTTTCACCACAATTGCAACCATTAGCAAATGTTTAAACTTTGTGACGTGACTATCTTCTGACGGCCGGTGACTGAGCATTATCTTTATCGATGTTCCACCCCCAGTTCTCTTCGCTACATAATCTCTGCCTTTTTGTAATAAACCTCAGTTGATAGTGAGCGCCTTGCGTTTGTACTTTCTCGTGTCTCTGTGTCCCGTCGTCCCGTCCTTTGAGCTGTTCCTTGAATATGCAAAACCAACTAGCCCACCAACTCGCTCTTATTAAAGTAAGGAAAAAAAATGTCTTTTTTTTTTTTATTCATGAAGGTTAGTTTTGCAAGTACTTCATTGGGGCTAGAGACGAACGAAAAGGGAGAAAGCAATTAACACGGTTATTCTTTTAATTGGATAACAATAATAGTAACCCTTTTCGTTTTTTTACAGATATCTGAATGTTTTATGAGAGATTTAAAAGTGGTCATATTCCTATGCTATTTCACTTGAGAAAATGCTAGTGCACTTCTGTGCTCTTAAGAAACGGGTCCGAAATTTCCGACTGAGTGTTTTAATGACGCGCCTAAAATCGCATGGAAGCTAGAACCCCACCTATTATGAGGCAGTTTATGTATTGGCGCGTCGCCTATCTCTTGGGCAGCACGGGAAGGTGATGACTGCAACTCTTTCACTTTCAGCTAATGAAGATGCCGAAACTTGCAGCTGCGCCTTACCAGTGATGAGTTTTACACTTTGCTTAGTGGATGACCATACATAATTACAGGGATGGAGTAGAAAATTCGCAATGAATTTACGAAAACAAGGGGGTATTACAAGTGTTTCGGAAAAGGAAATAGTGTTTTATAAGTACGGCTGCATGTTAGTTCGCAGTATCAACATGTCAACTTATGCGTCAACTAAATTGACGTTGATTATTTTGAATTAGTTATGAGATTGAGGGCGGCAGAAATCCGTTCAATACAAGCCCACATAGGAATTAACGACGTGCAAAGATGGATTACGTGCGCTACTGATTTTGCCGCTAGAAAAATTGTGAAAACCTATTTTTGAACACTGTACAGCACTGTTCTCATCACGCGAGCCCATCTTATTTTTGTGTGTGCTTTCTTCACAGGTTTACCTTTTACTTCGAAGAAACAAAATGGACCCGGGGCTTCTTATAAATGCTAATCAGAAGAAGCCTGGGCTGCTTTTCATGCCACATCACAACCCAATTAGAGCGAAATGGAAAGTCGTTGGAGAAGTGCCAAAGCATATCGCTTGTATAATGCAGCTCGTTGCTCGCTGCTGCCCACCGCTTCGGCAGGCTAGCTAGGTAGCGCCGGGTACAGTTGCAGTGTCGGCCAAACACACGCTGCTCTAACGCGCATTAGTGGCCCGATCCTTGACTATCTCGCACGAGGTGCCGCTTCTAACTTAAAGGCGATAAAACTCTGGGAAATAGTACAGAGTAACTGTGCTCAGTAGAACCAGAGGCCTTCACTTGCCTCGTCTTTATTTGCGACATGCCGCCAAGTTCATTTCTCTCACTTTTGCCTTTACGCGTGTCGGCCTCCCCCGCCCGCAGCCTATGTGGGCTGTGCTGCTGTTATGGCTGAAATCGAAATTAAATCAAATCAAATAAGTTTATTTGCACATGAAACATGTGTACGCACAACATGCCCACGGGTTGAGGCACAAGGAAGAAGCTGGTGGCATACTTTCTTACGAGGCCTCACCCCGGGTCACACACACATCAATGGCAGAAGGATGGACAATGGATGACTAAATTTGCCCTCGTGTTAAAACTCACCTTCGCGGAAACCTCTTCAGAGCTTTTTTCAAAGCGCATGGAGTGAGGTTCTCAGATTTGGCCTAGGTTTCAATCGGCTTCGCACAGATTTCGGCTCTCCTGTTTTACGTAACGGCATCAAACATTAATTATAGGCGTTATCGACAATATAATTCATCGTTGATTCCTGGTTAAAGATTATTCGGGAGACAATGCTACCCTGCTACGATAACCTCCGGTACAGTCGAGCAAACAGAAGCAGCTGTTTGCAATTGAAGTGCTTGTAGAAGATTTCTTATCGCGAGCTATATGGATCAATCTATGAATAAGAGAAGAGAAGCTACGGGACGTAGGGATTAGAAAACAATAAATAAACACCTCAAATTCATATCGACCTTTGGTCAACAAGTTACCATTCCAATGAAAATGCTTATAAAGGTCTCAGGTACGTAGACATTTGCAGTTTTGGGCGAGATAGTCTGAAATGGCGGAGCGACGGCGAAAAAAAAATAACCATCCGTGGCTCCACGTATTAAAGAGAACATAAAATAACAACTAACGCTGGCATGAGAGTGTTTACTGCATCCGTTTCCAAGTTGCGGCCGTGCGTTATTAACATTCGTGAAAACCACTTTTCGAAGCTAAACAGTGCCCCCCCCCCCCCCCTCAAAAAAAAAAACAAAAACAAAAAAACAAACAAACAAAAGGCTGTTAAAAATGGGACAGTGCAAAACGGTTCAGGGACGTGCTGCAGAGACGCTACAGAGCCCAATGAAGGTATACGTCGCTTGGCTGGATCAACACCGAATCCAGTGTACACTATAATATGCTGATTCGATCAGCATTTTGTGCTGGTGTCGATCACTTCACAGGTTGATGTTTTCGTAAGTGCTTGGCGCTCCTAATGGCTGCAGGTTGTCGCTGAGTCATTTCAGGTTTTCTTGCCATACTGCACCCGAAATAGATTGTCGAATGCACGCATCATAAATACATGCTTGCACCTACATCGTAGCGAGACGCGGTGTCTATATTGTGCGACAGATTTTTTAAAACGCTTTTGGTATAAATTTTACTTATCAGAGCATGATTGAATTTGCCTTTGCTGCGTTTCTGGTCACTGGCTGTATGCTAGGAAAAGTGTAATATAATATATAGAATATTATAAAATTACAGAATCAAAGGAGGGAGAGTCAGTCAGACATTTGTTCATGTGCGTTGGTCTTACTGGCGAGTGATAATAAGCGCCTCAAATTGATTTACCGCATGTTCAGACGCATGTGCATAGACTTGCATTGTAGTGTGTGAAAGCATTCATACGCTTACCAACCAAGAATCATGTCCGATCTTGCTCGTGCCGTCGCTCCGATAGGAAAAGCTATTTCGTGAGGTTACAACTTGTGGGGTTGTAACAGGGGGACAAATGCGTTTTCCCTGGTTAATCGCGGCTGACAGTCAAACCGCTGACTCCACCCAGTGATCGCGTGCGCTACCGAGCGCACGCCGACCACTGCGGGCCTTGCTCTTGGGAACAAAGGAACAACACGTGCTGACAACAAACAGGCATTTATTGCTGCAGTAACAACAATGCCAGCTAGCAATGAAACACTAATGAACACAGGTCGTCTGACTCACCAGCAAGGCTACAGGCGAATGTTCGCCCACGCTAGGGCAGGGGATAAACTCCGAGGCCAGACAAGACGGGCAAGCGGGATAAGTCCCGCGAGGCTTCACCTCGCCGGTGACTGCGGAGTGCCGCGAGGGGACGTCCGCTCGCGTCCAGGTCCCGATGCCGAAGAGAGTTAGCTTTGTCCGCGTGCGCGGTGACAAGATCAGGGGTGGCGCTTGTGCTGCCGCGACGCTGGCGCCAGTTCTCGATAGTTAACCAGCAACGTTGGCGCCATTCCGCGATAGCTAGAGGAACTACCGCTGGGGAAAGCCGACTTTAAAGAGGACGATGGGAGATCGTTCTCCACAAACTGCATGGCCTAGTGCTGGTAATGAAATCTATGTCTAGTATTGCGGATCGAACTCGCTGGTCTCTCCGGCAGGTCTTTCAACTTCGCTAGCCAGCAGATAGAGTGATGGAGCCTATGGCTGAGCAGTCACTGTCCATTACCTCTTGTAGTGCTTTTAAACATAGAAAAGAAATCGCAACGAATTCGATCCGGCCGGGTAGATTTCGGGTACCCGGTTTCAGCAGACGAGCGCCTTAGCCGCTGAGCCATCGCGGCGGGTGTTTCGCTTGTTATAACCAAGTTTAAATAGCGTTTAAACAGCGTCACTTGAAGCTGCGGCTCCGAGATGGCGCCACGAGTAGGGACAAATCCGTGTCCTCCACGATCAATCGCACTATTGCACCGGAGCTGATCGCGGAGGTAAGTAAGTAAGTAAGTAAGTGAGAAGTCCTGATCCCTTTGATTCAGGGCAGCCGTTTGTTAACGCCACAGGTTAAATGGATAGTTAAAGGAAAAGAGTAGCACATCACAACATTGCGTCACGGTGCACTGAAATATGTCTTTCGTGGCACTATTGCACTTTAAAGGCACCGTCGGTCGAGCGGCCTCATGACGCCTCACGAATACAATCCGGTAGCCACGTTTAGGCCAAGAGCCAAGTCAAGTAACAGCGTCATGGTTATACCTCCAAGATGGCGCCACATGTACAGCTCAAAACTGTAGCGCACGAAGCCATAGTCATATGAAGTTTGTATCAGGTAAGTATCGTGTAAGAAACAGCAATTGCATCGAGTTCAAAAGCGTAAGACGAGAAAAAAAGCCGTACTTACGAATTATAATCGGTTTAACAGAGATAACCCCTACCGATGTTCGCTGTTTACCTAGAACCATGAAAAGCTTTCACACTAACTCGTTTCTTTTTGCTCGGTCCCGAAGAGGGGGGAGACGATACTGCATCTCACTAGATGGCACCACAAGTTTTAGCGGTATTTCAGAAATACATTTTTTTTTCAGGGCTTTGTAATCTGCTTTCATGAATACCAGGCATGCAATTTCTTATTCGGATATTTTGGGGAAATTTTCCGTAGACATCCAGCCACATTCATGACATAAATTTTTCAGGATGCGAAGCATTAGCATAGAGCAGATAATTTTAATACACTTTTCCGCGCTAGGGGTTGGCAACCATGCAAACGTGCGTCCTCGTTCTGGTATGCAAGATCGTTTTCTCAGCTTGTGTGTCCGGTCATGCAAGGAACGTTTCTCTAACAGAAACATTAACCACATGACAACAACCAAAACAAAAATAGTAGTCTCGATCCCAAAGCTTGTCGTATATTTAATTATCTTGGACACATATTTTTTTATTTCTGCTAGTCCCTGATGTTTCCTCTATATCGAAACTTTCAAAAGTCGGTTTTAATAGCTGCATTGAACATCGTAATTGACAGCATTATCGCGTTGGACAAAATTACGGACATTAACTTAACTGTGAGAGTTTCCATCTTTTAAGTAATAGAAGTGCTTGATCAGATAGTTTATAAAGAACCGTGGCCGAGGCAGCAAATATATGCTGAAGAATTTTGTCAATCAAAGAGCAAATAAAACTTGTAACTTACATTTCTTCGCCGTTGTAGTAGCCAACAGGTCATTTTTTTCTACAAGTAGGAAAAAAATGAATAACAGACGAAATATCAGACGGCCGTTTGCGAATGCGCTCCAAAGTTAATGAAGGCTTGCGAAGCGGTTGGACAGAGGTGAAAAGCAAACTGTGCGTTCCTAAGAGGAAAGGAGCGCATACAACACGCACAGTAGATAGACCGAACACAGAAATGTCAGCACACGACCGCAAGCTGTTTTCAATTCGATTTCCTGCAGTTAACCGCTGTCAGGCGGCATTCTGTTTCGAAAAATTGCCGATTTTGTCTTCAGCTAACTATACAAAAGCAGACTATATATGTTTTAAATTTGGCTAACTCACATCGACGCCCAGCTTTGTTGCTTGCAGCGAAGGCTGGCAGAAGATTGTAGCCATGCATTCTAGAATGAACAGCGCCATACGTAACGCTTTTATTATTTGAATTAATTTATTTGCCACTCGCATAATGGGCAGGCGAACATTAAACTAAACTAAGTGAAATTAAATAAATGATCGCTTCCTGCAAACCATGCCTGGTGAAAAAATGAAGAGGGGAAAATCTGCTTCGCTACATTTAGGGCAGACGAAAAACATGAGTGGGAAGAGAGAAAGGGTGGGAGATTATAGCGGGAACGGAGCAATGCGCAACCAAAAGGTGCGCCTTACCACGTGATAGTGCGGCTGGCTTTTGAAAGCTCCTACTTGGTGATGAGTGTACGAAACTCCACTCGACGCAAAACAGTTCGCGTGCGTTGCTCTCATCCTATACACAATGTCCGTAACGTTATTTACTCGCAAATACGTTGTAATTGTTTGGCTACTAAGCGTGAAAAATAATGTCATGCGAAAACTAATATCGAACTGGCCTTCGACAGTAAATAATAAATAGCGAGGACATTTGCACACTTCGCGAGATGGCGAGAAGTCAACGTCTAATGCCGCGCAGACATGTTCGACAGCATACACTTTCGCGCGCGTTATGGTTAGGTTAGCTTTTAGGTACATATCCGATTGCTTGCCCAGTGAAAGCCAGAGCAAGTACATACGGTGTGCGGCTGCTGTTCAAGGTAAACCCAGATGCTTCGACAAACTCCATCTTCTTTATTCTGTCGCTACAAACACAGAAGTGTTTCAAGTGTTTATGGCGCACTGTTATAATAATGTGCACGAGTGGAAGGTATCAGTCGCTTTGTAACATATTAAGAAAAACTATTATAAGCGTGTTCATGCCCGTCCTTTTTAAAATACAACTGAGGGCTTTTTGAGATCTACAGAATCGTTCTGTGCTGAAACGAACACAGGAGCACGTGTAGGGTTAAGTGACAGAGCGTCACACCAGAGCGATGTCCACATTATAGTGCACGCCCCTAAAGCAGTGGAAACCAGTATCGCGCTCCGTGTGCTGCCTGCGGCCGCTGGTTAGGTTGCAAGTACCCAACATACGGCACATCCATGGTCTCTGTAGCAGCGATGGTAGCGGACGAGTACAATGCGAAGTTCAGAATGCTTAGCAAATGGGCGCAGAGCTTCTCTGCTCGAAGACGCAATCAATCGTGATGAAGCGCACTTCTTGCGGTAGTAGCGAATGAAACGCGAGAAGAATGCCGCCAAAATTATGCACAAACAGGCTATGCACAGCCTTTGTCAAAAGTTATCGAGCCCAGAGAGTTTGCTTTTAAGCCGTATATTATGGCTTCTTTAAAAATCGTGGAAGTCCTACCCATTGGAGATTGTTGCCTTCAGCAAGTTTGGAAACCTGGGAATGCATTACGAGCCAGATGGTATGGCTCAGAAGCTGACCGCCTGTGCTCTAAACTTTTGACAAACACTGTACAAGGCAGGTACAAATCGTAATGTATGCACGTTTTCGTTTTCCACAAGCTCGTCACTTGAAAAATTTCAGGCCGCCGTATTTTTTTTCAAAATAATCCTATACGCAGCCAAATACTTCTCGCGGCGATGACGCTACTAGTGCATAACTGCAACACTTGCCTCCCCGAGAAATGCCTCACCGCGGTGGTGCAGTGCACCGCAGTGGTTACGACGCCCAACTGCTGTCCCGGGTTCCCGAATTCGAGCCCGACCGCGGGCTGCTGCGTTTCGATGGAGGCGAAACACAGTGGCGCACGTGTACTGTGCGATGTCAGTGCGCTTTAAACTTCAGATGTCTTCAACTATGGCATCTCTCATAGCCTTAGTTGCTTTTCGACGTTAAAGGATACAAACGAAACCACCGAGAAATCATTTTCGACCACTGCGATTAAGCTGATGTGAGAGTGCTATAGTTTGAAAGCATGCGATTGCGGAGAAGGTACTTAATCATTGGGAAAGCCCACCATAATGGCTAGCGGTGCATGAGGTCCAGTCACTGCGGATGAATGCATTTATAGCTCTTTCACGGCGAACCTCTTTATCAAAAGCCGCCTAGCCAGCCGCAACATTGTGTTCGTGCCAGCGCGTCGTAGTCTTTTTCTGGCCCTTCTCTCGAGTATGCAAAAAGCTTCCTTTGCTGAATGTTTCCATGGGTCTCAATCGTTAGTATTGCGCATTTGTGGACATGAGTGAGTTGTCATGATGCCTTCGCTGACCAAAACATGGTGACGACCATTATATTCGCAGCACTGCGAGCTGACCTGAAATTTCTATGGCGGCAGGGTTCGTGTGCTACCACTGAAGGGTTGCCGCTCGGTTTAGGGATTCAGAAAAGGCAGTAGATCCCACTTTCACTGTGACGACTGACTGAATGACCGCAATAGTCATATCGCCATCGCGTGGTAGTAGGAGAGGTATTCACGTGAGATCATCCGCAAGGGGCGCTAGCGGGAGGCCGCAACAACCGCCATATGCGTGGTCGCGTGTGGGGGCGCCGGAACCAGTCGCAGTATTCAACTCGTTGTGACCCGTGGGGTGCGCCTTTCGCGTCTTCTCGGAATTTTGCGTGCACCAGCGAAAACCGTAAGAGTGAGTGGATACACACGTGGCGTGCGTGGAAAAAGAAAACGACGGTCCCGATAATAGGTTCGACTCTGTGAAAACATCGGCTGGTACGACTGCGGTAACTTGTGCGGCACTACAAGACTCGCGTTGAATTCACAGACATCGGGGCCTTCTCTGTGAAGTGCGGAATTTAGCTTTGCGTCAGATGAAGAAATTAAAACGTACAAATTCATGAAAGTGTTTTAACTCTTTGACAAGCGGGCGGGTCCAAGAGCCCCACGTGCGTGAGGCTGTCGATGGCCGGCGCGCCGTTTTTAGAGGTGAGTAAATTGCGACGTGCAGCGGTGGCGTAGAGGTAGAACATCCGCCTCGAATGCAAAAGGACCGTGGTTGGAATCCCGGTGCCACGGAATTCTCCAATCGGGAAAGTGCGATGCAGTGACCACAGGATGGTAATGTCTAGAATTAATCTGGATTTGAAAGTCCGGAACAGATTAGTGAGGAAGAAGTCCATCAATGAATTAGCGGTAAGGGGAAAGGTAGAAGAATTCAGGCTCTCCCTGCAGAATAGATACTCAGTGCTAACCGTAGAAGCCGACCTTAGCCTAGAAGCAATGAACAATAACTTCAGAGATATTATCACTGAGTGCGCTGTAGAAGTAGGCGGTAGGATAGTTAAAGAGGATACCGGTAAGCTATCTAAGAAGAAAGATTTGATCAAGAAACGCCTAAGTATCAAATCTTCTAATGTAACAGATCAGATAGAATGGGCGGATATATCGAAGCTAATCAATAAGCGCAAAGTGGCCGATATAAGGCAATATAACATGAAAAAAACTGAGCATGCTGTAAAGAACGGGGGAAGCCTTAAAATGATGAAGATGGAATTGGGCATAGGCAACAGTAAAACAATTCCTATAAAGAATGGTGTTAGGCAAGAAGACATTTGGCAGATTATGACTTACCGGTATCGCTCAAGAGAAAAGCATACAATAGTTGCATATTACTGTACTCACCAAAGGGGCTGAAACGTGAAGGCTAGCGAAGAGGGTTCTACTTAAGCTGAGGACAACTTAGGGGGTTATGGAACGAAAATTAGTAGGGGTAACAATAAATATAGGAAGCGCGCAGAGTGGGTCAGAGAACTAACTCAAGTTACTAATATTTTAGTGGAAATCGAGAAGAACAAATGGACATGGGCAGTACATGTAGTGCGAAGAGAGGATAATCGATGGTCGCTTATGGTAACAAACTGGATTCCAAAGGAAGGAAAGCGTAGCAGGGGGCGGCAGAAAGTTAGGTGGGCGGATGAGGTTAAGAAGTTCGCAGGGGTCAAGTGGATGCAGCTAGGACAGGGCCGAGTTAATTGGAGGAATATGAGAGAGGCCTTCGCCGTGCAGTGGGTATAGTCAGGCTGATGTAATGATGAGGATGAAATTGCGACGTGTCTGTTCGCTTAACCAGCACAAACCGTCTCCTCTGTAACAACTGCATCAAGGGTTATCGCTGCACATCGGTTTGTTTGCAAACATAGATTGCAGATTGTGTGCATTTCAAGCACAGCTACGTTGCCGACAGAAAATTTGCAAAACGTTCTCGCTATGTGCGCCATTTATGCTGAAAGTGCTCGAAAATACTTGCTTGACTTTCTGTCCTCCCAATTAAGCAAGTAAAAGGATTCGCTTTGCTGCTGGAACAGCGTCTGTGAAAGCTTCGATCGACAGTTTGACGACTACCGCCACTAGATATGTGCCTTTGGCGGCCACGCCAGTTTTGGAATTGTGGCAATTAATAAAGCGCTGTCTCTTCAAGATGTGTCTTGCGTCAGTGGCAATAACAGTTAACGGATTTGATGAGCTGCGAGTCGCGTTGCGTGCAATACGCAGCCGGCTACTTTTGCCGTCGGGCTGCTGCACGGGTGAATGCCTAGTTGCAACACCGGAGCAAGAAAACACCGCTGCAGACTTCATATGCACAAAGGGATCCACAACTAAAAGTGTATGTGGAAGTATTTAGCAACTTGATAAAATCTTACGGATCACTCTACGGCGGGCACCTGACAGCGAACCTGACACTGCCCGAGCCAATGCCACGGACGACCGTCGACGTGGCGGACAATGTGTGCCGATGCTGGCGCTGTCTGGTAGTACGGCCTTAGTGAATACCGCCTATAGCCTGACACAGTGATGCATGACATTGTGTGCATATGGTCAGTATTCAAGTGAGATATAGAGAGACATTTTTTTTCTTTATAAACGTATGTATGCAGAAGAGTGTGTACAGATCCCACGGAGTTGCATAGCATTCATGTAAATTTACTTTTCGATCCGTCGGCGGTCGCCCACACCTATCTCATTTATTTGCGAAATCACATCTCATGCCTATCGTTCTTGTTTCTTGCTCTATCACATCGTTCGGCATTTCGCGAATGACATCAGGAGTTCATGTGAATTTTCACAATACATGTCACTGGTTTGTCGGACGCCTTGTGCTCACGCGCAATGGCAGGAGTGAGGTAAGGCGCGGCCTCTGCACGTGCGCAAAGGCATCCGGTGAATCGGTATACATCTACGTTTGCACGTTTGCGCTTTGCTAAAAGACTATTATCACCGCATGCCGTATGCAACGGACGGCGGATTTCCTTTATTAACCCACACACATGATCAAAGCACATGAGCGATCTTTTATTGTGCTACTGACTCTGTAGCTGAGCCACCTCCGCTGTCTCGTGCGGACAGAACAGAGAAAACATAGAAGAAAGAAAAAGAAGAGTGAGAGAAAGACGTGTGCCACAACAGCCGTCGTCCACCACCTAAGCGGTGGCGGGTGCAATGACGGCCTACAACAGATAAAAATTCGGAGGCAGGCTAGTCCCCGTCGCAAGCGGCATTGACCTACCAGTCGCAGCCCCGTAGGGCCAGAAACAGCCACCCTTCAAGTGGCAACATTCTCTTTTTCAGTATCAAAGTTCTCCCGTCTGTTGGCAAGTATAGTTATGTACTGCTATTAAAGAGAAAAACAAATATGAGACATTGAAAACTGACATTTAACTCTGAACGCATGTCGTTCTAATCAACTTGGTTGTTAACAGAACCAACCAACGACACCATCGAGGCTCTTGAACAAATGACGCGATCAGTGAGCCTAACATCACCGTAATAGCTCTGCGCGCGTCTCGGATATAATTATAGCGACTGTTGGAATTGACCATGATAAAGTCGAGAGTGGCTGAGAGAAGATCGAGAGGGTCTAACGTACGCCATTAGGGTCTTGTCAACCTGAACCGGGCTCTCACTATGCGACAGTTTTCCCATCTCGATTACACCGGTATTCTAATCACTGTGTGCCGATATCGTGCTCAGTGTAAAATGGACATAACCACGGGATCAACGTAGAAGACAATCGCTTACATATTGCTGAGAATACTGATGTTCGTCGAGCTGCCTGAAGGTCCTCTGAACTCACCTGGATTGTGGCTAATTCCAAGCCACAGTCCCCACCCTCCCCGTGAGGTCAAGTTCCAGGTGACGCGGCAACGCAGAACGGACTACGTACCCTGCTACGGACGAGGGTGGCGCCGATGAAATGTTACCTTGCATTCAATAAAAAGGCCAACGAAAGAGAATTGAACAGCCGTCATCGTAGCTCAGTGGTATAGCCCCGGACACAAAACACCATGGTTCTGCCAATTCGAAGACTGTTGGTTCGGACTCTATAGGTGACACGTGTTTATTTTTCCTTCTACTGTCTAATCAAATATCTCCGCGGTTACGTTATTATTTCACATTTCCGAGCACTGAAAAGATCCCCAATGTTTTCTTGGGTGTCACTAGTTGTTGACTTCCTTTGTTTGCACAGATGCTACGGACTCAAAAGCTGAGGAGAACTTGGGCCTCCTGTCGCCGCATGCTGTTTAATGTAACAAGTGTGAGTGTAATCATTTTCTGGGAAAAAAAAGAACATTGGTAGAAGAAAACAGCCTTGAAGGCCTCGAATTACTCGCAACAAGGACGGAATAAAGGGAAATTATTTCTTGTTAATTTAGCATGCCCAATTAAGTTATACACGTAATCGAAACGACACATGCGTGCCTTGAGCAAACATTGTGCGAGATCACCTGGAGGGCAGGCAATAATACACGCTTAATATATGCCTGAGCATGCAAAAACTCATGTGTTACTGAAGGATTAAAGTTCTTAAATCTAGTTTAATCTTCACTAAACGATTCCCCCACAATGTGTGGCAGGCTTCCACAACTGTTGCTGCTTCACTTGCGGTTGAATATCTCGAGAGCTTCTTGTGCGGAACGTTCGTTTCAGACCTTTCGCGGCTGGACACCTGAAGACACGCCATAACGTTAGCCAGTGTCGATCGTCATGGCCGTAAAGCGTTTGTGGCGGTCGGTTTCGACCAGCGACAACGTTTTTGGTTTTTCGTAACCATTCGCCGTAGGGACGCAGTCTTGCTCTTAGCAATGCCCTTGCATTTTAAGTTGAAAATGGCAATAGAACTGTCACTGCAGTGACGCGGTTTCCACAAATATCTAAATGGCCTCGAGACAGGCTGCAAAACGCACTTGCTAGTTCGGATTTCCCGAATTGCTTCCGCAAGTGGTGTGACCTCTGGGAACGGCGTATGCAGGTTCCCAAGGAGCATGCCTCGGGGGCGTGTCGATCAGGTACGTGCCTGGACTACAACAGATTAATTCCCTTTGCTTCTGGCGCTCTGTTGGAATGTGTCCGCTGCATTGTTGTTAATTAGACGTGTTCGTGTCAGTTTTCTCTAATTTTCTTGTTTACTTTTCTTGGGGGGAGGGAAAACAGCATGGAGAAAACGTGGCGGCTCACCCTTACTCTTTCTTTTTCTCTCCCCCACATTTGTCCTCCAATGCCCAGGATTAACCGCACTTCTCACGCCCGTCTCTTCCACGGCCAAGGACCGCCAGCAGCGCTAGGCTGGGCCACTGCCAACAACTTTCTCTCATGACTAGCACGCATGAGCACGGGCGTGAACAGTCTCGTGCAATCGCGCTCACTTCAAGGCCGTACACTGTAGGGGTCGTTGCTATAGGCATAGAGGATTATTTTTGCCTCATCGACATGAAATCTGAAGCAGTGTCGGCGATAAGGCTTCCAAGTTACCCAGTGCTTAACGCTACAACGATTTGCTTTTTTTTTGCTTGTGTTACGCCGGTCGTATAGTCGCGCCTTTTGCGGGTACGTCGCCATTATATGACGTAGTTTGCGGTGTGAATGTCCACCGCGGGGTCTTTGCAAACGACGAGGTGCACGCCTTCCGAGAAAAGGTGGGCATTGAAAACATGTTTGCGACCATTCGCTGAAACATTTTTTCCGCTCGGTTACACAGTGTTGCGTCAATGATCTCAGTCATTGTTTCTGCCAACGGATGGCGAGCCTTTTAAACGAAACAGGCGCTTTCGTCGCCCGCCTGACGTCGACGCTGGCAGCTTCTCGTGTGATACCGGCGTCTTCATTTATGATCAGTTTGGGAGAATGGTCACTATACGGGGGTCATCCACGTAAGCACGTTTCATTACAGCATGGGGCGTTTTTGAAAAATTATGTTTTCACAGCCTGTGATAAACGGCCAGTGCGCGTATGGTAGCTGCTGTCGTTGTTACAAGGTATGGGAATGCTATGCCCCGTTTGCCTCTTGTAAATACGACCGTGCAAGCTGTGCACTGTGCGTCTAACCAAATCCAGAGGCTGAAGGCCAGCTAGATTGTCACACCTGTTCGCGCATACTGTTGCAAGGGCGGCTCGTAATCAACGTCAACTATCATCTTAATGAGGTCTACTCGAACCGATTGTCGTACGAGCGCCGACCAGCCACTGCCTATTTTTTTTTATGGAAACTCAACCACCCTTCGAGGGCTCAGAATATGCGATAGAGATCAAGTTGAATGCGAAATATATTGTTTCTTTCGCTACTTCTTCATACACACTTTCTCTGCTTGATCGAGATGACGTTATCCGGGTCAATCCTAAAACTTCCTGCCGAATTGAGGCGTCGGCAGTCTTACAGACACCTCCTCGGGTGAAAACGAAGAAGAAATGAGCACGGCGAAAGGGTAGCAAATATTACGCCAAACATTATGGTCCTGGTGAATTTTGAATGATTTTAACAACGTTGCCTTGCTTCTTGGACAAAGTTCAATAATCAGGTTGATTGAAATTTTCGGATTTCCTGCGGATGTGCATTTAGGAACATTTGCTTCCGCCTTTTCTGGTTTAGATTTGTCACTTCTAAGCTGCTTTATGTTCTGCTGTCCTGTGTTGCTCCGTTATTCGGAAAGATTACCACATTGACGTCCGAAATGACTCAGCTAAAACAGATATAATCTAGCTCACAGCGTCGCCGCCGTCCAAACATCATCCCTCGGCATCTTGAATTTGCTCGTGTTTTCTTTGATTCTTTTTATCCAGCCAGATTTTATGATTCCAGATTGTTTTTTGGCCAGCATTTAGTTGCATCGCGAACTTAGCCATCCAGCGACCAATGGACCGCTTTATTTTAATGTGGACAATAGCCTTTACCTCCTTTCTTTTGAGGATAATGTTCCAATTATTGGCCTCTTTCTGCTTAAGGAAATCACGCTTTCTTTGCCTTTCGATATTCACTTGAAGCAACCCGTCATTGTTCGACGGCTTCCATAACCCCCTTATTCTACCATTATTCTACCCCCTTCGTTGCTTATTCTTTCCATCCAGCACCCTTCCGACAAGCAGAGCCATCTCATTGAAAACGGCGCCACACTCTGACAAAGCGTATAGCGCCGATGCTCGTCATACTAGCCAATATATTCTAGGCACTATTGTTCGGCCCGTTCGACTTGGCCGCCGGCGAGCCGGGGCTCACTGGCGGCACTCGCAGCAAAAAGTGCAAACGTTTTGGCGTTCAAGCTTCGCTTTTCATAAAAACTTGCACGCACTCAAAACCAAAAACAGTTAGTTTCCGAGATAAAATATTCCTGCCGTTTTATGTTACCTTTTACCGTATTCGAGAAAAAGGAAAGGGTCGGCGCGAGCACACAACGCGTGCGCATTGTTTACCTTTGAGTGTGGATCGATAGACAGCCACCGGAAAGCGACCGAAGCGGGCCTGATAAGCGGCTTCCGCCGAATGTGTGGATAGATAGAGGTTAATTCATAATACTGTGATATTTTTTGCTGCGTTGAGAGCAATAAGCAGCCCTGCCTCAGACTGCTTTGTTTGGGACGAAGAAGCAGCACGCGCACGGAGCGCTCGTGTGGCTTTTTTTTTTTTTTCGGCATTTTATTGTCTCCTGCTTTCCGGCTAACTCCGTCGCGCAAAGCAGGATAAACCTAGCGCGACCGCCGAATTGAGGCATCCTGCTTAGCACCTCAAGAGTCTTTATTCCACCGATGTAGAGCAGGTAAGAGCACAGAAAATCTATCGCTATATACAGCACAGCGCTGACATTGTAACAGTGCTATTCGGTGTCAAAGTGAGTGAAATGTGTTTGAAGGCTCATAAATTAATAAAAATAATGCCTCTCCTGAACAACAATACATGAAAGATTCAAAAGTAATATTATTGAAAAATGAATATATCCCAATAAACAAAAATGTTTTAGCCACACGAAAGTGGAAACAACTGAATAAGAAAAGCTACCCCACCTCCTCACAGCCAGAAGAGCAAGCCCAGAAAGACTCTCATAACCTCGCACTGGAAGTAGGGGAACGGGATGGGTAGTTGGTTGCCCTGGAATTCGACTTTGGAAGTTGGGTAGGAATGGAGACAGCGTGGCATTTTGTGGCGAAAGCTACAATTGCCGCGAACTTGCGATTTCGCTGTGGCGCTGCTCCAAGGAGGCACAGAATGACCTAAAGCCGTTGCCTAAAAACCGGTGTAGCTAGCACACGCCGCGCGCACAGATTTCTGTCCGCAGAACGTATCCGCAGCAGTTGTGAGTAATTGAGAAGTGGTAAAAGTTAATGAATGGTGTCAATCGATAGAGGATGACGCAATATTGTGTCCGAAAAAATTATTAGGCCAATACATTAATTAGGTAATTAATAATAATAACTGGTTCACAGGAAAGGAAAGGCGCAGTATCTGTCACACTTGTCCTGTGGACACCTCAACCGCGCCGTAAGGAAAGGTGGAAGGTGGGAGTGAAAACGGAAAGAAAGAAAGGGGTGCGTAGTGGAGGGCTCCGGAGTATTTTCGACCATCTGGGGATCTTTAATGTGCACTGACATCACACAGCTGCGGATGCCACTTCGGTTCGCCTCCATCGAAACGCAGCCGCCGGCGATCGGGACTGGCGGCTGCGGTTCGATGCAGGCGAACCGAAGTTGCGTCAGTGTGCTGTGCGATGTCCGGCGGAAATGTTCGCATTAGCCAATGACTTGGCGTCACATTTGAATGTATCAAATAGTAAAGTAGTTAATTAGGTTAGTTAATTAGAGTGACATCAAGATGTATCAAATAATAAATAGGTAATTAAATCAGCCAATTAAGGTGAAGTCAAAGATGTGACGTCACGCAACCTGAAGTCGAGCCAAAATATTTCACAGAAAGGGATTGGCGTGCAATTTAAAAGTACCCAAGACTAAACAGTTTTTTAAGTCAATCAATTAGTTTGACGTCAATGATATGGCATCACGCAACCCGAAATAGAGCCGAAACAGGAAATAGGAAGGGATCGGCGCGCAATTTGAAAGTACAAAAGATTATAATGGGCAAACAAGAAGTGAAATAATAATGACGTCAAGGATATGACGTCACTCAACCGGAAGTAGAGCCGAAAAAAGGGCATAGGAAGGGATTGGTCTGGAATTTTAAAGTAACAAAGACTAAAATGGGTAAACAAGAAGTGAATTAATTTAACCTAGAAGATATGACGTCACGCAACCGGAAGTAGAGACGAAAAAGGGCATAGGAAAGGATTGCCGCGGAATTTGAATGTACCAAACACTTAAATGAGTAAACAAGAATTGAATTAAGCAACTAGAAGCAACCAACAGCAGCATCCGTGCTTTCGCATTACTCCAATGCAGATTCTGCAGTGCTCTTTAATTTTTTTATACCCACGATGCAAATAGGTCGACCTCTTTGTCAAGCCTCCCTGGAGGGCGAGCACTCCCTTATGTTCCTCCAAGTGTTTCCATAACCCCCACGCGCTCCCCAATAGACGAGCTATTGCAGTCAGCGGCGTCGAGTCTCATTCGCTATCCTCCTGGACAGCAAGTACCAGGAACATTCTCTTTGAAACCGGCCATCGGCGTCGAGTCGACCAAAAATGAGGAAGTAGAAGGTACAGAGTGACGCGGGGTGCTTTCTCCTGTTCGCCGATGTTTTTATCCCTGAATCCGCCTTTTCAGTGCTCCTGGGCAGGCGATGAAGCGCACCAAAAGGAAGTCACAAATATGTACAAGAATGCGCGGAAGGAGGCGGGGAATCAGATTACGCCCACACACATAGACACGGAGGCGTCGCTCGTGCCGCGACCGCTGCTAATTTATCGCGTAAGCCTGTATCAGGGTAACTGCGTACTGCCACTTTCTCTTACGCATTTGGCTGTTCGACGCACGAAACGTCGGGGCGAGCGCGCTTGTGACATTACTGAACTTTAGGCGCCGGTGTACTCCCTAAAACAGCAATTCATTGTTAAAAACATGGCAAACTGCGAGCTCCTGTAGCAACAGCGTATTTATTGGCTATTAGCTAATTATTTTTTCGCCGAGCCATGGAAGCGATGGAGGGCAGCCAATTATTGTACAGGGCCCAGATTGTACAGGGGTAAAAGACTCCTCGGCTTGGCTTTGGGGTGCGACGAAACCGGCCCGGCAAATTGTAGACACCCTACGCATACATTATCGAGATTTTCCTGAGTGTTTCTTATTCATGTTTAGATGAAGACAGCGTAGCTCAAAATTTCTGCTATCCAAAGCATTCATACAACGCAATACTGCCCTGTATGCAGTGCCGTGTCGTGCTAGGCCGTACGATGCTGTTTCATGGCGCAACGTGCAATGTAGCGCACTGCGCCGTACCGTGCCGACTTACAATGTCATACCATGTCATGCCATACCTACCATATACCACCATGTCTTACCGTACCGTGCCGTGGCTTGGTATAGCATGCAGTACAATGCCATATCACGCATCATCGTGGCGTATTTGCATGCCACACTATTCGTTATCGTACCATCCTCTGGCATGGTGCGCCATACCATACCGTACCATACCTTACCGTATATTGCAATGCCACGGCGCGCTAATACATGAACCACCATACATTCTTGTAACTTTCCATGCGATGCCTTATATAACGCTGATTGGTTACGAAGCTGGAGGCGTGCGCGCTGCCGGCCAGCATGTGGCGCCATCTGACGCCGTCAAGGCGATTTGCACATGCGCTGTGATATATCTTAATGATATATCGTACCATACTGTGTTTCGCCTGCGTAGCTTGTACCATATTATACAATACTACCTGTGCCGTCTGATGGCATGGCGTTTAATATCATACGACACCGCACCGCACCGTACTATACCGTGCCATGACATGTTATGGCGCTCCATGCCTTACCTTATAGCATGACATATCAAAAAACGTCATAATTCAACTCTGGTTATGTAATCCACTGTTCGGACAAATTAGGGTACCGAAGAAAATAAGGATATGTATGTGGGAACGTCCGCACAGTACGCCTTCCTCCCATCGGTAGAGCACTATTCGGTATTGTGACACGGCTTTCCTGCTGGGACTCGGTGGTCAGGCCTCTCACCTGCTGATCACGAAGACGCAGGTTCGATCCCGGTCATAGCAGATGCGTCGTGATGGAGATCAAACCTAAGGCGCCCATGTACTGCTCGATGTAAGTGCACATTTGATGTAAGTGCACAATGTAAGCTGCACTACGGCTTTCCTTATTGCCAATGTTGCTTCGGAACATCAAATTCCATATACACCAAATCAAACTGAAATTGAAGAAGTGAGAACACGGATAGCAACAGCCTGCTTCCATTACGAACAGAAGCCATGGAGAAAAAGTGTGAGACCTTTGGTGTACTCTAGCGATAAAAGAAATGAGAGCTACGCCGCTAATTCTCTGCGCTGTTGGAATTTATTTTCATAGATTATTACCTGGCCGTGCCAAAACATATTAGATTCATGTATGGTGCAATCATAGAGGTCCCTAACGTTTTTCTTCTACCTCACTAATGTAAGCGCGATGAAAAAATGCAAACAGCGGAGCATAGCAAAGCTATGCTATACGCATTTCATCGTATCGCCCCTGTACAGTTCCCCACTCACCTGTATAGAACACACAAGCAGCGCGTTTCGTTGTGAATTAATGAGAATCGTCTGTGCCCGTCGCGGGCCTGATATACCTTTTGGTGTGAAGAGAATAAACACCATCCAGGAGAATGTGGATGCGCAATATGGTCTCGCTTCGAGCCTTAGGCCACTCGTAAATGACGCAAGTGAACTTCCTGATGCACCGTTCTCTCGCATTTGACCGGTCTGTGCACTACTGTACTTATTAAGGAAGCGAGCAGTCACGGTTGTTTATTAAGGAAGCCAACATTCAGTGCCTGCTTCCTTCAGTAAAAAATTCCAGGGGTACACTTGAGTCTGTTTAGGTGCAGTAATGTGAAGGCATTACGAATTCTTCACGCCGCCTGGTGGATTCGCCTGACACTACGCTCGCGGAACTCGCCCGCACTCGGACGGATGGCGCATGTGTATCGCGTATTTACCTAGGTCAAATGAAGGAGTGCGCAGATAGAACTTTATTAAGGCCACGATGTTCAATGCGCAGCGCGAGTGTTGCATTTGGAACTTGATGATGACGAGGATGTTACTGCAAAACGCGAGGGCGTGTTACAGTTTTACACGAGTCGAGATCGGCTGCGGCGAGAGTATAGTGTCCTCGTGCCTGTGCCAAGGAAGCTGATTTGTTCGGAAGGTGGTTCGATTCCTGGCTCTGACACAATTTGTTTTTGTCAGTTCGTGCAAACAAGCTTTGATGACAGGCTCTGTCTACGCCACTCATGAGCCACAAGATGCTTTCGTATTAAAGCTTTGAGGTCACATAATTACCATTACCTGTGAGAGTGCGACAGTATGTCAACCACGTTTGAGTTGCCATACTTGATAACATGTGCAATGCATTCTCACACGCGCAATGCATGACAGCACGTAAAATGAATTGTCATCTGCCAACAATGGCAAGTGGCAGCTGGCTCTTCCGAGTGCCAACCTTGGCGGATGAAGGGTCCTCCCATGGCAGCCTCCTTCCGGTCTCTCCCTCCTTTCCTCTAAATGATGAGAAGGGGATTTCCTTCTCTACACCTTGCTGCCTGCCGACCATGGCAAGTGGCAGGTCGCAACCGGCTCTTTCATGTGCCAGCCTTTACCAGTGACAGGTGGCTCTTGCCACTTGCCAGATAACAGGTGTCAAATGTGTGAAAGCGCCGGCGCAGGCTTTTCGCCTCAATGTCGCCTTTATGGTACCTCATAATATATATGTACGCCATACCGAGCCCTTCCTTTTCCGACCCTTGTCTGTTCAGCAGCTTGTGCAATTTCGAAGATGAAACTGAGTACTGAAGGAACTGTACCCGTCATCTTTTCAAGACGTGTTTACAACTCGTGTACAATCCATATTCATAATTTTGACTTTGCGTCTGTCACGTTATATAAATATCAAGCGTCTTTTCCGATTCTGACTTTTACTGGACTAATCATGTGTTTTCACTTCCAAGTTGCTCTGAAATGAACATATTAATTACAGTATCAGTAAATCAGCTTCGATTCTGGCTTCTGTTGAAAAAAATATTTTAGTAACCTTCTATACAGCCTAAGGCAGCAATTTTATCGGTCACAAAGAATAATTTCTTGGACATCGTGATTCCTTTGAGATCCATAAATGGACGAACTATGGAGGTCCCCCGGACAGGCCATACTTCGACATACCACCTACTGCAATACTGATAATCCCATGTGTGTACGTGTATCTCATGACGAAAGTAAAGATGATGATAATGAAACCATTAAACCGGTCGCTCAGCATGACAGCAGCGAAGCTGAACATTAATTGACAAAAAAATAAAGCTTCCAGCAACATATCAGATGAAGGTTCTTTAAAGGTCGCACCACTCTAAAACTGTAACTGATTGGGAAATATATAAAAAAGTTCATTATAAATTGGAAATAAGGAACGATTCTTTCAAATTCGAATAGTTCACTTCTTCCAAATCGAACAGTTCACTTTTAACGCTGGTGTTGCTCTAATCTGCAATTATTGTTTGTTCGAGACTGCTTCATGTGCCACGAAACGCTGTTCAATTTAGATCTGCTGCTGCTTTTGACCGCGATTTCAGTGTCTGAAATTTGAGTGTCAGAAATTTGAGTTTCTTATCTTGTCAATCTTTCTGTAGCTCCTATTAGAATGCCCGCAAAGGCAGTTACGGTATCTAATGAAAGAAAAAAAAAACGCAAAGCAGCGTTGCTAGTTCTGCCTATTGTTTGCTTAATATGAGCGAATGAATACTTTCTTTCTTTTCTGGTGCAATGTAAAATGGCCGAAACACTTGCTGTATATTATGGTAGTGCCACAAATCTGCCTCTTTACGGTCAACGGAGGAACGGGGGTCCCCATTATAGTTACCCGCCGTCCTTCTAATGAGGTTTGCTGGCACAGTTAAATGTTAGGCCGGTCAACCTGTGAAGCACATGTGTCGGTCTGTGACTGAGGCACAAGTTCACAAGAGTCACTTTTGCTACAAAGAAATACATATTTATATCGAGAAGTTAGAATGACATTGCATTATAACCTGATCATTACAAAAGCTATAACGACAAATTCGCGATAAAGACGACTCAACAAATTACACAATCCCGGCAATGAACAAATTGAATGGTAAAGAAGGGTATCATAATGTATTGCTAAAAATAGGCATTCAAAATAGAGTAAGTTGGAACGCAGAATTAGACACAAAATGCAGCGAACAAGAATGCTAAATAGAATCAACGTTTAAACAAGGGCGAAAACATTCCTCAGCAGAGATTCTGTGTCAAAATGTTCTGTCACAGCTTTGAAGTTCCGATGATGTTCCGCTGTCGTAGAGTCGATTGGTAGCGACGGCGTACGAAGTGACGAGACGAGTTCATCGTGGGCTCGAAAAGCTCGACTGTACCAGAGCGGTTTGTCGCGAGAGTGAGATCCGAGAAGCAGGATTTCCCCAGAGCACACTCGCGTCTGGCACGGTGGGGCCTGTCTTTTACTCTCTCAGTCGGTTGTGCCCCGTCTCCTGTCGATGACGCCTTGGTTGCATTTACTCTATAGATGACCTGGCCGGCCGGGCATTATCCCGAAGGAAGAATCATGTCAGAACGTTATTAGTGGAGCGGGCAGATGACGTATCTTCTGCGCTATAAGAGGCAGCTTGCGACCGACAGAAACTTGTTGTGTTTTCAGTCTTGCTAGAATATCATCAGCCTGCAGCCGTGATGCTGCTGGAAATAATAGTACAATGTTTTCGTATTGTCCCCCAGAACCCTAGGGTAACTGAGCCCTAGCGCACTTTTAGTTTTTTTCTACAGTCTTATATTCAAGACAAGTAATGAAAAGGGATACCTTTCATTTTCTCACGCAGTCGAGTTTGCTCTTTCCTTGCCATTCATGAAGTTATATAGCAGAGACTACAACCGGAGGTCTTTGCGCGTAAATACAATCTATGACAAAAATAAATCGCACTGTGCATCATATGGCTGGTCCGATGCGGTATGTTGTTTCTCCTTGATTATTACCGATATATTAAACTGACTGCGAGACGCATTGCTGCGTTATAACTCTAAAATTATGCAAGGGTTGAATGATTATAACCAAATATGCATTAGGCACGGGCTAAAGTAAACGAACGTTCTTGACTTCTGGAGACAAAGGGTCTCCCGGCCAGTAAATGGTTAGATTTCACGAGTGAAGCTCATTTGACAGCTCAAAGCTCTTCACGGGAGAGTTACGTGCTAATATGCACTAGGACTTTGTGTGTATTAGAGCAATTGCACCCAGCACTTGATTTTAGATGAGCGCAGTGTATGATATTGTCGCAAACCAGAGAATGAAAATCTCTTGCGGCGGTACTTCGGACCATACAGAATCCATCGACGCATCGGTCAACTTGACTACGAGGTCTTCCACGAGGTCTTCACCACATCCCAACGGCGCTGGGCGCGCGCAGAAATCGTCCATGTTGTGCGCCTCAAAACCTCATCGCGTCCGCTACATTTATTTTGTTTTTCTGTGTTTACTTCGTAAGCATCGAGTCGATTCCTTTTTAGGGGGAGGGGGGAGTAATGCCACAAACCGGTCAAATCTTTACTTTTTTCGACAGCCGCCGGCATGCAGCCTTATCAGACGCAGCTTTATTGGTTTCTTTGTCTCGCAAGATGCGCCGACATGTGTCTCGAAGATTCCGGCCACTCGCATATGTTTTTCAATCTTCCAGGTTGTGATTTTCAGCGTTTCCAAATTTATCCAGATGTTTCCTCGCCGCCTTTAAACTGAGCATTGACGGGTGCGACCGGTATTCTTTGTTCGACGATTGCTGCTATCGCCGACGGCGAATTGATCAGTTCTTTTGCGGGCGCAAGTCAGCCCGATAAAGGCTTTATTTCAGAGTAATACCAGTCTCTTATATTGCTGCCTACGGCCTTGTCACTACCACGTGACGATATAATGGGTATTAATTAGTTTTTGAGCCAGTACTATCCTACTCTGCCAGGGAAGTACTTATGGTTTCTGGTATTCCTACGTACTTATAAGGCGTAACTTAAGCGTTATGTTCGAGTTACTACTACAACGAACGTGCGGAAGTTGAAATTTAAACTGTACACGCGTTTTATATGTTTTCTGTATATTTATTTTTCTGTCCAATATATTAGACATTACACTGAGCTGAAACCGTCAGTGGCATAGAGAAAGTATTTAACACTTTTTACCTTCGTAATCCACTGACGCATTCAGCAAGCCCATGGAAAAACTGTGGCACCAGATGAACTCCATATCTTAGGAGGACATATCTTAAAATCCCTAATAAAATCGCCGCCGTTTTACGCACTGACATATCAGTGCGTGTCCAATTTGAACGTTTCCCATCGATCAACAAAATGAAACGCTCCATTTAAATTCTATCATGTCAAGCATTCGCTTCTTTGAGGCATCCTTAAGAATGTCGTGACGCTCATATGGAATACGTTTCAAATGGCGACAGTTTGTTGGCCGATGCTCATCCAGAAACTTTATGCACGACGGCTAAAGCGACAGCTCGGTAAACAGAAAAATGCGCTGGAAAAAATCTAACCCTTGCGACGACCTCCCTTGCAATGACCAAAACTCCTACTTGTTTTGACGTTTGAAGCTGAGTAAAAGCGCGTCTAGTGAATGCACAATTGTGTTAAAACGCAGTTGGTGCTTAAAAATGCATGACGCAGGTGAATCAGAGTTGAGGCGAAACCCCATGCACAAACGTAAGCAGAAACAGGACACCAAACAATCAAGCATAGACACAACTGCTTTCGCATTATCGCCCATTAGGGTACCCATAAATGCCCCCCAGAATTTTTTCCTTATAATATGTCTCCACCCTGTTCCTTTCATCCTTAAAATGTCTTTCTTGCTAAATATCTTTCCTGGTATAAAACCGTTTTCTTTTAAAAATCGGCTCGTTCCCTTATACGTAATAAAATGTTGGTACGGGAGAGATCCGTTTTCTGAGATCTCAGATTAGAATCTGCCACGCATGAGTTGATGATGAGCGTCTTCTGGGCTTAGCAAAGTTACAATAAGTCCTTTTGATGAAAGAAATACGCTAGCGTGGAGAACTTGAACACCTTCTCATGCAGACCCATTTGTGATCGGTGAGCCGACAGCCTTCGCCTATATGGCCAAACGCCGTACGATTGTGACCTTTGCCTCCTTCGTACGCGCAATGCTGAGAACACGACGCGCTCTATGCACGGCCCACCGCGACAGATGTTCCGCGTCGCCGCTGGCGTTATGTATAATAACTTCGGCGGTTGCTACTTCGTTGGCGCGCGGGATGCCCGATATGCAATAATTTCAAGATGCGGCCTTAATGGCCTTGCGTGCCGTTTGGCGCTACCTTATTGCTACCAGCGCACCTTCTCATGACAATGAGATGCCCCGGCTATGCGTACGAGGCAGTCATGTGATCCCGGCCTCCCATTCATGCGTTTCCCGGAAACCTTCCCGTCAACAGCTAGCGATGTAGGCCTTCGTTACCGCTTTGTGCCAGAGGTCAAGCGGACGCACCTTTGGTGATCGTGAACTTATCCGTGTTGACCAATAAACTGAGGTTTTGTACTTGGGGTTAAAAACTAGACAATGTACACGGCGGCGTGGTTACTTGAAGCAACCTCCCCCTTCCCTAGCCGCAAGAAGCCTGCGTTAGAGCACTGATTCCCAGGCAGCCAGATGATTGCACTAATTAAACATCAATGGTTACTTTCGCTTTGCAGGTTAACCTATTTGCGGCACTTCCTCTCTTAAGCATAAGAGTCACAAACGCTGTATCAACACGAAAACGCACACCTTGTTGATCCGTGGCGACATATCAACTGTTCTAAGACCGACGCGAAAAGTGAGGCAAATTAAGCATTTTCCCCTGAGTTTGCCTTAACTTCCCACCACGTTGTCTCACTGTCTCTCATGTCCATAATCAGCTGTGGGCGTACAGATGGCCCTAGCCTACCGAAGTCCACAGCAGCTTCACCTGCTTGTGTCATGACGCCCGTGCAAACATGATTCACACGTGTACACGAGGCGCTGATCCCCCCCCCCCCCCCCGAAAAAAAGAAAAGAAAAGAATAGAAGGTGGGCGGGGAGGAAGATACGGACTCTGAGACGGTGACCTTGCGCGCACGTGTTCTCGGACCGAAATCGTCCCACACGCAAACACTTGGGGTGACGCATTCCTCGCGTAAGAACTTAAGAAAATGAAAACTAAAAGGAAGTACAGGCAGTTGCTTGGGGCCACAATTAAGCATCTGCGTATGAGACCATGGAGCAGTGCGGCGTCAAACCAGCCTGCGACCGGGCAACGGATTTCTGTTTCTTCTTTATTATCAGCCCACAAAAGTTCTTTTTTTTTTCTTCTAAGAACGTACGCCGCGGCGTAGCGCAGGATCACATCGCGCCCTATTTTTGCTCTTCACCTTTCCGAAACGTGGACTCAATGAGTACATTACGCAAGAGCGGCCCGCGAAATTTCCTTATTGCTTAATTGCGCGGTCGCCTGTCGTTTAGCAGCGTGTCTCGCTTGAGACTGTCTGAGTACATAGAGCTTGGGATGTTTTGTTTTTTTTTGTCCCTTCAGAGCCCGTCTTTGCTGACCTTGATTTCGCGTCAGGTGGTAAAATTTCACCTCCATGGTTTGATCCCGGCTTTGCGCATGCTCAATGCCCGTAGATGGATTGTTGTTTGCATTACATCTGACGCCACCAAGACGCAGGTAAAGGAGAGACCGGAGATTATTTTCTCAATGTACCCACCCGCTGCTATCGGATGTTCTAAGTTCTGCAAAATGGCACCTTTGCGAATGGCAGTTACAGGGTCTAGAGTTCGAATGGTAAAAACGGGGATGTAAACGCTCGCTGTAACTAAGTTAAGGATTAAACTGTAATGCTGATCAAAATAAGCAAATTTGATTCCTAAATGTGCTCTAAGCAAAGTAAGTTCAGAATATTATTAAAACGTTGTCATTAGCGTATAATTACGGCAGACAAATACGAGATGCCACGTTAGTATGCTAGTACAAACTTAGTACTTCTATATTCACTGATTGCTAATCCGTTCTGGAATAGTTTGTAATCCTTTGGAGATGTGTGAGCCGTCGTCCAAAGAATGCCTTCCGGTAAAATGTATTTCCGAAAGGTGAAGGGAGGAGTCACAGCCATTGAAACAAAGCAGTTTCACCACTGTGCAGGAGGTAAAATCGAGAAGCTTCATGGATTTTAGACAGATTGCCAAAACGTGGCGACAGTCATACTTCAATGGACAAATAGCAGCGGTGTTCTCTCTTATGAGCCTGTGTTTACCGCGCCTATTCAAGTCGTTGAATTTGAATGATGGCGCACAATGACCCGTTCGGAACAATTCGACATGCACCAAAACTGTAACGCCATTCAGTATGTTGTAAGAGGACTGTACTACTGTTCCGGAATAGTTGTCTTTTCATCAACCATATGAAGGAGTATTTCCGAGCTTCGCACGGCAATCACTCGGCCCGAGGCGGGTTTCCCGTTTAGCACCGACCCTGCTCAACAACGACAGCGTTGTAGCGATGTTTCCACCTTCACTCTCGACTCTGCAGGTGCAATCGACAGTTTTGTGCGCGAACATTGCATCTGTTTATCATAGTTTAGTTAGGAGAGATATTCTCATCCTTATCTGGACTATGTATTGACGGTTGTCAGTCTCTAACTTTCCTTTCCGCCGTTGCCAAAAAAGATTCAGTTCTTTTTCGGACTCTCTGACGGTACTACGTGCGTGCTGAACAATTCCTTGCTGCCACTAGAGTCACAGACGCAGTATAGCTTTTTTTATTTTTTATTTTTATTTTTTTTTCAGGAGTGTTCGGAGTCCACCATGGCACTGCACTCCGTAGTAGAGCCCAAAGCGCTTCGCGCGAAGAACTGAGGCTTATTTTTCAAACCGGGATTATAAGCACGAAGAGTTATGTAACTTTCGACGCTCTTCTGTGGTGCAGCAACGACAAAGCGTATGCTCAAAATATTTATTTCTTCTATTCTCCGACTGACCAAATTTAATATTTCTGGGAATTTTTGTACGAGTGTCTAAAATTCTGTCGTCAAGTGATAATTCGTGAGCAATGCGCAGTCTCTTTTCCATATTTTTTGAAAAGTAATTTTATTATCTTCACTGGGATTGCTGCATTAAAGAAAAAAACGCTAATTAACACCAGAAAACGTTTTACCCACACCACCCTGAAATTAAACGAGTTAAACGAGGACTCACACGAGGGAGCACTCGCTGGCGGGTCAGACGTCACGTGATGGCCGTGACGGGTCAGTGGTCAGTCATGTGAATACAAGACAATGGAGTAAGGGGGCGGGGGGGGGGGGGGGGTAGCTGCCTCATGTAGGTGTCGCGACCACATCTCACAAATAGCGACATCCCAGCCTGTCTAATTTTTCTTTCATCGATGTTCACTACTGTTCTCTCAGCTTCATCACAAGGCACTTTTATAACAAGGAGCAGGCTGTGCAATTGAAATTGTTTCCTGCTCACAAGAAGGGGATGCGAAGTCAGGTCAGAAAGAGCTTTCTGCTTTGGTGAAGAGGCGAACCGTCACTGGACTGTTTCTGAAGCACGGTGGTCACAATAGAGCTGAAGAGCGCTGTAGACACCGTCTACAGCTCTACGACCTCGCGATACTCGTGACACAGAAAGGGCACCTCATTCGCTTAGTGCGTCCTGGCACAGTTTCACGAGACGAAAAATTGCAAGAATAGGCGAGTGAACGGGGAAATGCTGCTTCCTAGATTCATGTCTCGAGATCAGTCGGGTTTACCGCACGGAAATGGGAGCTGCACAGTGACCCCTTTTGTGTTTGAACCTTCGCCCTGAGGAATAGGTAAATCCCAGCCCCCTAGGGTGCCGGAACGTCCCACATTGTCAACTGGGGTGTGCAGGAAGGAAAGTCCTAGAAGTCGTTATGAATGTGAGTTGAATATAGCGAAAGATAATAACTCGACACCAGCGAGCGAAAACTTTCCGACAACTCACCGCACGTGTTTAACTAGGGAGACCAGGGGCAATAATCAACTGACCGAACGTTCTGAGGATTCTATGGATGAAACTCATAGTGCCTCTGGGCCACCGACCGATACTGTAACCAAATAGCACTACGCGAGGGGCAGTGGAATTAAGTCCCCGGTCATTACCCCCTTTACATTTTATTCACAAATATTCGTAGCTAAACACCTAAACGCGATGATCTTCGTTCTGTTATCGATGTTGCGATGCTGACATTGTATGCCTGACTGACCCTTGGCTATCGGCAAGGGTAGATAGCAGAGAACAACTTATCTGTAAGAAGCGCTACAACATTTATCGGTGCGACAGGGATTCTAGATGTGGCGGAGGAGTGCTTGTAGCTGTTACAAATGCTGTTATGTCGTTTCCGATTCACATTGCAAACGCGTTAGAACTTGTGCTGGTCGAAATCCGCACGTGCTCTGGGAAATTAGTATTGGGCGTTTGCTATCGTTCGCCGTCTGCTTCCCCCCCCCCCCCCTCCATTTTGTTAACGAACTTCATGGTGTCATACATATGATTACAGTCCGTTATCTTAATAGTCTATTTATTTCACTGGGCGATCTTAATTTCCCCACCATAGTGTGGTCTAATGTGCGTTCTTCTTTATTGTGATCCCTAGGCTGACTTTGATGCAATATATAGATGATTACGTAACAAACTTTCATATCGCAGCATGAATACAAACTGAAGCCTGTTTAAAGAAAACGTTGCTGTGCTCACTGAAAGATATGTTCCAGGCTTAGTCATAACCTCTAATCGACAATCACCAAGGTTCACTCAATCGTTAAAATGCCTTTGCAGTAAGAAAAAAACGCATGTTTTGCTCTGCAAAACTAACCGGTTCCCAAGAACGCTAGACTACTTATCAGGCAGCGGCCCTTGAATATAAAACTGCACTCAAGCACACCAAATATGTATTTTTCCATGACACGTTACCTGCGCTCTTAATAAATAACCATAGGTAATTTTGGAGCCTAGTTAAAAGAAACGAAAATTTATCCATCAGCCTTAATCACGCCAGTGACGAGCTAATCCAACCAAATGAGTGTGCAAATGTCCTTAACAGTGTATTCGTTCCAGCTTTTTCTAAATATGTGTGTTCTGTAACCCCTTCATATACCAGTGCTGACTTTTTACCGATTGATTCTATTGTCTTTGATTCGATTCTGCTGGCGTGGAAAACATAATCGAAAAACAAAACATTTCTTCATCAGGTGGGGCTGATGATATTAATTCCAAGTTATTGATTAAAACCAAAGCGTACAGCGCAATAATACTATCTAACCTATTTCAGCAATCGCTTCAAACAGCCTGCATATCGGATGATTGCAAGGTCGGGAAGGTGATCCCGTTGCATTAGTCTGCTGGTCAACATTCCCCAAATAATTATCTACCAATTTCACCAACCAGCATTTCTTGGAAAATTATGGAGCATGTTATTTACTCTCACCTTGCATCACTCCTTGATCCTAACTTTTTTTTTTTTTTTTACTGACATTCAACATGGGTTTCGGAAGTTGTTTTCTCGTGAAACACAGCTTTTAACCTTCAAGCATGATCTAAATTCATTCCTTGATAGAGTACATATTGCTTGATTTTTCGTAGGATTTTGACAAGATCTCTCATCAACAGGTTTTTCTAAAACTAAGCGAGCTTAACCTTGATCCTTACGTTCCTAGATGGCTGCATTATTTTCTTACTTATCGTTCACAGTTTTTCACTGCTAACAACTCTTCATCCTTCACTTCTCCAGTTGGATCTGGCGTGCCCTGTGCTAGCGCCTCTGCTTTTTCTTATATATATATCAATGACTCACTTGCTAACGTATGTGCAACAATAAATCTTTTCGCAGACGACTGCGCCATATACCGTGAAATTAACAGTGATTCTGATGTAGCTCTACTTCAATCTGATATCAGTGATGCCCTTGAATGGACTAAGTGGAACATGGAGCTAAACATTAGCAAATGCAAGTATATGCGTGTTTCTCGTCGTAAGACCTTATTACCCTCATACCGTCTTAATAACCGTAGCCTCGAGTATGTGCCCTGTCACAAATATTTAGATGTATTTATTTCCCATAATCTTAATTTGAATGCTCATACAGATCACGCAACCAACAACGCTAATCGCATGCTGGGCTACATACACCGTAAATCTATTCGTTCCTTCAGCTCCGTAAAGTTGCATCTTTACAAATTGCTTGTTCGTACTAAACTGGAATATGCTTCATCCATCTGGGGCCCCTACAAAGTGACACTAATCTATCAACTCGAATCTATTCAGACCCGTGCAGCCCGTTCCATTCTCTCAAATTATCATCGTAATTCTAATGTCACTGCCGTGAAATTAAGCTTACGACGGCTACTACTCTCTCAACGTAGAAATATATTCCGCCTTTGTCTATTTCATATTATTTGCTATAATAACCCCATTCTTAAGAGCAAATTCTTAACACCGCCTTGCAACATTTCAGCTCGGATCGATCACTATCATAAAGTTGCTATTTCTTCATGCCAAATAAGTTACTTCTACAACTCATTCATCCCCAGCACATCGGCACAATTTAATCGCCTTCCCCTATCGGTTAACGAAATAAGTTATTACTCTGCATTTAAATCTACTTTAACTAACCTGATGTTATCATACTACATTGATTTCTTCCACACTGCCATTTAATATTTTCAGTTCATCTGCTGTTTTTAATCAACCTTTTTTTTTCCTAAATTGTGCTCCTGTTTAGGTGTATGACAGTATATTTCGGCAACTGTTTTTTCTTGCCTACTCGTAAAATTGTGTTTATGTTTTGTTTACGTGGTACAATTGTGTGCTGATATTTTTTGCTACTCTAGTAGCTATTAATTTACATTATTATATTGCTGTAACCTGCTTATTTGTGCCAGCCATACTATTGTTCAGATTTCTATTAATACTGACTGCTGTTCTTTCTTTTTTTGCTTTTACTGTACACCACTCTCCTCTCTAATGCCCTCGGGTCTTTAGGGTACTGAAATAAATGAATAAATAGGACTAATAGCGCGACACAAGCGTTTCCTGAACGAAGAGAGCGGATTCAATGCTTTCAAGCCCAAATAAATTTAATGTTCATGAAAATTAGTAGGAGGTCCAGATGCATTAGTTTATTATTTGAAGAGAAAGTCATGAAATGGAATAGTCTTACAGGTGGGAAAGAAGGTAATTTTTCGTACTTTTTTCTAACAATTATTTCCATCCATTAACTAGCAATGCATGGAATGTTAGATATGCTAGCGTGAATGCTTCACACAAAGCTGCGTAACGGCAGGTCAAAATGAAGAGGGCAAAGGAGAAGCAGGGTAAGTTGTGTCAATATTGAAGCGGTTGTTACCTTCTGCATACATCACGTTATGAGCTTTTATTTTGGTATACCTGTTGATTGTTTTATTCTGTCAGAAAATAAACGAGCAAGACATAAAATATTGCAGCTCTCCTCCTTTTTTTTTTTTTTTTTGTTTTGCACACATAATGTAAATTTTTGGCCGTGGAAGAAATGCGTTCATTCCTTCAGATTCTATGTTTCTGGGGAGCTCAGTCAGCACCCGCGATATTTTCCTTGCGATCATGCGTTATGCATTGATTTCTGTTGGACTGCCTACTCTCACCTCCTCACTGCCAGAGCATAACGAAACTGTTTCCAAGAGTTCAAGACGCAACTGACAACATCACTCTAGGGATAGTAGTAGCATGTTCAAACATCGTTGCGCTTTTGAAAAACTTAAGACACAGAAAATGACATGAGACACTTGCGCTCCAGTGCCTCGTGTCGTTTTCTGTGTCTAATGTTTCAAAAGCGCAATGATGTTTGGACATTTTATTCACCAACTAGCCCAATTTGAAGCCCTTTTGATAGTATACGGTTTCTTCCTTGGTTTAAAAATAAGAAAATGATGGTCGGAGGCGCGCAATCTGCACGACGTAATTAGATATGCCGCGAAATCACCTAATAGCGTCAGCGCTGAAGGCGTATCCAATGCTCCATGTCACTGGCTGAGCTGACTACGCAATGAACGCCGCTTTAGTAAAGGCACTTCATACGGCAGGAGCTTTTGATGACGGGCGCTTTCTCTTGGCCGACCCGCAGTGTTGCAGAGAACGCGAGAAGATATAGGAGCTGTCAGCTTTGTCGAGGCGAACAGAAGTTGAAGAACCTCCCTCTATTTGGGCCTGGACAGCTGAACCCTAGTGACGATCACAGCAGGCCAGTTAACTTTATTGAAACGCATAAACAAATTTCATGACACCAGGACTAGAGACGATAGGGTAAAAACGTTGACGTATATTCTGCAATCACGCCGACTATTAAATTATCATTTTTTTTCTTCTAGTCGTATGGAAAATCACTGTTGCCAGTAAAATAAATACAACTGAAAAGGTGCGTGAGACATTTTCTGGTATTTCATTATGAAACATGCCCAGCAATTCCAGAAAAGTATATCTTGGAACGGCAAGCTGTTTATTAAAATAATGTTCGCTTATTTTAAGAATGCGGCATAACAATCAATATAGCGAGATGTCCCTATTAGGTTCTCTTGAAGTTTTATGTCGTATATTGTCGAAAATGGCCCCACCCGGTTTTCTATGCCAGTCTTAACTAAGAGTCTCGATCGCAGAGCAAACTTTAAGAGGAAGATTTTGCTACGTACTATAATCTTACGAAATTCTCGCCAGTATGTTTCTAACAGAATTTCACATTATTTCACAGTATCCTTCCAAATAAAGGTGATATCCAAGAAAACTAAACTTGAACAGTGTGAATGAAGATGAGAAGACATCAGACAGCTTTCCTAGGTCGCCCAGTTACCTTGCTCTTGTGGCGCTGCATACACACCCTTCTTCGCATATCTATAATGGTGCAAGCGCCTGCAGCTGACAGCGCTCTGCGCGGGGGCCTTGAAAGTCATACTACACACTCAGGAAACTAGCGGGCAACCACGGATGCAAGCGAGCGCGTGCTTTGAATGCTTGGTTAGGGGGTGGCTGGCAATGAAACCGGACTAAAGCTTTGGCTGTTTGGTATCACGATTCACAATGCATCAGAACGCAACAAACAGCCAATTGTAGATCGTAAACAGTAACAAAGTATTGTTTTGGCAAGCAAAAAGACGTGAAAATTACTTCAGGCAGTATGCGTGCTTGAAAGAGGAATGCATTAGAAATTCGAATTTTTTTATTCATTGTGAGCTTCATCACCCAGCAAATAAAAAGAATTATAGAAACATACAGTCAAAAACGTGATCAAAATGAAGAGCTCTCGAGAACATAAATGAATTCTAACGAAGAGACCAAAACCGAAGCCATTTTCTTCCCGCTTTTCCTGAGCTTTTTTTTTTCTTTTTTCTTTTTTTTTTAGTACGAACGATTCGCCCTAAGAGACCTTCTGCCGCTTAAGCGTCACTTCCCTGTGAACTCCGGAAAGTGATGCTTATCCGGCCAATTGATGCTAAGGTCTCTGCCGTTCATACGCTGAGCGGCATAAGTTAGACAAGAGTGCACTTCACGGTTGGTCAGTAATCATACACTATACAAGGGGGTAATTCCACGAACACACGCAGCAAAAAATGCTGCTCGGACTCCCAGCATAAGGAAGTAATTTTCACAGACAGTGAGGCTACATAGAGGGAACTGTTTGATTACAATCAGCCGCAGGCAGGACATTGTTTCCAGAATCGTCATTGAACCATGGCTAGCAACTGTTTACTGCGCAGGGTTATTTCATCTCGGTTTGAGCAGACAATACCTTGAAAAGCAGCAAACATGGTAGTTTTTGCCCGGTGTTCCTCAGTCCGAACCCTAAGCGAGTCACCTCAAAAATTCAGTGCAGAATTGCATCCACGTTCCGCACCTATTTGATTTCGATGCTATTGGCTAAGTATCGATAGCCAGCTGTTTGATAGCGTTGAAAACTAACGAGCAGACAAAAAAAAAAAAGAGTCAATATGATGGGCGCGACCGGTTTTGGAGTAAAGCGGCTCTATAGAGCACTGTACGTGGCTTTCTGCATCAGAAAAACCAGCCTAAATACACCCGCTGAAGGGAAAAGTCCTCTCCTATATCCCATAAATTAACCCAGTTCTAGTCCAGCTGCATCTAATGCCTACGCATTACATGAGCTGCCTACAGAACCTTAAAAGATAGGAAGCGGGCCAAATCGATCAGAGAGAGAAAAAATAATGCGTGTTCATGACATTCTAGTAGAAATCAAGTAGAAATAAGTGTTCTTCAGTAGTTAATTATTATTATTGCCTACAAAACGGCACTTCTTTCGTTAATATGGCTGCAGTTGAAACTAGTGCAACATATAACGCAAGCTTCTGTTATCTATTTGTACATTACACTAATAATTTCGCAAGGACGTTATATTAATTTGCATATTCCCACATGCAGCGCGCCATACGGCAAGCAGGTGGGTTTGAACGGATTGAACAGTGGATAAATATGAAGCTTCCTTTCGAAACAATGTTCTTGTAATGTGAAAGTTAAGTTAGGCAGACTTTAAAAGGTGTAATTGTTTTCACACACATACACACACCACACACACACACGCGCACACACACACACACACACACGCGCGCACACGCATTGCTTAGTTAAGACAACACAAAAGGTATCATGTATAGAATATGCGCTGCTGTAATGCAGAATTCTGATACGATTTCCTATGTGTGTGAGAATTAAATACAGAATGCATTTCTTAAAATTATAACAAATAAAGTATGGCGTTAAGCGCAAAATATAAAATTAATATGATATGTCTGCTAAATAAATATAATAAAGAAGTCACAAAATTAGTAAATGCAAAATGAAGTGTTTCTATCTATTTTTAGCGGATTCTAGGATTTACGATGTGTATCTCACAAAAAGCACAAGTTTGCAACAGAAAGAAAGCAGCGCATATAAACAATTACTTGCATCCATACAGGAAACTACATACGTTATGCAAGTATTCAGATCGGTTTTGGCAGTTATCTTCGAAAGCATTCATCCGTATCTCGTGTATACTATCCACGTTAAATGAGCAGCCTACTTTTTGTTGCGTCATCAGACTGTGCATAGCTGTTGGTCGCATGTCTAGATAGCAGGCTTCTGAGTCATTAGGTGCCAGACTTGAACATATCCCAAAATGCACTCCAAGGGCTGTGCGATGAACGTGATAGGCGCAGGGACGCAAACACGGTTCTCGGTAATTACACTGGCTGTTCACCTAACCTGACCTAAGGATTGAGAAAACAAATACGTGGTCTGAAGCTGTGTGGAGCCTATGACCTATTGTTTGCCGTGATTTGGTACTTCGAGGCTATTTTCAATTTGTCTAATTCGTTACTCACCTAAGATGGTTTATACGAACTTTTATTACTATCGTTAGGGTCAAGTGCGTTTCAATCAGTTGACAAGAGCATCTAGAAAATAGCCTACTAGAGTTTTTTTTTCTTTAAACGTACCGCTTGCGTTGCCACTTTTCCCGAAATTTAAATAAAGCTCGTGATTGCGCGCATGCGCTACATATAGCGCTCCCAATAATGTTTTCGACGAACGAAACGTGCACGCTGTCTGTGTCCGTGTAAGCGAACGTCGTCGGCTTCGGCGGGCTGCACAAAGATGCAAAAGAAGAAAACGAAGCTAATCTTGCACTGCACGACTTCACAACATTTCCAGCCTTCTTGTTTTCTCAGTATGATACACGCTCCGTATCGGTGTTCGGTGGACTGCTCATCCCCACGGTGAGCCTCTGTGCCTACACTGAACAAGAAGGTTTGTTTTTCCGCGCACCTCAAGAGATAATTTTATAACGCAGGTATGTTTCTGGTACTCACGTATGGGGGCAGAAAGAAGAGGGCTGTGTGTACCTAAAGAACTGGAGGACAGTGTAGCGAACTATGGAGCGGAAAATGGTAAATGCAACATCAAGACGCAGCAGGAAGGCAGATTGGATCATGAAGCAAACACGTCGTTATGACGTGTCTAGTCGAAATTAAGAAGAAATGCGTGTGGACATGGCTTGAAATGCGAAGGGGAAGATAACCAATGGTTCCCAAAGGTAACGGGCTGGATGCCACAGAAGACAAGCAGCACCGTGAGGCAAAGAGTAAGGTGGGTGGATGAGATTCGGTAGTTTGCGGAGATTAGGCAGGAGCAGCTTGAATAAGTCCAGGTTGATTGGAAGGATGTGGAAGAGGCCTTTGCGCCGATGTGGGTATAGTTACGATTGCGGTATTGATGAGAATGGATTAATGCGGCGGAATTTAAAAAGCACTCTTAGGAGCTTTACACGACAGGAAGCACAAAACTAAGGGGACACTTATGATCCTTATTTAAGGGTGTGACGCGTTTGTAGCTCCTCGTTCGAATACATGTACTCGGCTTCGAGGAGCACTGGATTGCTGACTCTTATTCCACCGTCCCAACTCAGATGAGGGACCCAAATTGGAAGGTCTTCCCACCTCTCTGATATTATGTTGTCTGTGGTAGTGATGTGGTGACTAATGTGGTGTACTGCTGTTACTAAAGCATCGCCTGTAGTTAGAGAGAGAGACCTTATTTACTAAAGCAATTTAAATGTTCAACATATCTTGTGCTTGGCTGACCAAGCCAAGTTGGTCTTGCACATGTTACAACGGGAGCCTGGCACTCCAGGAGGGAGATGAAAGGAACGGGCTGTACTGAGTGACAGGACAGGAGAAGAGGCAGCATTCTACACTTGCGTAGAGAACGGAGACCTTGGAACAGGAAGACTCAAAATGAAGACAGAAATAGAATTCTCTGAAAGCTGAAGTTACGTCAGCATCCTGTAGGCGGCACTGAAACCACCACGCCGTTTACATTACCTGAAGCAGCTGAAGGGCTTTAATCCGAGCAATAACTCTATGAGATATAACTTTTTTTTTTAAGCTGATATGAACGAACGTCGTCAACGTGCTTAGCCAGCGAAGACTTCCCCCTACTGGCCAACATTGCACCCTGCTTGGCCACCTGATCCGTGTTGGAAGCGCATGGGAGATAAATACTAATAAGATAGCGCTTAAGGGAGAACGCCCCTTCCCGCACATTTGTTGTATCGCAGACAAAGGTGACGAATGCAATGAGATAATAAAATTAAGTTGTAGCACAGAAAATACATTAAGTTTGCCAATTAAAACAGGCGAAATGGCTAGTTTGAAGACAGAGTAGAGGAGAGAGAGAATAGTAACTTGAAGAGCCGTAGACCCGTGTCACCCTCCAAGGGAACCAGCCAGAAATGGGGGTCGATTTAACAGGTTTCTTTTGTTTTATTCTCCTTCCCCAGGGCTCGACTCATAACCCACTTCACCTCAGCAAAAGCACAGGCCGCAGCACTGCAGACTCTCTCGCAGAAAATATCCGCCCCCAGCCAAGGGGCAAAGCGGATGAAGTCAGATGGCGACGCCTACAAAAAGGAACATCCAACTCTCCCGCCCGTTTAAACCTTATACACTCCGGGTCCTGCGACCGTAAAATCAAATGTTATGGGGAGAAGGCTGCACTGAACCATATGATGTGGCCCTGCCCAAACAATCTACCTGATGACCCAAGCGCAGGGCCAGATCTTAAGAGGTAGGAGGCTACAATATTCAACTCAGGACTCGAGGCCCAAAGGGCCCTCGCAACACGAGCACGAAGAGCAGCGGCAACTGCTGGAGTCCCAAACGAGAGACCGCACCCACACATGACCCTCCCTTATCTCTCAATAGAGATTTTTTTTATTCATTTATTAATTTTCGGTCTTCGACCTTCCCGTCGTGTCTAAGGAGGATGAATCTAGATTAATTTATTCTATCTGAACGTGCAGAACTGGCTTGTCTTTAGTCTTCTGGTAGTCACATGTAAATGAAGTAAAGTTACATAACGGTTTGGCCTGGTATGGGTAAGTGGCGGATATGCCTATGGAATGATAGGAAAGTTGAAGGCATTATCTTCTCAAGGTGCAACTATAATGCACTTTTCAGTGTAGGCGCTCAGTTCTCTTTCTTTCGCGCATTGAAGTCACCGGGCGTATGGACGTAATTTCCAGAGCATAGTAAATGAATAAGAAACGTGCTTTCATGTCACACCTATTTGCCGCATGAATCTCACTGATCATATGTGAATTTAAAGTTTTAACCTCTCCGTTCGAGCTTTTTCATGTTAAATTACTGTTCTCATATTCTCATGTTCACGTGAGAAAGTATGATTAGGTTTTCGAATAATCCAGTCTGTAAACTTTCTTAGTACAGCTCTCCCAAGCTATATCATGCACTTGCATACTTTTCTACAGCCTGCCCGCTTGAGTGCATCTCTACATTCGCATTAGGCCCGTGATTACAGCATTCCAGGGTCCCACCGCTGTAGCAGTCTCTTTTTTCTTTTCTTTCTCCAAGAAGGCAGGCAGTAAGAGAGGAATCGTGTTTCTGTTTGTCGTTTTCCGCAATATTCATGCCTTATTTTTCCAAGTATGCTCTGAGATGAGCAAAGCAGGCTTGTTCTGCAGTTTTTCACAATGTGTTGGACTGCAGCTGCAAATTACTACGGCGGTGTTACCCGCCTGTACGAGTCTTGGGTGCAGTTTAGTGTTCGGAACAGCACTGTTTAAGGCAAGAGTTGTAAGGTAAATTAACAAAGACTGTGAAAGGAGAAATCGTGAAGACATAGTTCGATGAGTATTTTTCTCGGGCACGAACCCACTCGGACTATGAGCGTGAGCCCAGGTGACGTCATTCTGTGCCGGCCAAGTTAAGTGCGCTGTAACACAAGAACATTTGCAGATTTCTCGTCCATTAGATAACCGATATTGCTGCCAAAAGCAGGCCGACCGTTTAGTTTATTTTTTCCGCATCTGGCTGCCTTGAGACAAACACACAAACAAACTGAGAGCCCCTAGTGCTAACACCCTAAAACCGGCTTCCTCTTAAGAGAATACTGAGAACAACTTTCTTTAATGATTGTTCCTTTGAAAAACTAGTTCTCGGGTTGTTTGTGGCTTTTTTTTTTTTTCATTCTCGCAGCAGAAGACAAGTTTGTGGGCAAAGAAAACGCATTAAAAAAATCCCAGCTGATCGCCTTGAAGAAGCAGAAGAAGAAGAGAAGAGGAAGAAGAAGAAGACGATGAAGAAGAAGAATAAGAAGAAAAACGCTCTATATTCGGTTCAGCAGCATTGAACCTTTCAAATCTATTTTTTTCTTTTTCAGCCATCCAGGGATGCTTCCAGCCATTACTTTGCACATTACGCAGCAGAACCACCAACAGATGATGCGTTTGGAGAATGCTGCTAAAAGTAAACATTAAAACTCGGGGAGCGCGTCTCGACGAGCGCTTCCACAAACCTTGGCGAGACCTGACAAACGCCCTCTCGTCCGTGCTCGTTTTCCAGGAAGCTGAACGACGCACAAGCATGTCAAATTTCTTTTCTTATGATTTCCCTCTCAGCGCCCATTTCACAATTCACGAAGGCCATTTGAGCAAAAGCGTTAATAAACAACTGCTTGATAGGTCTCTTCGCCGAAAAAAAAAAGGAAACAGAAAAGCTTGGCCCGAGTTAGATAGCGCGTTTCATATTTCTGTTCTAATTTCGCGTGTTTTCTTTCCAAGCGCGGATGACAACGTTAAGGACGCCTTAGACCATTCGTTAACACTATCTGGTTGAGGAGGGAGCTCCTGGTTATTTCTCATTTCGAGCTTCGCATCGCTTTTTTTTTTTTTTTTTCATCTGCCCTACCAACCAGTCGCAAAAGAAAACCATCAGGCTCTGAAGCTACCTGTGCTATCCTGCCGGCGCCTGAACGCTCGCAGTGTCCAAAATAAAACTCGGGATATTATTTTCGGATCGCGTCAAAACAAATTTTATGCTCATTAAGAGGATCGACTAGAGGTAAGGGGTCAGAAGTATGATGTCTCAGGAAGCTAACCACAGCCTTCACTATTAATTTTACACTCACACAGGCAGACCGAGTGTGTCGTTCGCTGTGTCCTGTGCACTGGAAGCGACGAACGATGTAGGATTGCGGAGATTACCAGTTTCTCGGAAAAGAAAGAGACTCACCGAGCGTCCTAACAAAGGGCCAGTCATTCTTTAGCCAGAATGACCTCCTCCTTTATCCCCTTCTCGGGGTTTTCCGTTGTGGCTTGTTCGCGAGACGAACCAGCATTTGCGACCCGACGAACTTCCTCGAGTGCAGGCAGTTGAGGGAAAGAACAAACGGGCACCTCTGCTGCGGCTGTGTTGACAAAGAGCGCTAACGCTCACTGAATAGCTTTCCTTTAAACCAGCTCCCGCGAAAATGAAGAAAAATGCCCACACCTCGACACGCTGACGAAAGTAAGCTGTCAGGTAACGAACGTGCTGCATGCCACTATGTCCTAGAACTAGAAGAACATACGTAAACGGGCTTCAGGATTGCATAATTAGCCCCAAATCAGCGTCAAGCCGCATGTGATGGCCTTACTACACTCTCTTGACTGCTAGCCGCTAACAGCGACTTCATCACAGACTGACGTTAGAAAAAAATGCAGACGGCCCGTTTATATTTTACGGTGGTACATCACCTGTTCTTGTCGCGCACTTAAATAGCTTTTAACCTTAATAACAATGCGGACAACATATGTGGCGCCGAGCAATCTTTGCTCAAATCTCGCAAGGTCGCATAATGAGTGCTCGTAATGCAATAAAACAAATGGCATGAACCCACTGAACAACGTTCACGTAATGGGATTGGCGGATGACCAGGTTAAACTAAAATAAATGGCGTTATAAGACAGGTGAGTGTCTCTGCCGTAGCATCCCAAACGTAAGTGAAATCTGCACAGGTGCTGAAAACAAATCTGAGGACTGAATATGCTACAAGCAATCATAATTGGATATAACAATCCTGTACGCGAAACTTTGCAACTACAGGCATATACGTTTGCACCACCCTAGCTCCCTCTTCTAGTCTGTACCTGCTTATTCGGTACGCAGTGCAAGGAACATTTTTACTCTCATCACTGTTCACTCTCATCAACTCTAGCCACTGTAGACATTCATTTGTGCGATGATGCCGGTGGCATGCGGCCTCTTTCTGGAGCAGCAGGACGTAATTGATATCCGCTGCATGGACGAGCGCAGAAGCTGAGAAGCGTAATGATATGCCTCAGAGAGTCAGCCTAATGGGAATCTTTTCATTGGTATTTGAAGGAAAGGTAAATAATGCTTGGCGACCGTGCGTGAAGATGTTGATACTAGCTGCAGAATCTGGCTTAAGATTCTTCTAGCACCAAACAAACTAGCTGCGACAATCGTAGAATATCAATGCTACGTGCCAAACTATAAAAATTAACGCCACGTTTTTTAATGTTCACCGTTGTGCAGCTGCGCAAACCGTATACACATTTGTCCAGGTTTCACCGGCTTGCTACCGCTAGCCCTACGCGCCTTTAGCTCGATAATTGCTGTCCTGCCTTCAAATAAGGAAACCATTTAGCTACTACTACAAACAATGAGATAATTTACCTCACCTCTAACTGAAATCACGATCAACGTACGCTCAAAAAGACTTGCCAATTAAATCAAACATAAAAACATAAAGTTGAAATATTGGCGCTTGGGAATAGGCTAGAAAAAGGCACACAAAAAAGGAGAAAAAAACGTTTTGAGTCCACATACTTCCTACACTTCCGAGTCTATGAGTCTGGGACGCCTTCTTGTTAAGCATTGTAAATTAAGAGAGACGCATCATAAGGTACTGTTCTGTAAATGTCAATGGTCTATGCTTCCGATGTGCGGCAAACATTTGCATTTAAAATATTTCCTGAGCTCGCAGAGAGTAGTTAAAACTGCCGTAGACATTCAGCAGGCTGCGGCTTTTAAAAGCCGCAGCCGCAGCCTCACGATCAATTTAATTAAATTGATCGTGAGGCCAGTGTGGAATATTGGGAGGAAATCTTTAAGAGCATATTGATATAAATCTAAGCTTCTGACACGAAGCAAGATTTTCCATCTCAATTTTGTCCAGCGCGCAGAAAAAAATAAGTCAAGGCTGTCACAGAAAATCAATGTGACGCATTTTAGAAAATTTATAGCAAATAACTAGAAGCCTGCTGAGAGAAGGTTTGCGGATATATTGAGCGTTAACTTGCGTTAAGAAAACATTTCGCCGAATATGCCTAATATTTCTGGAATTGAAATTGCTACGTGCTGCCCCCCCCCCCCCCCTCCCGAAAAAAAAAAAAAGAGCCCCGGTGCACTTCTATGCTCGCAAAGTGATTCGGTGTATATACATGTACAGTCGCGAGTAGAGAATATTAGCCCAGTGACGTCACCAGAGCGGTGGAAATCGCGCTGTAGTTCATTGGAAACACGCCCGGCACTTCTGTTAACGGCGTATTCGTAACCGCTGGTCCGAGATTTCTCATTTGCTTTCCGGGAAGCTAGATGTCAGTTAGTTTTCAGGGACTTCCGACGTGTGATAATGAATATTTCCTTACCTAGTCACTAAATACGATATTCAAGTGGTTTTCCTTTTTCTCCCAAGAGGCGTGCTTTCGCGCCATCATAACGCCGTCCAACATGTACACTGCAGTCTCGCCACCTGCAAGAGCTGGAACCTAATAGGCGAAGAGCAAGCATCACCTAGAAAACAGGGTGGTTGCACCCTGTGTGTGGAGAATTGTGGATATGCACGCGAGTATTTTTTTCGCCTCTAAACCACGCACTAGCGTCTCTGCTTATGGCAGCGACTGCTCATATATACACTTACCGCTAACCAGCTACCAGTGCTGATCATTCTTGTTCTTGTGGCATCACCGTTTTATTATCTAATCTAGGCGTGCCACCACTGGAACTTAGTCGACGCATTAAAAAAAAAAAAATTCACGGTCCTGCCAGAGAATAGATGCAGTGCCGATAATTCCCAACGCCACGCCGGAGCAGTGGGAGGCTGCGCTGTCCAGTTCGGAGTCGAAAGACCAGCTTTGGCTGATTGAACGGGCCAGCAGGGCAGCAAAGGCCGCGGGAGTCCTGGACTGAGGACCCAACCACGGGAGCTCTAGATTATTTTTCTTTTTTGCATTATACAAAGTTTTCTCTCTCTCTCTCTCTCTCACGGTGGCCAATGAGGTGCATGTGTACGCATGCGTGAGCGTCACTTTTCTGCGGCATGCTGTGTGATTGTGTTCTTAGCGCCTAAAGAAATGCCAGAAAAATTATTTATCGTTTCTGATTTATTTATCCTTCTTTCGTCGTCAACATCATCATCAGCCTGACTTTATTGACGACTAAATGCACGACCATGCCACTTGCCACAGAGATTGTTTGGAGACGTCGAGGCTTAAAGCGGTACGACTCTTCCGGACAGTTTCTCCCGACGTGAGGATACTAACGCTTTCAAGTTAAAAGGTTTAGCGATAACCATTTATCGGTTCGCAGTGGCAACCAGTAGCAGCCCAGTCATGCCACCAGCCAAATATCATCTGCCAGTGCGCCCGTGATTTTTCGGTCACAGTGCCGATGACGCAAAGGCCGGATTTTCTGGAGAATCAGGCCTGCAGCGCCATCGCGTTCAAAGCTCTTGACTACAGATTCAGAAAGCTTAGTCTAATCACTGGAATTTCAAAGCTCGATGCCCATTAGTGTTCTGAGGAAATGTAGCCAATTGGGAGCAAGTGGGAGAGGTACCGGTGTTTTGGCAATAACAAAGATGAAGGATATGATAAAAATTTGCATAAAATATCTTGAACATATGAAGATTTATCAATTGTAAACGCATCCAAACAAATGTCTATAAACTAAGTCAGAAGGTAGTGGTCTCCCTAGACATTTTATGATGGAAGTAAAGAGAGCTTGCTTACTTGATCGAAGAATATCCTCAGAAAATAAGCAGTGTCCGAGGAGAAAGCATCAACCATAACATTCAGCGGATGAAAAAAACCGCACTGACGCCGACTGTCGCACATGCGTAGTCGCCATAAAGTGAAACGCCAGAGAAGGGCAGCGCAATTTGAAAAACTGCGTCATTTAAAGGCTGCATCAACCTGTGTAGTATTGAAGCCTCGTTTAAGAGATCAAGAATTTCATACGCATATTTCAAGCATGACTGTAGCATCACCATCGCGAAAAATCTTGCACTTCAAATGCATGGAACAGTTACAGTAATATGGATGCCCCTAGAAATCAATACTGAGAGTCTACAAAATACTTTACGGCTAAACTCAATGGGCAAGGAGGCTTGCTAAGACATGTCTGTACGACTGCTCGGTGTAAGACGCAAGGGCAGCTCTGCTGCGGCCTGCAGTTGGAAATGCGCAGGCGTAGAGAACAAGTCGCCCACTGACTTCATCACTTGGATGGGGTGCCACTGAGATAGCGCTGTCCCCAGATGAGATGCCGAGATCCAGCTCTACGGGAAAAATCCAGAGGGAATTTCCGGCTTTGTTGGCGTTTGCAGTGGTGACCTCTGCGCTCATGTATGATTAATGTCAGAAATTTCATGCGGTTCTTCCGCGCGTGCTGCTCTGTGTGGCACAAACTGTAGGAAACGTTCGATCGCCCGTTGTGACGGCCACTTACAATGACAATGAGAGCATGCTGAGAAATCCTCGAGAAAACGTGCTGCTTAGTCGGATGTTATTTCGTAAACTGGTGCAACAGGAAAGCGATGGTGGCACGCTAGAGGAGAACAATGCATGCGCAACCCTTGTTTAGAGCTAATCTTACGTCATTGTGTCTTCTGCTTGCTGGGCGACGCTAACATGCCACTACCGAAGAAAAAGAAGGGGAAAAATGAGAACAAAAAACAAAGCTTAACTGCGCTTAAACCAATAAAGACCTGCGAAACCGCTGCTTGGCATGGATGGTTTGGTATGGTTTTGTTTCGCGGTTTAGCATTGACAGACCTTGACTAATTTTCTTCTTTTCTTCCCTCGTTCCCCTTCCCTCACGGTGCGGTGCAGCTGTCTAAGACGGATGTCGCGCCTTTCCTTTTCTGCATTGCGTACGCTTCTGCCACACAGACTGCGTTGGAGTATCGTATCACCCATGACTATGCGCAGGCTTGGGATAAGCATCACAGCTGCTACGGCAACCAGCGAGGCACAAGTAATTTCTTTTCGCTCGGCTCTGGAGATCGTATAAGTGCTTCAGCACTACAACGCCGGTCGAAATAAAAAAATACGGCGAGAGAAATAGTATCCAGACCCGAGCAAGAGGTAAGTCGCTTTCAAAGACGCAAAAAATGAAGCAAAACTTGGGGCACGTCCATGCAGACGAATTGTCCAGGGTGACCACTGCTGTAGCCTGAGAAAAAAAAAAGAAAAAAAAAACTTTGATAGTCCCTCTGCGCACTGCGTAGAAGATAAGCGCTGGGGCCCTCCTGTCAGCTATTACCGCACCAGCAGGAGAAACACAGATTCCTGAGGGTCGCCATAATTGGCGTCGGACTCTGTTCATTTTTATTATAGACTACAAACTACTGCATGCTTTTCTTTTTTAAAATAGGTGCTAGGCATATATACATGGATCGCCCCGTATTCTCCTGCAACTAAGAATGACTGTAAAGTGTTGTTGGCGTTTCGGTCACATTTAAAAAAAAAAAAAAAAAAAAAAAAGAAGAGAATGGTCATTTATCAAGCCGCATTAGTTCTGTAGTCCCCGCTTTTTTCTTCCGTTACTCTTTACGGTTAAGCCCTATACTACTCACTCGCTGCTAAGTCCTTGATACCACCTAAAGCTTTGAATGCGACATAACGAGCAGACTTATCGTAAAAACAAGTGTCGTCAGTAGTACAATTCATTAATTGCCTCTAAGGGAGTATGGTCCCTATACTATACATTACATGGAAGGAAGTGGCCTCTCCAGACCGAAAGTGTGAAACAAATGCTTCCATGTATCTTCATCGCGTCCGTGATGTCATCTATACACAAGTTCGGAGAAACATCTGAAACCTATAAACGCGGTAGGTTACCCATGTGCGATCCGCATGGCGGTAGATGAGATCCTGATCCGGAAGATGATAGAAAAGGCAAGTAAATTTGCACAAAACAGGGATAATAAACCAATTGTACCAGCTTATATGCACAGGGTCTTTCATAACCTGGAAAATGTGGTCAATAGGCGCGCAATGGCTATGGTATTCTCAACACCTATGAAGATAGGCCGGCTCTTCTCACTAATTGCAAAGGAGAGAAGCATACAGTGTTTGCAGCCCTCAGAGAAATACGTGAAAGGAGTGCGAACGAAGTAGGTGTGGAAACCATGCAGCGTCAACAATCACGCAATGGAGCATGAACGTTCATTAAGAGATAAAAAAAAAAAATCTGACTATACATTAGAAAACATGCCATTCGCGACTACGACTATGTCAAATATTGATTCTTTGCAGGGCAGCAACGCCGTTGTAGTGGTACGCCAGGTTAGGAAGCATATCATATGTAAAGAATTCGCGCCACAATGTTAGAGGCACTTCCGTCACATGACTGAAGATGCTTTTTTAATTATGTCGTGTATATATAGTGACTATTTTATATTACTCTTCAGGCCTCCGTGGCAGTATATTCCGCACATGCTCCGACTTTTATATCATTGAGAGAGAGATACCTCTGAATATATTTGTTGCATTCGCTTATCCTGTCATCTGCGTCTTTCTGTGTGTCGAGGTTCTTGTACAATTCTTTATGGTTACAAGACAATAACTGATTGAGCCGACAACAGCTTTTTCTGAAATCTAACCAGCATCTAGAAGCCCCCAAGGTTATTTGGTTATGCACACTTAGACACGTAGACGTTCGCCAAAAACCATGAACGACTGACGCAAAACTATCAAAACGCTATCACACCTTTAACGCATAATATTACTGGGATTCCCTGTCATTTTTGCCGTGCAACCTTTGCGCCTGAGGATAAACATTTGGCTAGGTGCCCCGGTTAATTCTATAAGAACGTTGAATACTTCGCGCGCACCACGCTCAAACTTCCTATATGACATCATTGGGGATCGCTTCGCGCGCCTGCTCACTGGACGCTTCCAAGTTAGGCGAGCGAGACTGGGCGTGGTGGGGCGCCATTACAACTTATCTTCTTCTCTTATTTCTTTTTTTTTAGTGGGGGTGGGGGTGAGTTAGATAGTAGGAGCGCCATTTTGGATCGCCCATATATGTTCGGTGCGAATGAAGGTCGACCCAAGACGCTATCATTTATGACTTCTTACCTGTTCTCAAAATTATACCCCAGCGATTACGACCCGGAATGTACGCTATGTGGTAAAATAGCCACTTATGGTCACATATTTTGGAATTGTGAAGAGGACCCGCTTCCGCAATCTCTAATACAAGTTCCTGCTCTCGGGCAATGGGAGGCCGTGCTGGTCAGCTCAGACCTCGGAGTTCAAACCCGGATCATTGGATTGCCTACTCATGTCGCTGTCAGCCGTGGACTGACAATCACCTAGCACGGATCATCTGCATTCTGCCTTTTCCGACGAAATAAATGTTTTGCAATCCAATGAAGATAGATTAAAATTTTGCGTCGCGGAGACAACTGATGGCATCACGTGCGTTTTCTAGTTTCAGTAAATAATATTTCAGCTTGGTAACTGGTGCCGTGTATTGAAATGGATCACAAATTTTGTGACCAAGAAGTGCCACCGTTCTTTACCTCTTTCCTGCAGAAGCCTACGCAAGCTATTTTGCGCGCGCGCGCAAGCACACACACACACACACACACACACACACACACACACACACACACACACACACACACACACACACACACACACACACACACACACACACACACACACACACACACACACACACACACACACACACACACACACACACACACACACACACACACACACACACACACACACACACACACACACACACACACACACACACACACACACACACACACACACACACACACACACACACACACACACACACACACACACACACACACACACACACACACACACACACACACACACACACACACACACACACACACACACACACACACACACACACACACACACACACACACACACACACACACACACACACACACACACACACACACACACACACACACACACACACACACACACACACACACACACACACACACACACACACACACACACACACACACACACACACACACACACACACACACACACACACACACACACACACACACACACACACACACACACACACACACACACACACACACACACACACACACACACACACACACACACACACACACACACACACACACACACACACACACACACACACACACACTATATATATATATATATATATATAATATATATATATATATATATATATATATATATATATATATATATATATATATATATATATATATATATATATATATAGTGTGTGTGTGTGTGTGTTGCGCTTAGAGTCACACTGAAAAACTGGATTAAATGTGTTGTAAGTTTCTCAATGTGACTCTGAGCGTACTATTTTTAATCAGTTGCTCAGTTATCTTGTAAATTTTTCATATCAGTTGCCATCTCTCTCTCTCTCTCTCTCTCTCTATATATATATATATATATATATATATATATACGACGTCACCCTTAGCTTTGCATAAAGTACGTTTGCGTCAAAACTTTGATAAAAAATCAGGTAGGTATTTTTTAGCACGGTTTTTCCAATTCGGGGGTAAGGCGACGTCATCGGTGGTGCCTTTCTAACCGAACGAGCTTTGTACGCTATTGTGTAAAAACTACTGTGCGGTCTAGCCCAGTGAAACCAACTGACAGCTGTTGAGAGTCGCTGAATTTTTTTTTCCTTCGCTAAAGTTCACTAATGAGTAGAGACTGGTTAGCTGCCATATTAAATTTGCTTCAATTTGGCCCCATGAATACAATGTCAATGCAGCATTTGTGGATTGTCTCAAACAACGGCTATATTCTTGTTTCCATCGCGCTCGCCTTTACGCTCATTGCCAACCGGAAACAATAGAGCGCGCAAAAAAGGAAAAAAACCTATACGTCAGAGTACAGCCCCGTGTGCGCTTTGGGCGTGTGCTTTAAACTAGCCGCTGGTGACGTGACAGAGTTCTTTGAAGGGTAATGAACAAAGCTACGTATGTTTTAGCTTTACAGAAATGACGTATGGGCAGCCGTTTAGCAGTCACAAAAACTATTTCAGTCGAATAAAAGGAACGTAGAAGAAAGTGTAATATAAAACAACGATTTAGCTGAGAAAACAGGTGTTAAATGTTATGGAATGGTATATGGATGTATGGTGCTCGATGCCCCAAACCAAGATGTTAAATATGCTTCTGAAAGCGCGGCAAGATTAGGATCTACACTGCGCTCTCAAAATTGCCGGATGTAGTGAAGATACGTAGTGTAATGCGAAAATATTTGAGGAGTGCATAGGTCCAATCTGCAATTCTGCGGGTGGCCTAAACGTTTTTAAGGTTGGCCAAGGTTGACTTCGAACTTTCGTATGGACAGGCATTTTTTTTTTTTTTTTCGCGGGTTGGTCCAAGCAACTCAAAATTTCGGGGATGGCGTGGGCTCGGGCGACTTCAATATTTCTGAGTTGACGGCGAAATTTTGATTGCGTTCCAAGTACGACTAGGAAATTTTCAGGTTTCAGTGTTTGGCCTAGGCCAGCTTGAAAATTCGGGGGTAGAACTCTATGTAATGAGTTAAGCCAGCGACTGCTGTACGGTGAGGCTCCAGATATTTCGAGTGGGCTCAGACACTTCGAATTTTGCTGCGATTTCTGATTGGTCCTCAGGGTGATGACGTCGAAGTCCTTGCTGGCTAATCTGAGGTTTACGAATTCCTTTTTTCCTTGACGCTAAAGACCACTGCGTACGTTTTCTGGTACCGAATTAGAAGGAGAGCAGGAACGTTTGCCAAACCATGGCATGGTTATTCTTACCAGGAAGCCAGCCTACGCTTCCAAAAACGCATTTTTCGGCACTTGAACGGCTATGCATACGCGGCGCTCCCAATTATAAAGTCGCGCTGAGCAGACATGTTTCAAGCACTATAGGTATATTCTTGCCTGTGTGTGTGTAATTGCGGACCTTATTATGGCGTCCTTGTATGATGATACAGCGCTATTTTTATTCAGGAAAAACATGGGGAAGGTAATACATTCATTTCAACGAACTCTGTTCCAAAGTTACGTTTTTACTCCTAATTGACTCACACTCGTATACTGCCGCTCCAACCAGTAAGGCAGACGGGCCGCAGGCAAGGATAGAACAGCATCCCATTTACATGAATTGGGTCAAGACGCCTTGCATTCACTGCATACGCGATTAATTGACCCCCTTCCCATCACCTACATCATAATCTCAACTTTGAACATTTGTTCGACCGAACACATGCGCTTAACTTTCTTGCATTGCCACGGATGCAATGGGTTGGAACAGTCTCCCGAGCGCTTTGCTAACATACCTGATCCACTAACATTTGCAAAAAAAAAAAAAATAATTTGAAGACCTTCTTGAAGTGCAGCGTATGCACAATGCATTCGCCGTGTGAAAGTTGAGTCCACCCTGTGCCGCTGACTACTGTATAACGTCACAATTCGTCGTGCGTTACTATAAGTTTCTCTTGCAAGCTTTAATATTTCATTTGCAGTTGAGCATGTGTATTACAACTTACTGTTATATTTTTAGACATTGTAGAATGCTATCTTACCCCATTTGATGCAGCATAACGTTCCTCCCTCCCACAATGTTTCAAGTTGAGAACCTGTGAGATTTTTGAACCAATAAATAAATATACCTTCCATAAAGTGCTCACGAAAAACCGGAAAGCTGAAGGCGCGGATGATTCCGCAGAGAAGGCAGGGCGTAAGGCTTCCCGCCTGTACTCACAATTATAAATATCTATTTTAAAAAAGTAGCACGTAGTTAAATCAATCCGTGAGCACAAAAATGGCAAAATGGCGCAGAGTTAAATGTTAAAACTTCTAGGTCATGGTTACAAGCTCATCTGGTTTCGATTGTTCATCGTCGATGCCAGTATTCTTAAATTCCCGGTAATGTTCGAGTCGACCACCACCTTCACGTCGTTTGTTCTCAAACGAGGGGGCGATTTTTCCTTGTGTGTCGTGGACAGTTTTGGTTGGCACGAGGCTGCCACCATAAACAAATAAGAGGGAGCTTATCGTGAAATAAAAAAAAAAAAGACAAAGGATGTAGAAAGCGTGCAGTTCTCCGCAGCACCGTCACTTCGGATCAATTAAATCCCCCGCTCTAGACTTAAGAAAAAAGCGTACCGTTTTTCTCGTCCACTGGGCGGCCTTAAACGATTTGTCCTTGACTTGTCGACGGAAAAGGACAAACCGCCGCTGAAGCCTTGTTGTTATTTACTCGCTCACATGGTACACACATTATGAGTAGAGTAATTACCCAGCGCAAAGTCCAAAGCTTGAGTGCGCATGCATCGCACGCAACAAGCTTGCCCGCACGCGCGAAAGGCAAGCACTTGTTCTAAGTCTTGTACCACCCCTGTGTAAATGAGCTGCCGCACCGCCCGTAAAGGAGGAAAAAAGGAGCAAGAGAGGATGTACGACGACATACCCGGTAATGCATGGCGAAGACCTGGAGAAGCCAAAGCAAACTTGAACTAAGCGGCTGAAATGGGCAAAGCGAGTGATAAGAAATGAAGTTGGCGGAGAACCCTGCATTGTGTTGATGCGAATATGCAAGCCTAGGTAGTGGCAAGTGAGGAGGCACATTTGAGAGAGAGAGAGAAAGAAGGTAGCGGGAAACTGAGAAGGAGTAAAGAGACCTTGTTCTCCGATTCCTACGTTTTCCCAGTCGCCACGGAGAATGTAAAATGACCTAAAGCGAAGCATTTTTTCCCAGCCAGGAAGCGGTTTATGTTACGGCTATTTTGCTGCTAACGACATCGAGCTTACAACTTGCTAAGCAGCCTAATAATGTTAACCGCGTTGATGTCAAAATCAACCTTCTATCTTTTTCTCTGTCCCATGGACACCACGAGAAAATGTTTCGCTAGGTAGCCGGTATGCCGAAAAAAAAAAAAAAAAGCAGACCCCACGCTCATGTAAACACCGGGAAAGAGGTTTCGCTGTGGGTAGGCAGATGGCACCTTTATACGCTGGGCACTTGAAGTGTATTCACAATAACTGGATTGATTCTTTTATGTGTAATAAAAAGTTATAGTACACAGTTTCAACGCCTAAAATATAACTCCTCCTGCATATCACGTGCGCATTTACAAACAGATAAAAAGATAGATGTTTCTTTGCAGTGCGCACTAACTACTTTCACTAAGAGCGAAACAGCATGCACCTGAAGCTATATGCTGCAGCATGCAGCTGAAGCTATATATATATATATATATATATATATATATATATATATATATATATATATATATATATATATATATATATATATATATATATATGCGCGCGTACTGAGAGCTCGGACTGTTATGTTCGGACGAGATTGTGCTTCGCTTTACGATCTTCTTGTGTCACCGGTCGCCGTCTCCAGTCCTCCGAATAACCCCCAATAAACCCCCCTTCCTTGCCCGAGGGGCTGTGTTACAGGCATATATGTGACGTACGGAAGCACCTGATTCCAATTGGAGGCGTCAGAAGAAACGTACATGGCGAGCATGTCACCAAGAGTTCGGTTAAACCATTCTGTGAGGCCGTTGGTTTGAGGATGGTAAGCTGTGGTGGTTCGATGTATTGCTTGGCAAGCTTCCAACAGCTCGTTGACCACTTGAGAAAGGAAGACGCGGCCGTGGTCACTGAGAAGTTCACGAGGGGCCCCGTGACGTAGAACGAAGTTACGCAGGACGAAGGAGGCGACGTCACGAGCACTAGCCGTAAGCAGGGATGCAGTCTCTGCGTAGCGAGTGAGGTGATTCACGGCGACTATTATCCAGCTGTTGCCTGGTGTCGAAGATGGAAGGGGGCCATAAAGGTCGATGCCGACACGATCAAAGGGTCGCGGCGGACAAGGCAATGGCTGTAATGGGCCGGCGGATGGGGCGCGGAGACAACTTCCGCTGGTGACAAGCAGTACAGGAGCGAATATAGCGGCGGACAAAGTTAATTGTACATCCCCCGCCAGTAGTACCGCTGGCGGAGACGCTCGTATGTCTTCAACAAGCCAGTATGTGCGCTTTGCGGGTCGGCATGGTGATGGGCAGAAATTTCTGTGCGAAGATGGCGAGGAATGACCAAGAGTCATTTGCGACCATCCGGGCGATAGCTTTTGCGATACAGCAGACCCCCCCCCCCCCCCCCCCCCCCCCCCCAGATCGTAAAATGGGAAGCTTGGCGACGAAGGGATCAAGGGAATGAAGACGTTGAGGACGCGGTGAGGACGTCTAGGAGCGAAGATATCCAGGGATCCCGGCGTTGTTCAAAAGGCATGTCGTCGGAAGTGAGGGCTGCAACGGAGGGTTCGGATATCGAGTCCGAGGGTGCAGGAGAAGGCAGCGGAGAGCGCGACAAGGCATCAGCGTCGGAGTGTTTGCGTCCCGATCGATATATCACTTCAAAGTCAAAGTCTTGAAGGCGAAAAGCCCAGCGGCCGAGGCGTCCAGAAGGGTCTTTCAGGGAAGACAATCAGCAGAGGGCATGGTGGCCGGTGATGACGTTGAAGCGGCGGCCATATAAGTAGGGGCGAAACTTAGTTAAGGCCCACACGATTGCAAGACACTCCTTTTCCGTGACGGTGTAGTTAGATTCAGCTTTCGTTAGCGCTCGGCTAGCGTAAGCAACCAGATATTCGGAAAAAACGGGTTCGAGTTGAGCGAGGACAGCACCGAGGCCGATGCCGCTGGCGTCAGTGTGCACCTTTATAGGAGCGGATGGAAAAGCATCGTCGCAAAGTGGGGTCCATGTAGACAAGTCGACGGGATCATTCAGCAATTTTGTAAGCGGTTCAATGATGGTAGCGAAATTGCGGATAAAACGGCGAAAATATCAGCATAGGCCGACGAAGCTCAGAAGTCGGTTTTGGGAACTCAGTGGCCGCACGTAGTTTGTCCGGATCGGGCAGGACGCCATCTTTGGACACGACATGACCCAGTACTGTCAGCTTGCGGGCGCCAAAACGACATTTCTTCAGGTTAAGTTGGAGCCCGACGCCAGTGAGACAGCTCAGGATTTGGTGCAAGCGCAAGAGGTGCGTCGGAAAATCGGGAGAGAAAACGACGATATCATCCAAATAAGAGACAAATGTTCCACTTGAGGCCGCGTAAGATGTTGTCCATCATTCGCTCAAACGTAGCAGGAGCGTTGCAAACACCAAACGGCATCACAGTGAACTCATATAGTCCATAAGGGTGACAAAGACAGACTCAGCCATAAGGACTTGCCAATAGCCAGAGCGCAGGTCCAGGGACGAAAAGAACTCGGCTCCTTGTAAACAATCGATGGCGTCGTCAATGCGGGGTAGTGGGTATACGTCTTTACGAGTAATTTTATTAAGACGGCGGTGGTCAACGCAAAATTTTATGGAGCCATCCTTCTTTTCCACAAGTACCACGGGAGACGACCACGGACTAGATGAGGGCTGAATTACACCACGTTGTAGCATGTCATCGACCTGCTCAGCGATAACACGGCGCTACGTAGACGAAACACGGTAGGGGCGCTGGCGAAGAGGGTCATGACTGCCGGTGTCGATGTGGTGAACAGCCTCAGTCGCAAGGCCCAAGGAAGTCGTCTGAGCGTCAAACGAAGAACGGAACTGGTTGAGAAGAGCAAATAATTGCTCACGGTGAGTCGGGTCGAGGTCACTGGCTACACACGATTGAAAATGGTCCCAACTCGGCATATCGGAAGACGCAGTAATCGGCGTTAGGGAGGCTACGTGGGCACTCTGTGGTAAATACCCATCAATCTCTAACGGCGAGATAAAGTCAGCAACTTGAATATGACCAAGGCATTCGCCACGAAGTAGCGGGACCACAGCGGTTGAGGCATTCGCAACAACAATGTCAGCGGCACAACAGTTAATATCGATGATAGGAAAGGGAAGAAGGAGGTGACGGCGAGAGGCGAACATGGGAGAAGGCGTAAAAAGAACAGTCGCGTCGAAAGGAAAGGGTGCACACACGGGAACAATCACAGCACAGTTGGGCGGAATATCGGTGTCGTCGGCGACAACAAGTTTGGCGCAAGAAAAAGACGGCGCATGGTCAAGAACCGCATCACAGAGCGCAGAGAAGGCGACGTGGGCGCGGGCGCAGTCAATAACAGCATTGTGGCGGGAAAGGAAATCCCCGCCAAGAATTAAGTCATGCGAGCATGACGCAAGCACTAAAAACTCGACGATGTATAAGACATCCGCGGTAACTACACGCGCTGTGCAAGCAGCAGACAGACGAACGGAATCGGCGCTGGCGGTGCGAAGAGAGTCCAGAAGGCGGAGTGTTATGAAGCGAGCGGCAAAAACTTTCGCTAATGAGGGAGAGAGTGGCCCCTGTATCGACGAGTGCAAGTGCACGAACACCATCAACAAAACCTTCGAGAACGTTCGGCGGAGACAGGCGAGGACTTGTGGTAGGCGAAATGTACACAGTTCGTGCCCCAGGAACTGCGGCTGCTAGTTTTCCGAGTCTTGTGTCACGCTGCGACGCCGCATTGGCGACAAAGACCGACGGCGAGGGGACGGCGAGCGATGCAATGGAATGTGCTGGCGGCCCGATGAGCTGTGCGGCTGCCCTGGAGATGTCACCGAAGGTGGGCGCAAGGTGTCGTACTGATAACTGCAGTCAGCCATAGTGCGTGCAGGGACAGAACGCAGAGTCCGACTGCCCAGGCGGGCGACGTGGCCTGGAATACCGCAGGCATAGCAGATAGGCCGGTTGTCATTCGTGCGCCAAGGATTGTAGGGAGGCGTCGTTGATCGGAACCGTGGAGTGACAGTCGGTGGCGACATAGTCGGCACGTGTGCAAAGGATTGTGGCGGCGGAGGGCTGGCGGTAACTTCATATATATCAGCTTACCACTGGAACTGGGGTGTCAAGTCGCGGTTGCAGATTATCTCGTTCACTCAAACCACGATTGAAAGCACCAAAATCAAGGCGCGCGAATGAGTTAGTCAAGTGATATTTGTTTTTTTATTTTGCGGGCTTTCTTCATAGAAAATAAGAAAAATAAATGGGTTCGGTGTAAAGTGGTCTCCAACTTTGTAAATCACATTTATTGTCTTAAGAAAATAACGAGTAAATCAGAATTTTTACCTTAATTACCGATTAGCTAATTGCAGAATAAAAACATTGCCTGTGGTGCGCCAAATTGTTGGCAGGTGTATACAAGTGGTTTTTCTGACCCAACTCAAATGTTTAATTTTTTTAATCTTCGGCTAAAGTTAGCTTGGATACTCCGCAGATAATCCGAAGCTGAGCGTTGAAAGAAATTGCTGTCCAACCGAAGTCTACACATACAGATAGCGGTTATCGACAGGGCTGTAGCCCAGGCCAATGCCTTCCTGAAATTAGGAGTCAATTCAATTTTTCCTTTCGGTCCAATAATAAAGTAATTTCATCAATTATAAGGCGCTCTTTTTGCCTTCCTCAGCGCATGCATCATTTTTCAGACTAAGGTGTTTTTTTTTTTTTTTTTCAACTCAACTATAGGCTGTTGTGTCCGAGCTAATTTATTGCTGAGAAGGCGGTGGTGTGTCTGCGCTCGCTCCACGGGCATCTCAGCAAGCTTCGTCTGCAGATGTCCACCCGGTCTGCACGCACGCCTCAACAACCGCTGTCCTCACCCATGGCTTTTCCGAAGCACCGATTTGGTCGCTTTGTGAAGAAACGGCCTGACTTCCCAAGAAGAGCCTGGCCTTTTAATGACCTGCAAAGAGGCGGCGGCGGAGCAAAAAAAAACCGTACTCGACGTTGGACAAAAGTGGAGGGAGAAGCCATCGTCGGCTTCGCGCGAGGTCTGGCGTGCTGGCTGAAGTGGATGATGGGGCTGATGGGGGAGACCTACAGGGCGCCGGACCGAACAAACAAAAACAGAGGCAACTTGACTCCCAGCCGTGACGAAAGAACGACGGGGGGGAGTCGCTTGTGTACTGGCAAGGTGTGTGTTAAAGTGTAGTGGCACGCGTGCAAGAATGTGCGGGGCGGGGCTCGGTTATGCAGTGCGCAAACTGTCGCCCCGCACATTCTTGCATGTGAGTGCGCAAACTGTCACCTCGCGCTTTGCGATTGGCCCGTGCCGAATATGAACCAATTCCCTGCCTAGGGACCTAGGGAGACCCAAGAGAAGAAAACCTGGTATCTGACATTGGGAGAGGGCTTCCTGCTGAAATCTCCAAAGTGTACAGATGTAAACAAACTACTTGTACTCTGCTCTAATGAAAGCTCCTCATCTCCGCGGTTCCTCGACGCATCGCCGGTCAACGCTGCCCCCGGCTCCGGTCCTGTGCGTCCGGCGTCGCGACAAGGCCTACAGTGTAGTCTTGCCGAAAGAATAGCGTGCGCCAGTCTGCTGAGTGGTTTTAGCCGTGACTGCATGGAACGGAATCATTTGAGGCCAACGGTGTCATTTTGCTTAGTGTGGAAAAGTGCGCGGAAAATGAACCCCGCATTGCTCGAATGCAGAATTGACGCTTTTGCAGCTCCAACGTTCAGCCCTAATGAATGGTTTCTTCGTGCACGCGAACCACTCTTCACTTCGCAGAACCGGGTACACGCAAAAACTGAAGGGGAGAGGTGTTGTTCGGTTCCGTTGTGTTTTCTGGCAACTTTGCAAAAGCATTTAGGCAGGCAAAAATAAACAGAGAACATGGCACCGGAGCCTCCTCTTGTCGATCCGTGACTTGTACGCCGGCTACATCAAAAAGAAGTTGTAACGACACAACTGACCCTATACTCACACTAGCGTTCCCACGAAAGAAACCCTTCATTGCGATGCCTGCGTGCACCCAAACAGCCACTTACCGCATGCATTTACACTGTACTTACAAGAAACTTCTTTCTTTGTGCTCGCTGAAGACAGATGCAAAACATATGAGGTAGGAGAACAGTGACTATTTACGAGTCGTTTATCAACCTTTGTCCAATAAGGTTTCCTGGCAACACCCTTTTTTTTCTGGTCGTTTTTAATCGGAAGAAACTAGAGCTTAAACTTTGGGATTGATGCCAGTAATCCAACACGGCCAAATTTTCCGCAAAGGACAATTGAAAGAATAGTGCAAATCTCACGTAATAAAACGAACAGCATAAATTGCACTTAGACCTTTGTATTTTGGGCACTATGAGCGCTGCCATTTTTTTTTTTATTCAGATCAACAATCAAGGAGAGGTTGGTGCCGCATTACACAAACAGTCACAGCATATAAAACACAAGCACAAGCGCCAGTTGAATAATGAGCGATATAAACTTTTTAAATGTGTGTAGATGTGTATACATGTGTACCTCTGTACAGAACAGTACATAATACAATTATATAACGATATGAATAAACGAGGACATAGGAAGAAAATATTGTTCACTGTAAAGTCGGGTGCACCCCGATCAAGCACTGTGCAAGCTGGAACGAAACCGGTTTGCGACTGTCCAGAAAGGAGGAATTTCTACAACTCTCTCACAGATCTTGTGCACTATACGACTACCGAGCTCCTTCCAGAATACATTGCTGCTTTCAGTGAAACAATAAAACGCTGTACTCAGATTTGCGAGCCATTTACAGCCCTACAAACAATGAGGGTCATCTATACCAATAATTATATATATGACGAGCACAACATGATTGTTCGCATGCCCTCCTTTGCCGTCCTAGGCGGCAGGAGCGCAGGAGCATAGTCTTGTAGTGTGGGCCGTGCTGGCTGTCCCAGACCGTCCTTGGCTTTTGCAGTGCTGTAAACAGTTAGTGAAGGAGACAGTAATCACCTTTGTCTTCGCTGCCTTCCTGGGCCAAGGTATCGCAAGGTTATGCAAGAAGACGTTGATGGGAACTGAGCTGACGAAGTATACGCATTGAGGTGAGGGTAGCCGCAAAACAGAAGGTAGTTAGTAGGAGTAGCTTCTGAAAAACCTAAAATTGCGAGACGTTGCAGTGAAGTGCACGTTAAAGGGGCCATGACACGCGATTTAGGAATGTATATCCTTATTGCTCGGTGGCAAGATAGGAAACGTAAATGTTTCATCCACTCTGTCGGGCACAGAATATGCTCGTTTGGAGATCAGCAGTGGATAAAACAGTTACAGGACAGAGGTACATAAGAATATCATCATCATCATCAGCTTCACTATGCCCACTGCAGGGCGAATGCCTCTCCCATAATTTTCCAATTAACCCGGTTCTATGCTAGCTGCATCCACTTGACCCCTGCGAACTTCTTAACCTCATCCGCCCACATAACTTTCTGCCGCCCTCTGCTACGCTTTCCTTCCCTTGGAACCTTGTTTGTTACCCTAAGCGACCATCGGTTGTCCTCTCCTCGCGCTACATGTCCTGCCCATGCACATTTCTTCTTCTTAATTTCCGCTAGAATGTCAGCAACATGAGTTATTTCTCTGACCCACTCTGCACGCTTCCTATCTCTCAATGTTACCCCTACCATTTTTCGTTCCATAGCCCTCTGAGTTGTCCTCAACTTAAGTAGAACCCTCTTGGTTAGCTTCCACGTTTCAGCCCCAAAGGTGAGTATATATGTAAGGTCTATATGTAAGGTAAGAATATGTAAGGTCTATAATTTTCAGTTAGTGTATCTTTTTCCGTACAGTTTCTGCGAAGTCAATGAGAAACTGCTGCACGAAAATCACGCCCTGAAGTATGATAACTTTTTTCATTTTATAAAGTGGAAAAAAAAAAGTGGGGCTAAGCTTACTGACTTAGGGGTTTGTTGAGTGGACGCTGATGGCATTAAAGGCCGAGAGATCTGCAGTGGCCGACTCGTTTTGTCTTTCCACAACTGACTTCCCGGCTGGATGCCTTTCAGGCTCGTTTCGTCTGCTCATGGGTTCGATTTTTACCCACCGGTAAAAATGGGTACAAGCGTCCCCCGGCCTGGCGCTCGGCTTTTCTAGGGGTGTGCGTTGGGTGTGCGTAGGGGTAGGGCTGCCCTGTCGGCCGCGGTTACCCTTCAATGATTAATGCGCTTAGCCGGTGAAGTTTGCTGTAGAAACTTTCTGGTGAATTAAGATTATTGAATTGAGGTTGGTTGGCAATTTATTACACATGGTGAAATAAAATGCGACGCTGAATACTCCAACTTTAAGTTATAATAATATAATTTTATTTATAATCAGATACCCGATTTAAATATCTTATGTAAGCCTTTTTGAATTTATGCAATGAGTTGCAAATTTTCAATTATTTTTGTTCTACATTGATTTAGATAAATTTCAATGAACTTTAAATTTAATGCGGGAAGAGTGCGTTTATTCCCGGCACTCGGAAGGATCCAGATGTTCAGGCGCAACTTGCACCCGAGCGTCAGGCGTAGCCAAAACCAAGAGAGCGGCCCACTACGTCCCCTTCGGGCGCAGCGAAGAGCCGCCGCATGCCGGTGGCGGAAGCAGTAACGGCTAGCACCATGCTATGCTTATCTTTTTATTTTACCTCTTAAAGTTTATTAGAGGTTTAACTTATTTCATTGTATGTAATAAACTGAATTCATGATTTATTCAACTCAAGCTCGATGTTAAAGATCTTGCAGCTGACGACGCAGATTGCGCGAAAAATATGCAATGCAAAATGTCTAAGCCGAAGCTCTAATATCTCTCGCTTCAAAATGAAAACAATTCAACCACGCTAAACGAAAAAAATGTTCCACAAGAAAACGAATCGTTGCAGAGCCACATGACGTCACTGTACTCTGTATAACCTATACCGTCGCTGGCCGACCTTAAAGGATAAGACGAGGAAGAAACAGGCGAGAGATGATTCTGCAGGGCGGCGAAAACAATGCGCCCCTTAGGTAACTCGAGAGAGTGTAACACGCCCCTGAAACGTGGCCAAGCGTAGCGCTCACCCGTCGTGACGCAGGGTATACCCAGCATTACAATTCAAGGTTACTCGAAAATGCTTCTCTGAAGTAATCCGTTTCCGGGAATTACGGTGTTTGAAAATACCTAGACATCCCGATTCATAACCCCTGCCCCCCCACTCAAGGTAAAAAATTGCCAGTGTCAAAACCACCGAGTCATCGCCCATCTTTTGAAAACATAAAACATAAACCGCGGTCACCGCAATTTGCAAGAAATACCTTCCCGAACGTCGCGAGCGAAAAAAAATCGAATAAAAAAGTGGACAGAAAGAAATTTTTTTGTTGACGCATCTTGTGGAATTTTCGCGATCTTAAAGTCAATGAACGGTCACGAACAAAAGGCGATTTTTTTTTTTTTTTTTTTTTTTTTTTTTTTTTTGCATTCGCTTTGAAACGCCTGAACGCGCCGCTCACTTTGTCACCTTGCCACTGGGGAGCCTTCCTCCTTGTGCTTTCACCCGGTTTCTCTTTTTTTTTTCCGTTCTAATTTTCGGACGACGCATTTCTTTTTCTTTTGCTCCTGTAAGACGTTCGCTTTCTGCCACAGTCTCATCGCAGTCACGGCTGCGAATTCTGCTCTTTTGGAGCAACACTCTCGCGACGCAAGCAGTGGATTTTGTGGGCAGTAAGACATTAAGGAGTTTTAGAATAGGGGGACGCCATCAGTTAGGAGAATAGGGTAATAGCGGGGCGCGAATTCGAATGCCCAGAATGATTACCGCGCCTTTCGCCTATTTATCCTATTTGTTTCTTTATTTGACAACACGCGTGCGCATTGTTGTCCCGCAATTACCCTGTCCCCATGACCAGTTGAGTCCCCTCATTCTGAAACTCCCTATTGTTTTACGAGTCTGCGAACAACATGACATCCCGTGATTGAAGTTGAGTGTATCTCTTTTCAAAGTACGCTAGAAGCAATCATAAAATTCTTATTCTATAACTTCTCATATGATGAAGTTATGTGATGTTAGGAAGATAGTGAGCGACCGGAAAGCGTGGCGTGACATGGTCCATAGGGTCACGAAGAGTCGGACACGACTGAACGACTAAACTGAACTGAACTGAACTTCTCATATTCTTTTTGCAATGCGATCTGCATCTCTTAGGGTTTAAGGAGGCTCTTCTGGAGAAGTCAGTGAGGCCCCCGTAACATGCGGGAAAGTGTGAACCTTTCCACGACTCTCGGAGAAACATATTTGATTGGCACTGTGTTTACCCCCCTTGGAGGAGATAATCCTCAGCGCTTCCCACTAGCACACTTGACTCTCCAATATGCAGCGCTCTTCGACGACTCTCTGAAAAGGTCTATGGTGCCAGATCTACCGGTTCTTTCCTCCAGGCTCGTCTGCAGTCGGAACTCCAACCAACCACTAATGACTTCGGAGCGATCGCCGCGAATGCGGCTGCGACCTATGGGTTACGCTCGTCAAACGTGGTTTAGGCATCGCTGAACAGCTACAATTTAAGAGCTCTAATTCTCCCATGTCCAACTTTGGCCGATTTGAACTTCAAATCGGAGGAGCTCACGTGTTAGTCACTCGACGCGCCGGGTTCCACCTGTTCGCCTCGCAGCTGTGAGGAGAACCGTGGTGGGCATACGTTCTCCCTGCTGCTGCAAATGCAATTTGCTCTGAACCACGGATATGTGACGGCGCTCGCCGCCTAATAATGCCATAATGCCGTTTGGCGTGAATGTATATGGCATGCACTGCCTAGCTGCTGCAGAAAGCCATGAAGGTGGAGCAGGGTGCCTAACCGCATCCGTTGACGGTACATCGCAAGACCCCATGCTGCTCCGGACAATCCTTAACGTAAAGAGAGCAACGCGACGCTGAGTTGACGTGGAAGAGAGGAAAGCAGCGGTCTCGGGTCGCTGATGAAAGGAATCAAGAACGGATGTTGTTCTTTCTGAGCAGGTTCAGCAATAAATGTTATTAGTCAAGCCAAACCATTCTGTGTCAACCGAGCTAACTCTCGACACACTAGGACGTTCGAGTTTCAGTCCCGGGCAGTCCCGGATTACTTGCTGAGAAAAGTCCGGCGTTTGACTTTTCTCGGGCAGGTCAGAAGCTTCGCCTATTTTCAGCTCACGGGAAAATAGCGCCTTGCCGGCGGCTATAAGCACCGTGCGCGTGTAACATGTAACTGGAGCGACGCGCGCGCCACGAGCGGCGGCGCGCGCGTCCAGAATGAGAAGGCGTCGCGGACTGTGTGATGACTACTCTGCTGCGGTACGCCGGCGAGGTCATTTCGGACAGCAAAGGACCCCGTGAAGAGTTCGAGAAATTGTTGCGTCTTTTCTTCTCACCAAGGACCAAGCTTTACAGCTTCCCGACTCGACATTGGGAGCCGGAACGACGCCTACGTTGGATTCAACTCGTTTGCCGTCAGAAATAAGCTTTTATTGCGATAGCAATACTGCGCCAGGGCTCGAGGTGTCGCGTGGTCTCGGCGGAAGCCACGCTTGACCTAGAACAGCCGAGGAGGAGGAGCAGAAGAAGAAGACTGGTAGCTTACGCTCTCGCGTCATACCCTTAAAGGATGAGCTTAAGTGTTCCCAATAATGTAGCACCTTACACTGATAGGGTGTTATAGGGGAATAAGTAGCAGGCAAAAGAAGTTTCCGCCGTTGCTATCGCAATTCAACTAGGGCTAACCAGAGTTAAACCACAAGTAATTTTATTTTTCCCAATTACTTTCACAGCATACGTTTGCTGCTCTTATAATAACTATAAAAGGCTACTTCTTACATGTTACCGATATTTCTGACTGCGAACAATATGCCGTAATATACTCGTTTCTTTTCCCGGTGCTCATTTGCCAACTGACTGTGGCAAGCGGCGCCCCTTATTCGTCTTTTATTCTTTCTCTTCAGTGATGACGAAACAGAGTAGCAGCCTTCAATCGACTAAAGAATACGCAGCAAACATTTCGGTGGAAACGCGAATGCAAATGAAGATGCTTCTGCAAGGTGCCTAGTCGGCGACAGCGGAGTAGGAAAAGGAACATGTAAAACTTGCCAACAGCGAACTAACGAATATTACTTACCATCAGTTTCATGGATTTCGAGGGCGCCAAGGCGCACGTCTGTGCGATTCACCGGCCCGTCACTTCGCTGCCGTTTTTTGTCGAAAATTCTTTTACATCGTGAACAGGTCCGAATCCAAACAGTTTGATGCATTTGGCTATGTTCGCACCTCGAAAACAAACTTGTCAGCCCGAAGGCAGGCTCCAATCCGGCAGCTATCACCAGCGGCGCGCAGGCTCCCGTTGCCATGGTGGCGAAAATCATCTGCTACGGCGCTCACTTCGGGACGCCAAACTCGCCACTGGTGACTCTGAACGCATCGTCGCCGGTGGAAGATTTTGGCGGGCGCACGGTGCCTATACACAACGCGCTCCTGCAGACAATATTGTGCATTAAACCGTGACACGAGCTTCGTAGCCGGTCTCTAAGCAGCTCTAAGTCATTTGAACCCAGCATCTTGGCTTACTTGCCTTGAATTTCACTACACAAGGACGCGTTCAGAGCCCCTAGCACGGATTGTTTGCTCGTCATGTCTAGACGTTATTCGCCTGTTTCAAAATCTGTCGAAGCGTCGCAATCGAATCGCTGTGTGCTGGAGCAGCTGACGCTTGTTGTAAATGCTTTTTCAAACACTTTCATCTGCTTTCGAGCGCAGTGAGATAGGCAATTGGGGGAACTTCGCAAGCAGCAACGGCAAAAAACCCAACCAAACTGAGTTCTGTCAAGCGCTTGGCATGTGGCGCACCGTTCGCGAAAAGGACCGATTGATGCGCGGCGCTGTTGCCTATCTTTAGTATTACACGCATGCCAAAAGATAAACTCGCGCGGGGCGTCATTGCGAAAGACCTGAGTCATAGGGTCTGGTGGTTGGCATGGCCTGCTAAAACAGACCAGGTCATGCGACCATAAAGCTACTTCCTGTCAGAGGGGAAGCGGAGACTTGTCAGCAAGTAGTCCAGGATTGGAAAATGGAATGTACCTATTATAGTTTGAAGGCGGTTAAGCCTCATCTTTTTGTTTTTCATTTTGCTCCAATCCGTACGCACAAATATTCTCGTTTTCACGCATGCGCAAAACGAAATGTCGTGTTCCACAGCATGTATGGTATCATCCTATGAGGTTCTGAAGCCACACTGCCGTCATCACAGTTTTGCCTTACATGCACCACATGATGGACGCGTAATAAAAAGCACCACAGTAGGTAAATAATAACGCAGCGAACGTGATTAGAACCCACGCAAAACGGCACTGGTCAGCTTCTTTATGGTCACTGCATTAGGCAACGCTGCCCGGTACACACAAAGTGAAAATTAAAACCGTATACCTTAGACCGAATCTACGGATTAATACGTTTCGCTATTTTTCTTCTTCGTAGCATACTCGCTCGGCTCGTCGTGCTTGCTTCCGCCGTGTTTGTGTCCTGGTAGCCTTATTCTGCTACTTTTACTTTTTTTCCTTTCAGCGGTGTTTTATTCGCTTTGGCGCTGAACAGCTAACCCGAATGTCCCTGATTGACACTCGCCGCATTTTGATGTGAGCAAATACACACAAACGCCTTTTGTTATGCCGCTGCACGTGAATGAACACAGATGGTTGAAATTGGAGAGCGACGCTTCTACCGTTTGTCCACATCGAGACAGCGGTGATGAGATGGACGTCCGCTGGCCCGAGAAAATTCAACGCGGCCGCCTGAGTTCGCGCCGTATGAACCGCTCATGACGCGGCGTCACATGTCGGCGGCGTCAGCAAGAGCTTTCCCAGTTGTTCTTCAGGAAAGGCTTGCGCCAGATTGACTGACAACTTCGACCGCCTCTGAGTTCGCCCCGCATGAACTACCAGGACTCGGCGGCATGGTGCACGTGCCGATGGCGTCAGTAACACTGTCACCATATTTTTCGTGGAGTTGGCTGCACTGGCTAATCGAATAACAGTCGGCCGCAGCTGTGTCTTCCAAACCACGCGTAGCGATTAAGTCGCGTGGGCGATGCGATGTGACCGGACTTTTGAGCAAGAATCATACTTAAAAGCCCGTGATCACTGTTTTCAGGTCAGCATCTTGCCGGAAGAGGAAAGAGAGCGCCGAAAACGTCTCGTCTTTTTTGGGCGTTTTATTGAGGCTGCGGACGGGACTAAACCAAAATGATTGGACCTGTTCTCTGTTTCATACAGCGCTCATAATGTAAACAAATCATTCAAGTTCACTCTGAATATCTGTCCGTCAATACTTCGGTGACCACGCCGCTATGTCCGAGTGCCTGTAGTTGACGCCTGACTGATCACTGCTGCCTTTATTCACGGCCGAGTAATATGATAACACGTTGCCAATGCTACTGTTTCCTGTCCGATGCGGCCTTAATTTATGGTAACAGATTATTTAACATGCGAGTGTTATAATAATTATGTACAGGTCTGGAGACTCCACTACGGATTTGCCTGTCCTTTACATATTGTGTGGTGAGGCCACCCAAAAATAATAAATATAATGTGCCTCTGCCCGAGTGAGCTTAGATTGTAAACCTAAAAAAACTACTGCCATGACGCCCCTTTGGTACACTTCGATGAGGTCGCGGTCTACAAAGTGCAGCGGTTGTATTCTGCAGAGCCGCACTGCTACCCCATGTGCACAACAAAACTTTGTATATGAAATGGCGTCTGCCACCTTCGCCTTGCAAACTGTATATTGAAGAACAGCCAGCGTGCTCTCTCGTTGCCACCGGCAAGGTATCATTCCTAACACTTCCCAGTTAGTCCTGTAAAGTCCTAACTATCTACATCGATATTTCATCTGCATGTACAATTAGTACCGCTTGCCTGCCTAGCGCTTCAGTGAATAACACATAAATCAGTAGGCGCATGCGTCATCTGAGGGAAGAAAGACGCATCTCCGCTTTTAGGGAGATGCGAGGCCGCTTCAAACATCCCAAAACCACCCACCGATGAAGAAATTAGGCCCACGGTGTTGCTGCCGGGCGTCTGCTTCCACCCGCCGCGATACAGAAGACGAGCGCAACGGGCGTGAGCAGCACGCGGAGAGAGAAAGCGCGCGCAGTGCAAGGTCAGCCAAGGCGCCGCGCAGGCGTCGGGCCAGGTCAGCGCCGCAGAATTCCGCCGCTAGGGCTGCACGCGCTGCAGTAGCGCAGCCAAATTCTAGGTTTGGGTTCATATTCGAGCGTGTCAGTCTCAAAGCAAGACCAAGCACATTCCCCGTGCAAGCCAAAACATGAACGCATTCTGCATCCGCTTCGCGGGTGTTAATGATTTTTCCAGCTGCTCTGCGTCCTAGTTGTGAGAAAGGGCAGGGACAGAGAACTAAGCCTGCCGTCTGCAGCCCTGGCTTGAATCCGGGGCCTTCTACCACTCGACATGTTTTGGCGTCAGATGCCAACTAGCTCACCCTGATTGATGCGCTAAGCCTCCAAACTATACCATTTTCTTCCTTTGATCCCTGGTGCATAGCCCTCCCCAATTTTTCTATGCGTTTTATGTGGCAAGGGGGGTTGGGAGGAGTCAGAATTACGGTAGATGCGGTTTCTTGTGTTATTCTGATATATGGTACCTTCAGTAATATATTTCCTAACTTTAAAAAGAAAAGGCGAGAAATCAGGACTTGAAATCATCCGCCGGCATTAATTCGAGGCTAGAGGGCTTTTTCATGCTGGAAAACACGTCGTCTTTTCACCCGGAAAAAGCCTGCTGCTCTTCATTCAGGGATGTGAATTGCGCTCCTTTCACATCCGAGTGCACGTGCAAGATAGCTTCTCAAATATTACCTCCCTGCCTCCTCAGGGATTCTGAAGCAGGCGTGTAAGATTGCATACATGGTGCTTATAAGAGCGGTTCGTGACTGGTTCGCGACCTTATGATGGGAGCAGGGTTGGCCAATCATGTATGCCGTCCAAACGCACATACACCTTTGGGAACTCGGCCATTGATTTGCTGGCTCCATTTTCAGCTTCAGCGTTCCTTCTGTACCAAAGGTTGTCAGGGCACAGCGCCCGCGGTTGACTCCGCGTTGCGAATTCAGGGAATCGTGAGCGTCTCTCTAAACATGGAAGTTGTGACACACACCAATGTGAACAATGCGATAACCAATGCAATGCGGTTTCGACCCTTCGAGGGCCAAAGTGCTAGAGGTGGACAAAATCTGCAAGTCAGAGAGTATTGAAGCAATGCAGGGGAGCCCAGCGTTAACAAGTGTGAAGCAACTTGCTTGCCTGCCTCAACATTCATCGAGTTACTCAAGCGTTGACGGAGGTCTTTCAAATTGTTTTGATTTTAAAAAAAATGTGGGAACTTACGATCGTTCAACGTGCAAACGCAGTCCAGAGGAGAATTATGTGCACGAAATCTATTGTACTGTACAGCTGCGAGAAGTATGAACGGGAACGTTAGCTCGGGACTAAACTAGTTCCTAAATATGTATTTAACTTAAAAAGACATTAACGGAATCATATGTTTCTAAATGAAAGGTATTCCGACAAAAACAAGCAAAATGTGTGTATCGTAGATCACGGCAATCGTAGTAATAAAAACGTTCCCTTCAAATTGCTCCTACCAGTAAATGCAAAAACAAAATGACTAAGAATGAAGAACATAATAAACTTGCTGATCATGAACCATGTAACGGGTGGTCAAGCATGTACCGCACTCTCGTTCGAGCGCTATCCGAAAATGAAATATTTGGCTGCGGTGATGGCATATATAGCGATTTAATGCCGCAGCCAGTCAATATGATCTGTTCGTGCCGCCACGGATCGAAATCCATTCGTGGCCATGAATGATTTAATTTTAATTCTACAATACACTCTGGATAGAGAAACATCGGCGGAACATGAGATTGGGGATCTAACTCACTACAGGAAGCGTGGCGGCGTTGCTGAAACGTCGCAACAGCAGGTTGAAGCCGCGCACGCACACAATTTTCGCCACCGATAGTGAAAGATTTTATATGCGACAATCACTCTTAAATCCTTGCCGTGGTGGCGCAGCGGTCAGGGCACTCGACTGCTCATTCCGAGCACTCGGAGTCGAATCCGCGCCGTGGCGGCCCGTTTTCATTGGAGGCGGAAAGCATGGTACTTGTGTGCTGTGCGATGTCGATCAATACAAGTTGAGGAACGCCATGTAGCGGAAATTTATGGTTGCCATCCATTACGGCATCTCTCATATTTGGAGTTGCTTCGGGACGTTAGGCCCTATAAACCTAGCATAAACCAAACGCATCCAGAGGGAGCGCGTGCATGAAGTTTTTTATTTTTTCGAAACGTACTGAGGCAACGTGGTTCCACGCACTAGTAGACATAGCTATACTGCGACGCTATTCGACGTTCCCCAGAGTAAGATGAGGATTGTCACAATGCGAAATTTCATCAACTAAGTTTCTACCATCGTTTAAAAAGAAACGCTATTTGCTCGCTATAATACACGTAAGCCTTGCGCCCGCTTTGTGCTGTGTAGAAATCAAATGTAGGTTTTCTTCACGCTTCTTGCTGGACACAAAGTCGTTTGCATATTTTTGGTATTCGTTTTTTAAGAATAAAAACTAGTAAAACGAATGTGCGCTCTGTTATTACTCTTTATATTGAAGCTGTAAAATAAAGGAAACCAATATGAGAGTTCGAATAATAATGAAACACACAATTAGGCTCGTATTTCTTAAATGCGCATGTATTCAAGAAAAAAGTTTCTTTGAAGTACGCACAATTTTTATTCTTCCGGCACGAGTTGCGTTCTTTAAATTCTGTACAGTTCCCAAAAATAGAGAATGTTGCTTACAGACAGCTTAGCTTTTACAGCGCAACCATTCGTGAAAAACAAAAAAACAAACTTCAGACCTATTGTCAGCCATGGACTAGTGCGCTCCAATCCTATGCACGCTTCCACGCTGAGCGCCTAACGCGGGCATGTGCTGTACGCTGAACCGTTATTTGCCAGCAATGACGTACGTTTTTCTTGACGCTGTTCTTATCCCTACCACGCTCGCATTTCAACGGTTCTGCACTGAACCATGTACGGAGTTGTGAGCCCCTTTTAGAACTCGCGTTTATGCATTCGACGCCCTGGGGAAGTTGCGTGTCGTGAGTGCTGATGACAGGCTTGTACATCGATGTCTCGGTGCTGCATGCAAAGACTGAGAGGAAGTCTCCGCTATATAGGCACTCAACGCGCAAAGTATGCTTTATGCTTTGCGATGTTTAACGTCCCAAAGCGACTCAGGCTATGCGAGACACCGTAGTGGAGGCCTCCAAAAATTTCGACCACCCGCGGTTCTTTTACGTGATCTGACATCGCACAGCACACGGACGCCTTGCTTTTCACCTCCATCGCAAAGTGGCCGCCCCGGCCGGGATTCCATCCCTTACCCTTGGGTACAGCGGTATAGCGCCCTAACCCCTGCGCCACTGTGACGGGGCAACGCACAAAATACGTGTTCCTAAGTGCAACAAGGAAGCGCTGAAATTTCTCGAAGGCGAAGTAGCGTTTTTGCCGAAACTAAGGCTTGCTTCGCATTTGCATGTTGGAGCCCTTGCGGCTTCTCAAAAGATCCCAAGGTGCTGAAATTTGTTTACAAGGGTTCTCCTCACGTACAGAGTTCTAGAGGGCAAGGAATAACGGCTGCAGTATACGACGAAGAAGTAAACCTGACGCTTTGTCACTTTTGGCAATGGAACTGCGCATCCCTGCCTACCATCCACTATCATCCTTCTGCCTCTCTCCTGAACGCGATTAAGAGATCAGCCTGCTACCACGCGTGCCCGGGGCTGCTGTCGGCCATACGCGCACCCCGGAACCTTTGGGTGGTGCTACTTTGTATTGCTCGCCGTATCGCTCCCGTGGAAGCAGCGATGCGTGCTCGACCTCCCTCCTTACTAAAACGTTCGCCTCTTAAGGGGAACAAGATTTCAGAGAGACCGACACAATCACGCGAACATGCAGAAAAACTTCGAGTTGTTGAGGGGGCGGTTTTTGCTCCAACAACCATTGTTCAAAAATTGTGGAAGCAGTCCAAACTCGCTTCTCCTCCTCCTTAAAGCCCAGCGCGAATTGCTTATTCATGAATACCCTTAAGCGGTTTTCATTGCTTAAGAATCGTGACTTGAAATGCGTTTCCTGCAAGTTGAGAAATTAAGGCAGGAAATACAATCTGCTGAAAGAGCCGGCGTATCCCGGACGGCTTGCAGCAGAGAGACAAAACCGTCTAACCTCCAGTTCCTAGAAAACAAAGTAATGCTCTAAGCCAAACAGCCACTCAAGCGTAATTTCAGCCTTCTGTGGAGCCGTTCAAGCTTCTAGCGCTACACTCACCCCTACGCCACGTGTTCGCTTCCTTGGCTTGTTATCTTTGAATAGGGAGACAAGCTAAACAGTCCCAAATAATCAAAGCTTGTCCCCAGGAAGTGTTTGAAGGAGGCGTCTGTCAGCGTGTGCGCCTCCAGTTAGACTGTGGGTCGCAGCAGACTACGGAGGGCTTTAAAGGGATCATTATCGGCCCCGTAATTGCAGTCGCACAGCCCTTTTCCTCCTTTGCACTTGTACAGAGAGGTATCTAGGTTAGCACTTAATTATTTGAACAAACTGATTCTTTGACTAATGTGGAAGCTTGGGCGGGTTGGTGGTCCATCGTTGCGTTGTGTTAGCAGTGTTTCTTTGAGCCGAGGATGGTGTATATTTCACTTGTTCTAATATATCAGCGACGGCTGAAGAAAGAGGCGGCATGTATTCTCATTAAAAATCGTCGCTGTGTTCATGGCCACGGAATGGTTACTAGCAGCCTACAATTTAGGTTCTACAATTTCCTGCCAAAGGTGTGTTAAAATATTATTCTGAGAAGTTTTAGTCGTCACTCTACGTGACAGGTTTTTTTTTTTTTCCTAAAGGGGCTTTCGGAGTTTCTTTAGTGCAATTAGGAGCCCCTCGTACTCAGTGCAAAAAAAAAAAAAAAAAAGAAAAATGATCTTAATCTGAGGCAACATCTGTGCGAAATCTGCCGCTGACGTCTCGAAAAAACATGAAGCAAAATACGTCCTTTCTTTTAAAGATAAGGCGGCTTAACTCGAGTAAGGTGCTTTCATTCTGTAGAAATGCCACTGACCTTTTTTTTTTTTTTTTTTTTTTTCACCTCCAACAGGGAAAAATATAGGGTATTTCGCAACAGAACGAATGGATCCCGTCTGCGGTTCCACTTAAGGATGTTCGTTCGCTACATTGGCTTCCTACTCGCTTAATGAGTGTTTTTTTTTTTTATTTTGCACCTCTATTATTTTACACATATTTATTAGTATATAGGCGTAAACTACCACGTTATGTAAAACACTAACCGCTATAGATTATAAGCCACCGCTTTTACCAAGCTGTATGAACATGACTGCGTAACCTAGGCGAAGCGTATTCCAAGTATTCCAGTGAGTACCATTTTCATTTCTAAAGAGTTCTCCAAGTTGTCAACTTCTGACAACTTAGCCAATGCACGTACTCTCGTGGCGTCACACAGCCCACCATAAATCGGCACCCAGGCACGTCACATGACGCCTAACAGCTGTTAGAGGCACACTCGTGACTTTTCGCCCACAACTTTGACAATGACAACACCGACACCGGATTTTTGCAGAGCCCTTTCGTGCTCTTGCGTGAAAGGTCCAAACCCGGCCGGGCCGGCCGCGGTTCAAAGTAGTCTGAACGTAGGGCATCCGAGCATTTTCAGGACACGTTGAAGAACTCTCTCGGTCACGCGGGTTTCTTCAGCTGTGAGGGCTCTCAGAATGCTGTATCTTTCATTTGCAGTCGTAACGGCGGCACTTCGGTGGACGCTAAATAGTAATTACACCCTTATTACAAACTCGCAACCTCTTCCTATGATGACCACTAGCACAAAACGCGACTCCCGCTCCTGCTACGATATGGCACATTGATATGAAATATTGCTTTCTCCGGACGACAGCTCGCGAGCAAAGTGTGGCCGTAGTGTAAAGGGCGGAGGACTCTTCAGATCAATCCCAAGGACCTGGAGAGGGATGCGTGCTTTCTTCCATGCACCGGAATATAGGTCCGTCTTGGTCACCGTTAGCATGAATGCGGGTGCGTGTGGGTTCGTGTACTACGCGCGCATTCCAAAGGGGCCGTAAGGAAGCTGGGAATATGCACATTGAATTTATGAAGCACACATCACATGCTTTTACAGGCTGGCTTCTGACGAGCCTATTGAAACTACAGTAGCGCTCAAATCCAGGCGCGTCCGCATTCACACTGCGATCAAGGTAGAAACAGGGAAGATTTTCGCCGAATCGACACAAATACATTCACGTTACAAATAATGCAAGCCTCTCCAATGAGGAATTTCATAAACAGAATAAAAAGCGAAAAAAAAAAAGTATCAATCATTGCCAAGTTTATCCATATATAAGCTGTATGCGCCTGTGCACTCTTCGCGTATGATAAGAAAACTTGTGATCTGGTGTGGAAGCAGTTGCCATTCTTCTAAAAGAAAAATATTTGGGGCCAAAGACCTGTGACAGCTTATTTTGCCGGATTCGAGCAGAGCAGTTTGGAACGTGAACATTTGAGCACACATATGCCTGTTCGGGAGCAGAACTTGGGAGAAAATATTGTACACTTCGATTGAAGTTTAATGAGAGAAAGCGACGACGTTTGCGTGCCGTTTTGGCACCTTTTTCAGGCTTGACTGGATGGGAGCACGAGAGGCACTTTTTCAAGATCACTGCCACTCTTCCGGGAAAGGGACGCGTGGACGCGTTGGGGAGTGAACAGTGAGTCGATCGTCGCGGGGCATCGGTGGGCGGACTTTGCAACATCGAGAAGACCGGAGGGAAAGTTGCCGGGGGTGTATTGAATGTGGTAGGGTTTTATAAGCTGTAGCTTAAAAAGGTTGGGTTCAGTGTCAAATGCCGAAAAGCGCTCAAAATGAATGCGCCTGGCAGTCCCTTTTGCACTGTGCTCTCGGTTTGAATTCCGGACATCGTTTGTGACCATCGGAATTTTGTATTTACTTTACAGAGCAGTCTACAATTTCAATGCGCCTGCAAGGATACAGACAGCACGATCGTGAAACCTAAGAAGCGCCGAAAGCGCGTTAAAATAGTCAATCTGGCGCCCATGACGTGTCGCTTCATATACTGAGCCGAAAAAAAAAGAGGAACTGTCTTGATCGCCTGAAACAGATTTACATTGTTCAGGGAGGGGGATTGTTTACTATATCTTCCGCGCATTTAACACAACAAACCGGTCACTCAAGGCAGGCCGCCGTGATAGCAGGAAGGCTTTTGGTTTAGCAGCACGAATCATAGACTACCCTCTCATCGTCATGGCAAAAAAAAAAAATGAACTTTTGGGCTTGGGTGCACCCTGGCTTTGCTTTTTCACACGCCCTGAAAACATTATTTCGGTGTGAAATATAGTAGAGCACCGGAGGCGAAAGGAGGAGCAGCAGGCAACCAACTGAATGTGAATGCTGCCTTTCCCCTCAGGAAGATCACCGTGCGCAAACAGTTACGGGGCTTGGCTCAAAAAACGGGGGCACCATGAGTGAGTGACTAGCAATGATCGGTGCCGTAATCTTCTATGGTCGCGTTTGGTTATCACCATTGAATTTCCGTCTTCAGCTGCGACTGCAGAACGAACTAGTCTGGTCTCTAGTAGTGGTGGGCTGCAATAAATTGCAAGACACAGATGCCAAGGAGCGAATTTGACTTACATTCAAATAAATATAGTATGCAGCATACGGAGCCCGTTGAGACATATACTGTTGCATGCTTGATTGCATAGCACCCCTATAAAGTCAGCAGCATCCGTTCAGCTCGTGTGTGTGTGTGTGTGTGCGTGTACGTGCGCGTGCGTTAAACTCAAAGCCGTTGTCTTGGACGCATCACCGAGGGGGCAACTGCCTTTACGTCTCGCCGCACAGCTCCCAGAAGAACACTTGAGTTGAAAATAAAACTCAGCATTATTATTTCCCCCTCATTGTTGGTTGTCCAATTACACAAGTCTGTGTAGTGTAACCACATCGCTTAGCCGACAATGCCGGGACACCACACAAGCTGCCAACGGCATAGACGGGCGCGTTTTGCTGCATTTATCAGCGCGAAAATGCACGTACGGACCGCAGAATGGAGCAACAACCTTGAATTTTAATCGTCTTACTACTGCCAGGGCGTCAGATCGTGACTTCAGAATCCGCGTGTCCTATTACGGGTAATTCAAACAGTGCTTCCGAGCCGTACATTGCTGTAATCAGAATAATTTTAGGGAGAAAGGGAGAATGCACTACTTCTCACGGCCAGACGCAGCCAAGAACGTTGTGGCTTGCATATAGCTCGGACGAAAAAAAGAAAATGCCATCGGAGCGAAGTGCTCCCATGGAATTTTTCGCGGGAAGGGAATACGCAACGTCGTAGCTATCGACGCAGCAACACATACTCGCGCTGTGGATTTGTACGTCGCCGGCTCCATCAACTTATCTTTGCGTTAAAGCTTTCCCACGTTGTGCTCAGGTTAATGACATTAAAACAATACAATTTTTTCCTTTTTGGTGCTCAGGAAAGATTACAGCAGCAGCTGCAGTAGTAGTAATAGTCGTAGTAGTAGTAGTAGTAGTAGTAGTGGTAGTAGTAATAATAATAATAATAATATTATTATTATTATTATTATTATTATTATTATTATTATTATTATTATTATTATTATTATTATTATTATTATTATTATTATTATTAGTAGTAGTAGTAGTAGTAGTAGTAGTAGTAGTAGTAGTAGTAGTAGTAGTAGTAGTAGTAGTAGTAGTAGTAGTAATAGTAGTAGTAGTAGTAAAGTAGAAGTAGTAGTAGCAGTAGCAGTAATAGCCACTGCCGTCTTGAGGTACCCAAATCTTATTGCGAGGAGTGCATGCGTTCCTGGATTGTTTAGCAATCTAGAAGATGGGTATACTTGCGGTTATCTCATTAAGTTTGTTAAAATTGCAGTTGACAAACTTCCTATTCAAGTTCCCATTTTCTTCTGTGAGCTGGAAAAGAATTACATTTTACGTTCATGGATTTCTTGCGGGATTTCATAAGACCTTTGGAATAAAATTCGCAGTGGGTGCTTCGATCCGCAGATATAGAAATGCAAAGATTATAGATAACAACGGCTGCTTGGGCGTGTTGGTTATCGATTAGTGAAAAAACAGCGCAACAACAACGGGACACACGAGAGACAAGCGCTGACAGCGCTTGTCTCTCGTGTGTCCCGTTGTTGTTACGCTGTTTTTTCACTAATTATAGATAACAGCCAGCTAATAGCTCTGCTGGGTGCAGCAGCGTAAGCTCCTGTATGCTTTGACTGGCCCATGATGTTACCTGTACTTGTATAAATGGCAGGCAACAAACGCATTTTTTTTTTCATTATTACAGTTAGCATAACTGTCTCTTTTTGAGAAGTTTTGGGTGTAGCTGTACTGCTACGAAAGGTAGGTTGGGCAAAGTTTCGTAGCGCCCGCGAGCTAATTTTTATAGGCAGTAACGAAGCTATGGGTTCACTTTCGCGGTGAACCTCCGAGAAAAGTGCTCGAACCCCACACCTGATGCAGTGCGAAGCCACTGGTACCTGAGATGCGTGCAGCAGCCGGTAGATGCAGAATGACGTTGTCGCCTCTGCCTATGATAGACTTCCTCAAGCTGCGCTCACAATGTGAGTGCGGTAGCGCGGTTTGCCGCAATGGCTCTGCTACCGCGATTTCCCGCGGTCGCTCCTAAGGCTAAGAAGGCAACGTTATCAGCTCCTGCTGCCGCACCTTAAAAGGTTTCTCTCTGTCTTCTATACCGAATCTCGTATTTGCTCCGGGCGGTCACATGATGCACTCAGGGCTGGAGGAATTTTATCGCTTATGTTTTTTTTAGAAGCGTCGTAAAGCTGACTTCAGTGCATGCCTAGGACAAATAGTCATGGTATTTATTTATTTATTTATTTGAATATACTGTCAGTCCCAACTGGAACCGTTACAGGAGTGAGTTGATATATACAGGATTTGAACACAATCCTATACAAGCAAAATAAAAGGCACGATAACAAAAAGAAAGGAAAACATAAGACAACAGCAAAATTAATTTTGGCTAGTTGATAGCACTGCTATAGCAGCAAAATTGTTCAAATTTTTCCATTGAAGGCTCCACTCGCATATTGCACGTGGGAAAAAAGAAAAGTTATATACATTGTTGGCACAAGTGTACTCTTCAAGGAAAAATTCGTGCTTATGCCTAATTTACGAACCTATCATATCATACCATATTATATTATATTATATTATATTATATTATATTATATTATATTATATTATATTATATTATATTATATTATATTATATTATATTATATTATATTATATTATATCATATTATATTATATTATATTATATTATACTATATTATATTATATTATATCATATCATATATCGTATCATATGAGCGATTCCACGAACCATGACCCAAGGAGTGGAAGAGTGTTAAATCAAAAACCCAGTATAACTTAGGCGAAAAAAAAATGGCAGTTTGCTTTCTGTTTTATGTACTTATTGACTGAATGATTTGGCTCTTGAAAAAATAGCTGAACGTCAGCTCGGACGGGCACAATTTAGGATCATTTTCATCAACGTGTTTGTAAGCGTGCCTTACGATTCCGGTTACCTCACAACCCTTTTAAAAAACGCTGGCAAATGGTTTGCCATGGTACGGTTTACTATTTGGTGTGAACGGAGGAAAAAAGAATTAGAAGAAAATTTTTGCTGTGAATGGGAAGCTAAGACCATTCCCATCAATAATATCCACAGTGGCTTCGCCATAAAAAGCCTCCCAGAACCCCGGGCATGGATGAAGAGGAAGCACTAGTCACGGGTGCTGAACTCTTGACAAAGTACCTCATTATTATTTTCATTCGGTAGTGCTCAATATTTCCGCAAGAATTGTTCGTGCGGTTCATGCTGTTGGTGGACAAAGTGCTAAGTGTAATAAATCTCTGGAATTGTGGGGATACACACACACACATGCCCACTTTTCTATTTGTATCACTGTCTGTTATCGCCTCTTAACTATCGCTTTTGCTCCAGACAATAAAGTTATATAGCGCAAATATCCAAATGTATGTGGTGAATGGCTCTCGCGGGCAACCGGTCACATTCTGGATCCTTCGAGGCAACACTTAGATAGTTATCATACAAATACGGTTGAGTTAGCGCCTCTCTCCCATAGCCGTGCAGTTGGCAGGCCGCGAGAAACACAAACTATAAGCGTCCCTTCTTTCGGTTATTGTCGCCGTGGCTGGCATAGTGGTATAGCCGTCAGCTGTCGTCACAGGAGGCATGCCAGCCACTTTAGAAAATTGCTCCTTGGGAACTTATTAACAGGCCGCAGAAGACGGATGGCAGATAGCGTGCGAAAAGCTGATATTCAACTGCTCCTTGCCGTGGTATTTTGCGGCACACTAGTGCGGAAAGCGTAATTCAGCATACTTCCTTTCTTTTTCAATAAAGTTTTTTTTTTTGTTATGAAGTATGCGATATTTAAACTGATTAACTGAAAGTCATGAGCGAAAAAAAAAAAATTCCCGAGAAGCGTACGCCATGGAAATAAAGCAGGGTGAGATGGCACTTAAAGGCAATCTTAATAAGCCATGGCCGAAACTACACCATACTTTTCGTATGAGTGGCGCGTGAAACACCGTTGCGGTGTATTGTAAGATAAGTAATTGTACGCATGTTTCAAGTGAAAACCAACGTCCGCCCATAGAGCTATTGTTTTTGTTTCTCTTGAACGACGTCAAACCTATATACAACATCAGGTGGCCTCACATGCCACTCGAAAAGATGAGCTTCCCGTGGTAGGTTCGCTTTCCGAGTGGCGCGCTCAATTGTTCACCCTCGATTCTAGAGGGCGGAGTAGAGAGAAGGCCGCTGAGAGGCTTTTGCCGAACGAATAGAAAGGACTGAATACGAAAAAAACAAAAACAAGGTGAGGTACGGGAACCCCTTCCTTAGCAGCATCCGCGTGACTCGAAGGGGACGCATAAACAAACAAAGTAGAATGTGGGGTCCGACCAAAACTAAAGATAAAAAGAAACAGCAAACAGCGGAGAGTAAACAGCGCCGCGAAAAATGAAAAAGAGTGGGTGAAAAGCGAGCGCGGTGCTGCGTCTAGGTCTTGGAGTAGCGCGGGAGCGGAACGCCGTAATCGCGGTCGGATTATAAGCCCGTCCGCCGCCAAGGCCACGGACGGGAACCGTCGGAGCGTGCCCTGCGCCGTGCCTTTGTTTTTCCCTTAGCCACCGCAGAAGCCTGCCACGAAGGCCCGGGAACCGCGTTTCAGTGGTTGCGCCTCGTTTGACGGCAGAAAGAAGGAAAGAAAGAAAAAGAAAGAGCGTGCTGGGCATTATCCAGGCCAGGCGATAGAAGCTTCTCGCCTGTTCCCGACCCAAACGAAAGTGAAGTCTTGATGCAAATACGGGCCTTCTTTATTTTCATCCTTTGTTCGTGAAATGTTAAGAAACAGCCTGGTGAATACTTGTCTTACCGGCAACGCCATGACAACGCATTTCAAAGGATGTTATTTTGTCCACTTTTCTCCCAATGTACAGCCACGTGAAGGCTAAGCGGATCTTACAGTGACCTGAGGTTCAGAAGAGCCAGAAAGCCAGTGTGAAGGTTGTATTATGAATATGAAGAAAAAGGAAATGAAATATGTACCGACCTATAAACCGACAGCGCGAAGCGCTTCTTCCTGAGACGCCGCTGTGAACACCAAAATCTTGCTGGTCGTTATATGCTGTATCCCTGCCCTTAAGTATTAGTTATTCCTGTATAGGAGGAGAGAAAGAAGATGGCTAACCAGTGTGGAACAGCACTGAACAAGGGTTGAACGGGAGCCTCAGCTCGCAAACGGAGCCAACGTTTCGGCAACGGGACAAGGGGTCTTCGTCTGGGCATCACTTTATAGTAACACAAACTGCTATGGTGCTTTTGCAGAAGGCAGTTGTATGCAGCATTTGGTAAGAGTTTTCATTTCACTCAGACGACCCCTCTGTTAGTCCTTAGCGGATTCGCAAAATAATTTATAGAAATAAAGAAACATGTATGCTGCAAGACCTCTAAGAGTACGAGCAATGGAAATGGATAAGAGATTAGTGCTTATAAGAGGACGTTGACGCTTTGAGACCTCGCTCTAGTCTTGAGATTTGTTAAGGCGAAAGCCCTTGCTTCGCTATGTTTGCGAAAACGTGTCCGCCAAAAAGTGGAAGCAAAATGTAACTTGTGATATGTCGTCATATTAAGATGAAACTGGTGGTCATGAATGTGTATGTAATGACAAGTGGTATATAAATGAATGTCGTGTCAATCATATCGTTTAGTTATGAGCTATAGTCTCTTGTCATGAGTCAGTCAGATCGGAGATCTAATGTGCATGACTATGGAGTCCATGACTTGTGTATGTCAGTCGGCGTCATGACCATCTCAAAAGTGCTTAGTCATGACACTCTATAGGAGCTACTAAAGAGCAGACAAAGCACATCCTTCCGCATTTCTCCAATGCAGATCTCTGCAGTGCTTTTAAACTATTAGCAGGCGTCATTATTCACCGGTGTTTTTAATAACGAAATACAATGCCGATGTGCCTCTTCCACCGTTCCTACGTTCGCGTGGCTTCAAATAACGCGAAAAGCTTGTCACGTAGCTTTTGCGGAATTCAATAAAGGTTTGTAAACTGTAAAAGGTGCACGAAATTTACATAATGTTTACAAGATCAATATGTTGAACACTTTGTGTAAAATTTATTTTCATGAATCATCAACTGTACAGTCCACACCCACCTCACTCGTGTCTCTATGGAGGAAATTATAAGGTCAAGGAGGGACTGGTTGCGCATAGAACCTATGCGCTTTGAGAAATAATACCTTAGTTTTGATTTGCTAGGCGTTATCTAAGCCTGGTCAAGGGGTTTTTACGTAAGCATTATGCCATCGTTCCAAATATCGCCACTTGATTAACTGTTCCAAGAAGAGATCTCAAGCAGAGAGAGAGAAACACTAGTCAACACTTTCTGAATAATCGAGTGACGGGGTCGCCGGGTCTATAATAATTATATATATATATATATATATATATATATATATATATATATATATATATATATATATATATATATATATATATATATTTTATGTTCAATATGGCAAATATTTTACTTGAATTTGTCACCAGCGTACACTTTCAGAGCTTGTTAGGGTTCTGCGGGTTGGCAAACGCGAAATAAGCGCGCCAGACGGTCATGGGAAATAACTACGACTAGTTCAACGAACATACCTGACGGGCTTGAAGTCATCAAGCAATTAAGCGATTCCATTTCTGATATAGCTATCCGAACCTGTATTATCTTCCCCCTTAATTGCGTAATTTTCGTATGGATAATTGCAGCAGTTTAACATGATCGATTGGCTCTTATTATCAGTAGAAAATAAAAAAGCAGTATCCAGAGAGGAAACCTGGTCTGGTGACGTATTGCAGGTATGCAGCAAGCTTTTCCTCTGTACGCATAAAGATGCGGCTATTTCGGGATTCAGCAATGAGGATGGATGTGGCATCCTAAAAGAATCCACCGACATATTTAAGGTTTTTTGCTGCAGTGAAAAAAAAAAAAAATACTTTGTTCGCAACGTCATACTCAGGCAAACTCCGCATCACGACAGACTCAGCGATAACATGCGCTCAGCGCCGTGTAAAACTAAGCCAATCAAATATAAAAGAGCATTAATCTTCTTTGCAAAATGCCTTCAGGATTGCTGACCTAGAATGAAGAAGTTAGCGAATTCGAGCTTTGATAAGGACGCATATTTCCAGCGACGAGCTGAAGACAATTAAGGAAAGAAGGTTGGCGCAGCGCTTTGCACGATGTTAAGAGTATTCTAGTCGCTATCACGTATGTAAAAGTAAGAAAACAGGCTGAAATAGCAATATGGTAATGAGATTCATTACCGAAGCGTTCAAAATAACCTCACTAACATTCAACACAACCGTCTACATATGTAATGACGCCATTCCATACAGAAAACCTAAGCTGGATTCAGGAATGCAAGCTCCGTTAGGCGTCTACAGCATACTACACACGCAGCGCATGCTGCAGCAGTCAAGTGCACTTGTCTGCGAAGGCTCTTTCATCTGGCCCAAATCATACGGTGCCAGGTGCGGGCAAGAGCGAAAGTAGGAGAAAATCTTAAAATGATGGGCAGCACTGACATAATCAGGGGGTTTGATGCTTTTGAATGATGAGTGTCATTAGTTCGCTACTGGTAAACGCGTTTTATGCAAGAGACCGGGACTCTTGGCATGGGCAACACTTCCAGATGGGGAGCGACGTCGGTTTAAAAAAGCCAACGCCCACTTGCGCTCGTGCGCGCGCGCGCACGCACGCACGCACACACACACACACACACACACACACACACACACACACACACACACACACACACACACACACACACACACACACACACACACACACACACACACACACACACACACACACACACACACACACACACACACACACACACACACACACACACACACACACACACACACACACACACACACACACACACACACACACACACACACACACACACACACACACACACACACACACACACACACACACACACACACACACACACACACACACACACACACACACACACACACACACACACACACACACACACACACACACACACACACACACTATTGAATCTCAGAGAAGACTGCAAGCACAAGCATCCATCAATAGACGCAATTGTTGGCGTTCATTGCAACCGGATCACCCCATTCGAAGCAGTCGGTCGTCTTATGCTGAACTGTTCATACGAGTCTTTCCGACTGGCGCTCAATTGCCTTATATGGTGCAGGCGGCTATTTCCCCAGTGCGGCCCTGTTAATTTGAGGTGGATTTCACGCTTATGCTTTTCATTGCAAAAGCATAACAATTCGGTAGATCCGTTTTGAACAAGTAAGGCATACCAGCTTCCTTCCCATTAGGCAAAGTTTTCTTCGCTTCCACACTAAAGACAAAGGAAAACAAAACAAAATAACAAGAGTCTCGGCCGTTCCCAACAAGCCGTTGGGCAAAGGTAGCTCCCTGTCTCGAGTTGTTTGATGCGGTATACAAAGGCAAAGAGCTTTCAGGGCAATGTAGCTCGCGATGCGTGAGAAGTGAACGCAATTACTGCGGCTCATATATTCCGAAACTGTCTTCAAAACTAGAACGGTGTAAACTAGAATACGGGCCATTCCCTCGGGAGAAGCTAGGTTGATAGAACCGTTAGTTGCTTAAGAGTAAAAACATTGCTTTTCCAGGCACAGTTTACAATGTGACCACTAGCACATATATTTAGTTCACTTTGTTCCGGTAACGTAGGCTCTAAGGCAGCGTTGCACACTCGAAGAAACACTGGTCCTGTCCAGTTGGCTGCACAGGTCACTGCCGTCTGCCCTGTGCAGTCATCCCACCAGCTACGCTAGCCAAGACGGCTAGAAAACGGGAGGTGGGTTTACTCTATAAGTGTACTAAGTGTACAGCGGTGCCTGGTGGAATTGTTCCTTTACATAGCCAAAGGATTCCCTGTACGGACTAACTCTTCTTGTCAGGGGTAAACGCCTCATTTAATCCTCCTTCCTGTTTTGACTAGCAGCACATGTATTCGTTGCTGCAGTAACGCTGCGCAACTATAGTTTTTTTCAGCCAATCGCAGAGAAAATCCTAACTGTGGTTCCAACACGTGAGCTGCAGAAGTAAAAGGTTTTTATAGTTGCATGCATATATATAAAAAAAAGCCGTACGCTACTCTGCAAGTTTTTTCGAATGCGCTCCAGTGTAAACAACATAATAACAAAATAAATGGTTAGTGAAAAAGGCCTCTAAGAAGGAGCCATGTCTAACGACTGATATTGCCTTCCACATCTGTTTGCATGCGGTTCCAGTGATGAAGTTGCTGGCGCGTCTGGAAATGAACCAATAACGCCTAGTTTATTCTCGGCTAGCGTGTAGCTTTTAGGGTAAAAATTAATTTAACGCTTACATTCGCTTCTGCCGGGGTCCGTCAGCTGCATCGTCTTAAATCAGACCGCGATAATATTCGAAGACTTACGCAGAAGAACCCCAGATATTGAACTGTCTGCCGTGCGTTTCTGCAAGCGTATATTGTATATGGGGTCACATGCATCGTGATCAGTGAACACTAGGAGCAGTATGTGTTATCTTTGTTACCCCGGTAGGCTTGGATGAAAAAGAGCAGATTTAGGAACGAGTATAGTCGAGGAGGGTCTTTGGTATGTTCCACGAGGACAACATAAAAGAACATGCAAGGATTTCTTTCTGAACCCATTCGGAGTGGCACATATGCTGTACAATATTGCCTAGACGGACATATGAAGAGAAGAGAGAGAAAAGGAAGGATAAATATAATGCGAAGAATAAGAAGGAAGCATCGCTAATATACGATGACTTTGTGGAAGCGCCCGTAAGGAGTCAAGGGAAGGAAGGACGTACCTGGCCACGCAAAGCAGAAACTGCACGTATATTCGATCTGGGTTGCATTTAGCTCTGAGAGGAGAAGCGAATGTTATGACATGAGAGCTTTAAATGGGATAGCATTAAAAAAAAAAAAAAAACTTTGAGCGAACGAATCTGTGAACGCGTGGATTGTGAATGAATACCCTCAAAAGCTCGCCGTAAGCAGCCTCTGAAGCTTATCCGCAATCAGCAGCAGACCGGCATTATGTAGCTGTGTCGTGAACGTCACAGAAGGCTCCAGTCTGGCAGAACTTACCATGTCATTGATGAGAGCTTTGTACTTGCGTCGCATTTGCCACACAGTGAAAGCTGTCACGAGGTGTATTTTTTAAACTTCGTGAGCTATAATATTTTCGGACTAAAAGCGCTACGCGAGGCTATCCCGTCGGAAGCACTTAGCTCAGCTATTTTCTTGCCGCTCGACAAATTTCCTATTCACATGTGAGCGTTTAAAGCCATATTTGTAAAGTTAACTGCCTAATGTCGATTAGTTATTCAAGTACACTGAGCTGTACTCTAAATCACTCATAACGACATTCGCTTTATATCAGTTCTGAAGAACCCATAGGATTAACGAAAATTAACCCTAGATTTTCTTCGCAAAACTAAGTGGAACATAAGTGCGCTTGCACGGTTACCTTGCATAACTTTGTATATCTCCGTTTCTCTTCTTGAAAGTGCTACCGGAGTTGAATGGGGGCTAAATTTAGATTCAGATTCAGATCCTAGATTCAGAGGAAAGGGGAAGCATATCGACATCCTCATGACTCTGCGTAAGTAGTGATAAAGAAGAAAATACAACAGACTTTTGTTATCTCCAAGTCCCAGTGTTTTCATTATATCCGAGTCAGGCGTCTCTCACTTCTCTCTTACAAAAAGAAAGGGAAGATTTTCCTTCCTTCTTTTTTGGAACTTCTCAGCCGTCGGAGGCGGCAGGCGTCTGTTGTGTTAGCTCAAGGATTCATCCCCAAACAAGACGGCTTTCTCGCTAGGGAGGCACTTTGTCAAACTGCGTAATGCGAGCACCTCGAAAGGGGTATGTTATATCGCGAACGAATGATTTCATCAATTTCTTCATTTTTTCCATTTTAGGCTTTCGTTATCAAAATACTATTTCACTACAGAAGCACTCCACCACTAAGTTTTAATATTTCTTTACTTAAACAGGAAAGCCAACATCATTACACTTTGTAGCGAACTGTTCCTCCGAGCTTACAAGAGGGCTTTCACAGCAGGGAATAGGAGGGCGACAGAACACTTGCCTGTTTGAATGCGATGCCCTGTAAAGGGTACCCACGCTGAATGAGTTCGGATTTAAACAGAAGGTCGGGTCTGTAATTTTGGGATTTTAGCGGTCTTATTTTGCTGTTATCTTTTCGCTGTGTTCGCGGATGCATTTGTAGATTTTGTCAAGGCAGAGTAATTGTAGGATTCTTCAGTGCTAAAGTGCATGTCCCCTGTTTCAGTATTCCTAAATGCTAGCACGCTTAAAAAGTGATGTCATGCGATAGAAGGGAATAGAGATAAATCAATACAGACAAAAGGTGGTTTTCAAGCAACTTTATGGCGAGTCGTAAACTAGGCTGCTTTTTTGCAAGTATTCATGAATTATAGGTAACCTGGCTGGCCTCGAGAAATTCCTCGAATATTTAACTTGCTTCAGTCTACCACGATTTGTTAATACACTTAAGCTAATGCAATGCAATCTAACGAGAACATTAAAGAAAGTCTCATTCGGCGCGAATCAGCGCTTCATTGTCAACTTTGCATTGTCTACAGAACAGAGGAGCTCATTCTACGGCCCCGTCTTCGCAGCGCCTTCATTAAGTACTTCTTAGGAGGGGCTGGCACCGCTAATGTGCCAGAATAAATCTCCTTTTAAACTCCTCCCTCCGTTCCTCTTCCTTTTCGAGCGATTTATTAGTCGTGTCAACCTCCGCATTGTTCTCTGAGGCGCCGCTCCACGCTCTTAGGAGGCATTACAGCCCTTCGAGCGAAATATAAAGCTCGCCAGACGGTGCACGCTCGCCGTCAGCGCGCACGCCGACAAAGGCGAGAGGTCTCAAGAAACGGCGCCGGGACCGTGAAGCGGCGCAGCTGCCTTGATTGGGCGCCCGCGAGTTCGCCAGAGGCAACGGTGCGCACGTAGGCCTTCGTGCTTTGCTTTGCCGTACTTAAACAGGAGGAGGGGGGGGGGGGGGGAATACAAAGAGTAGGCTGCATGTGGCTTCTTTTCTTGCAGCGCGTGAAAACGTATACCTACTCGGTTCAGCCTTCCTCGTTATTTAGAAAAGCCGTGTTCGCCAAGAACAGCATGAGGAATTTAATACGTGATTTTGAATTATAGCGCGGTAAAACATATTGCAAAATAGGTCTACACGAATATACGAGCATTTACGTATAAAAATGCCTGCAGCACACCTAATTACTGTTACCCGTGACAATGCGGCAGCGTAAAGACTTTGTTTTAAGCTACTGTGCACGACAGCGCATAAAATGCATTACTGCGCGCACAAATGATTAGGACCTTCCACTCTCTCCACTAGAAGAAGAGAGGCCGTCTTCCACTTATACCGTCTAAGGTAGGTATAACAGCAGATAGATGTAAGTTAATTGCAAGCTGACAAATGCCAGCTCAGGCAGGTGGCGAGTGTCTTACGCTGCTGCTGACTTATCGCTAACATGGGCTCTCATGCTGACGCATAGTACATTAACCTACAAGTGGATACATTATGTACCAGCATATATTATATTGTAGTAACCATTATACCGTTTACTATGATGAACCAGTGTTCGTTCTAAAGAAAGTAAAACATTCTGATTCTTCAGAAACTAAACTTCTCAAAGCGATGTCATTTCGAACGTCAAGCGTCATAGCACCTTGTACGAAATGTCCTAGCATAGGCCACGCTTTTTCTGTCGACGCTTCCGTCCCACATTTCTGTCTGATCGTGCCGGAGGTGTCGGCAAATGCTTATCGGCTGTTTTATAGGGCCCATGGTGTTTTGTAGGGAAAGCTACACTAGCCTAGTCAGGGGCGCATTTCGGGTAAGCATCGCTAGTATCTACTCCTCATGCGCCGTAACCACGACAACTAGTTGTACCGAGCCACAGAAAAAGGGAAGCGAAAAGAGGGACGTGAAGAAGAAGGGAAGAGAAAAGAGAGAGGTGATGAAGAAGAAGCGGTCAAATGTAGAAAGAAGGTTTTAAAGACGCCAAGAAGAAGAAGAAGACAGTCAAATAGAGCAATAATATTCGGAAGACGCCAAGAAGACGTGCTGAATCGCCGATCCCACCATACAGTTTGCAGCCAGTGCATCGGCGACGAAAACGTTCGAGTCTGACTTTGTGAACAATCCGTCTTGTAGCTCTCGCTACACAGATCCATGCTTAGACAAGTTCAGCTGCCATTAATGTTTCTTTTTTTTTTTTTTTCACTATTGCTCCTGTGCTGTTTCTGTGCCTCCTGCTTTTCACATTGCCGAGATCTCGCCCTTGCGGCATGTGCTGTCCTCCTCCACACACCCCACTCTTTGCCTCACATCTGTGATGATTTAAAACACGCCAGGCGCTTACAGCATTCCATTGTTGAAGGTTTTGAGAACGATAAAAACTTTTACGCGAACCGGTGGCTGGAGAAATGTGCTACATCGACAACAATCCATCATGTATTAATCTGGAAATGTAAGCGTGCAACAAGACATATATAATAAACACATACACGAGTGACTGTTCAGTGACAGCGAGTGGGGTGCCGATCGGTAAACTTCAAAGGGGCAGTAGCTTGGAGAATAGTTATAATGCTAATTCTCTGGATTTTTCTTTCTTTTTTTCCGTTCTCACTTTCTTCCTTCCTTCGTTCTTTTTTTTTTTTCATGTTTTCTTCCATAATTCCTCCTTTTATTTTTTGCTTTCAGAAAAACGAATAGCGGCATATCGCGAGCCTCGTCGCATTCTCGAATGGGTTTCTCAAGCTGCTTTCTAATAAATTATCTGGCCACCTCCTTTTACAATAAGTTACTCTCCCCGTCTTTGCTCTAGTTTGTACTACGCATCGTTGCACTAATTTTTTACAAGTGTCTTTATGCGGTTCCAGTGCTTTTTATGCTGCAGTTTACCGTAGCTTCAAATATGCGCCATTGACAGATCGCTTTACCCTCAACCTTTTTTTTTTTTTTTTTTTTTTTTTGGGGGGGGGGGGGGGGGGGGTAACCATTCCTACAGAAATATTCTGTTAGCAGTATTTTTCCCATTTCTCCTGAAGTTTGGGCAACCCACTTCTTCAGTTTTGCTATATGGTTATCCACATAGCCGTTGGAACTGCTTGGCTGCTTGATAAGGCACACTTGACTTCTCCACCTCACCACATTTTTGTATTAATTTTGGTTTTCAACTGTCTATGTTTATTTGAAGGCTATATGAATTACCGCTAACTTCTTTCTACGCCAGCCAGTTTTATTTAATATTGCTTCCTGCATACACGTTTTGATCAACTGTGGTATGGCGACCGAATTGCGGTCACTCATGCACCAAATTCGATGATGCATATCTCATAATGACGGTCAAGATTTTTTCTTCCGTGTTTTATTTTTTATTTTTTGCTTTGCTATACACAAAAAAAATCTTCAGTAGTTGGTTGGTTTGGTTTGTGGGGTTTAACGTCTCAAAGCAACTCAGGATATGAGAGACGCCGTAGTGGAGGACTCCGGATATTTCGACCACCTGGGGTTCTTCAACGTGCACTGACATCGCACAGCACACGGGCGCCGTGCTTTTCGCCTCCATCGAACAGCTGCCGCCGAGGCCGGGATTCGATCACGCGCCCTTGGGAACAGTAGTCGAGCGCCGTAACCACTTCGCCACCCCGTCTTTTTTTTTTTTTTTTATTGCCTGACTTCGGCTGCGCCACCGCGTCGGGGTTGAGTAATTTTGTATATATTAGGATGAGGTTCAACGATTCTAATGCGGAATATGCAGAGTGAGCGTGCAAAGTAGTTTCACATTAGCATTTAAAATGATCACGTAAGCTAAGTCTTCTCCTCAATGCGCCGGAGGAGTGAAATAAACTCGTGCCGACGTCATTGTTGTTGAATTTACAGATTTCCTTTCGCTTCGCCCACATGCTGCCGTATGTCATCCAATGCTGCCAAACAACTGTTCATGATCTATGTAAACAGTGGCATTGATTTTCTTCCTTCAAGCAACCGTTTCTTCGCTTGAAACGTAGCGCGCCTATACATGACGGCATTGATGAGTCCCCAGCCAGGTGCTGTGCACTATGGAGAGGCGCGAACTCCTACGTCATTTCATTTGGCGATGACTTCGACTATGCAAATGCTCGCGCAAAAGGACTTCACATTCTGTACCTGTAAATTTCACACGTCCGTCTGCCTTAAGCTCTTCGAATTCTAAAGCCCATTCGGCTTAGTTTGTAAAAGGTCGTAATTAAAACGGGTACACAAAGTACAGATTTTTATACAGTATCAAATAAAATTTATCATCATATCAGGGCGCATGCTCTGCCAGCAAATTTATTCAATAACTGTTTTGTGCACTGCATGCGTGCAAGTGTCGATGACAATGTGCGTTTTAATAGGGCGCCAAATTCACAAGTAGGTTTTCGAAACAACCTTACGCCGTCAGAACGAGTTTGTTCTAATAACATTGGTCAGAACTTCGTACGCAAGCCCTTTCTGTCGATTACTGCCTGCAAACGCCGAGGCATGCAGATGGGGGTGTTATCAATGAACATCATGTGTTCTTACACTTCAGTAGCTGGTCGAATCTAGTCATGGCGCTGCTAGACGTTTCTATTCTCGAACGGCGAGCAAAGTCTAACAAAATATTCTCAGTTTAATAACCTCAGCAGGCCGGCTTAGGTGCTGTAAATTGGTGACCTTCCTAGTCTTTTACAAATTTTTCACAAGCGCAGAAGAATACTTTGAGCCGTCGTTCTGTTGAAACAGATATCCAAATCCCAGGTTCTTGCGTTGCAGTAGAAACGCACCCTATCCAAGAGTTACAGCTGATAAAAATTTTTGCACACGATACCCTGAATTCGATGGAGATCAACTCCACTAGAAGAAAATTAACCTTCTGTCGTTAAGTTTTTTTTTTTTTTTCATTTTGTGATTTAGCATGGAAAACGCATGCGTGCAACGAATGACATGATTCCTACGTGGCAAGAACTTCGATTTGCCTTACGAAATAACTTTTTTTTTTTATTCTTCATCTACTCACGCCTGATCTTCCTTCACTTATATTGTTACGAAAGTCGAAGTTTTTTCTGATATGTGCTGGTTTTGAACAGGGCTCCATTCGCTTGGTTCAGCACAAGGCACGTGATGTTTCACAGTGCCCATTTAGAGCATGACAGCAGGCGAAATATTAGGAAATGTTTTTCGGTGGCCTGAAAAATGCCTTTCTCGAGAACTTAGTTCGTAGGCGTTGGGTGTGTTGGTCATCATCATCATCATCAGCCTGAATATACCCCCTGCAGGGCGAAAGCCTCTCCCATATTTCTCCACTTAACCCGGTTCTGTGCTAGCTGCATCCACTTGACCCCTGCGAACTTCTTAACCTCATCAGCCCACCTAACTTTCTGCCGCCCCCTGCTACGCTTTCTTTCCCTTGTAATCCAGTTTGTTACCCTAAGCGACCATCGCTTATCCTCTCTTCGCACTACGTGTCCTGCCCATGCCCATTTCTTCTTCTTAATTTCCACTAGAATGTCGGTAACTTGAGTTATTTCTCTGACCCACTCTGCACGCTTCCTATCTCTTAATGTTACCCCTACCACTTTTCGTTCCATAGCCCTCAGGGTTGTCCTCAACCTAAGCAGGACTCTCTTGGTTAGCCTCCACGTTTCAGCCCCACAGGTGAGTACAGGTAAGATGCAACTGTTATATACTTTCCTCTTTAGCGATACCGGTAAGCTGCTAGTCATAATCTACGAGTGCTTGCCAAATGCGCTTCATCCCAATCTTATTCTTCTTGTTATTTCCTTTTCATGGTCCGGATCTGCGGTTACTACCTGTCCTAAGCAGACATATTCGCCTACTACTTCCAGTACTTCGCTACCTAATGTAAACTGCTGTTCCTTCCCGAGGCTGTTGAACATTATCTGGTGTGCTGGTAAAGATTGGAAAACCAAACCTTCTCTGCATCCTCATCTTGTCGACCCTTGCGAACAGCCGGATGCACTGATATACAGTGCACTGAAAGTATAGGTTTGGTTTTTGGGGTTTAACGTACCAAAGCGAACATTGCAAGTATAGTGGTCCTTCGTCTGAGAGTTGCGGCTGTGGATAATTGTGGATAACTTCAGTTGATTCTATTTTCCGTATCATTTTCGACGTTTTGACGATGCGTAAGGCCAACTCGTGGTCAGTTCCATGGATGTTGATACCGGAGAAATTTAGAGACGAGAAGTGAGACGGGCTTAAAGAAATTGCAGGTGATTTCTATTGTCCAATATTTACGGCTGATGAAACATGAGTCCACCACCATCACCCACGGAGGATCAAAAGGTCTATGTAATGATAGAATGAGTGCTCTCCAAATATCCTGTGCAGATACCAGATGTAGAGGCTATGATAAACATTGTTTTGGGAAATAGACAAAATTTTATGTTCGAATCCACACCACACCAGGAAAAAGAGAACCATGCTTGAGTAATGACAGCATGGCTCGAAAAAGTACAAAAGAAGCACAGCTTGCATATTTTTGGTTTATTCGCACATACTAAAATGCCCCTTGTCAGGCTTAAATATATGGAGGGGGTTCTCAGTGCTCCGCAAGAAAATATTCCACATTCAGTAATATTATAATAATGCAAAATCAAAACCAGAAGTGATGAAATAACGAAAACTCTGATTATCAGCAAAAATGAACGACTAGAAGCGAGTGTACATGCAAATGAAGATTCTATACATGGAATTTGTGTTAAGAAAGCACTTTCATTTCTGTACAATGTCTCTATGGTTTAGTAGCAAAATGATATTATTTGGTAGCATATACCAATTATGGATGGCGAGAAACAGCGGTGAATGAATGAAAGGCTAGTATGAGCAACGTGGTTCAATTCTGAAGGGATGGGCTAAACTTGGAAGGACAAAGTGGGCGAGGTTGATGTCGCACATAGTTTAGAAACGTCTGTCGTGAAATACACAAAAATATTATATTAGCTCCAGTAGGTCTTCTACTTTTAAGTGTTAATAAGCTTGGAAAGGATTAGTGACCGTTTAAGAGAAATAATGTGCATAGTTTCTGGTTATAAATCTAGCTGTTTTATTATGTACCTTGTTAATTCAATTCATTCGACGCAGATTAGAAACTAAACGTATGTATTCCATTTCCGATTTAATGGTAGTAGTGTATATATGTATTTAGCGGCAGGGTTATCTTGACGCAGTCTACGTCTGATGAAATTAAGTGCTTTAGACGATCTACTAGCTGTTGTATCGATATGGTTGCTCCATGTTAAATGAGAAGAAGAATTAACATCTGGGTATTAAGTGTTGACACAACCTGAATGGGCCCACTAAAAATCGAACGACCGTAATTTTGAGACGTAGAACTGGTGGACAATGTAATTGCGTGGTTTTGATTTAAAAGCGTCATTTCTATTTTGCCATTGTTTACATCAAAAGCGATCTTCTCAAGGTACGACTATGGAGAGTTAGCTGCTGGTATAGTGTAGTAGTGCTGGTATAGTCTAAATAACAAGGCTATCAAGGAAATAACATAGGAATAGAAGTGATTTCAATGACAAGACGCTGAATGCCGATGCGAATGTTGACAAAAAAAGAAAAACAGCATTGAAATAAAGAGACAACACTTAGCCTCGGTAGTGTACGCGTATTTATTGTCCTATTTCATATCGTCGAAAAAAGAGGGTGACTTCTGTATCCAGTGATTCAGAGTATATCACTGCATACAAGTTCTTGGTGGTGTTATCTTTTGCGGCAGTCATTACAAGGACCCCCTCCCCTCTTCCTTTCTCGAAAGCGGGAGTCATCGTCGAGCGCTTAGTTACTACGGCGAGAAGGGGTCAGACACCGCGAGGCGCTATGCATATTGTGGCAAGTCATCAGCCATAACGACTCGCGTCTCCTCACCGTAGCTTGCATTCATTAGTGATGTGAGCATTGGTAAATAATTGAGTACCATCAGCTCGACAACAATTGGAGCTCAAAAGAGATAACGTGTCGAATAAAATTAGGACGATGCTTAAGCTTCGCTATAAGAGCAGACGCGATAGCGCCTTTAACACCATCTTTTCATTCCACAATTTTTGACATCTTGATTGTTTAAAATACAATAATGCAAGATCAGTACACATCCCGAACGCACGTCAGTAGGTCACGCACCACAACAAGTTCACTGGGTGTTCCTCTAACACACTCAGTACCAGCGACCATTCGTGTGCCTATGCGTTGCTTGCCCGCCTGGAATGCAGAGAGCCTGGGCTGGAACCCGAAAATGATGGGATACTTATTTTACTGAGTTAGATATTTTTTCCGACCCGTTTCTGGGTTACAGTTCCAAATTTTTGGGTAAGACGAGGCGTTTCTGCTGAATGAGCCCAATAGGTAAAATATACTCGTTCTGCGGAAATGGAACGAAAGTATTATTAAGGAAAATCACCCTTCTTCAGCGGACGAATTTGTAACTTGAATGGTTGCAAATTGTGAAGTTGATAATATTTTATGGGGGCCTAATGATGCCTGTAAAGTTCGAATATAAAGTTGAATGCTTTGAATGGAAGACCGAATAATGGTAATTTCAAAAAAGGAGAAACAAATAATGAGTATTCGCGAATTTTCTGGCACATAGCAGTACTGAACCCACGCACGGCTACCGAACTGAAGTAAGAAAACAATGAGCGAAACACAAGCATACGGCGAACACCCGAGTACGGTAGTCCTTTCCTGCTCCTCCATCTTTCTACATATAACCCGGCCTGTGCTTCGTTTAGACTTAGCGTATTATTGGGGACAAAAGTCTCACGAAAACTGCAAGCAAAGCGCATAACTTTCGGATCGGCCAGTAGACTCGGACCATACATGTCGATGTGAAAGTTGGACTTTAGTTCTTTCTTGTGCGCTAGAGAAATAAGGTGATAACTTGTTTACGTCGTGCTTCCAGTCCAAAATCGCCGGACGTGCGTTTAAGCGACTTTTGTCCTCGTTTATTGTATTTTCATACACTTTATCATAGTAGCACTCCGTTAACCCAGTCGCATATTTTTGAACCTCCTCATACGTCACATCGCGTTGATCATGCCCATAAAGTTAACCACGTTTTTGCCCCGACGGAAAAGTACTAACATTCACTATTAATTTTATCAATACAGGAATGAAATGAACTGTCACCCAGAATTGCCACGATAACAGAACCATCTTTATTTCAGTCAGCATTGCAAATCTACCTTGAATCATTACACTTTCGGTACATATATTCGACCACTCTGCCATCCCTTTTCCTACCGCTGTTTTTTTTTTTTGCATGAATTTTCACCGCGATTGCATTATACTCAATTTCAAGAATATAGTGCTATGTTATCTCTAGTTGTGTTGTTTATGAGTGCTACTTCACCATCACCATTGCTTGTTCTTTTTTGTTGGTTGTTTGTTTGATTGATTGTTTGTTTAACAAAGAATTGCATACTGGCTTATGTCCCTCCCTATGTAATGCCCCTAGCGGGCCTTTAGGGTATCTGAATAAAAATAAATAATCACGGCAATCGAGGAAGAAGGCGGAAAGCGGATGGCGTTCCACAGTCCGCGCAGCTATGGTCACACAACAGCGCGAAATACGGGAGGCACGCACTCTCAGTACTTGCGATTTCTTTCAAAGCGTCGAGAAGTCAAACGGTCTACTTTGACGACAGCAGAAAGCAATCGGGACGAGAATCTCTTTCTTAAGCGTAAAGTGCCTGGCTAGTTGGTGGGATTCCGCTTGAGGGGGCGACCTTGAATTTGGAGCACATAGTCTGCGAGACGAATAGGGTATATCACTGGATTTCGTTCGTCCGTGTCCCAGTATTGAAGCTGGCCCACCGAAACTAAAAGGACTGCTTTTGCCTAAGAAGAGCGAGAACGATCTTTCAAAGAGTTGCAGTGCCGAAGTGGTACACCAATGATATAAAGAAGGCAAGTGAAGAAGAAATTATATGCTTCAGTTATTGGTACAAAGATGGTGATGAAATTTTTTACCTTTTGATGCACTACTGATTATACATTGTGGTAGGAGGATGGGCATGCTGCGAAAACTATGTGGTATCAAAGGTGGCGGCTATGACGCTTTGCAAATGAAGCGTGTATGCGATAGGGGCTCCGAGCATCCATTCTTTCAGCCCCGCCGTAGGGGTGTAGCGGTTAGGGCACTCGACTGCTGTGTCCGAGGATGCGGGATCGAATTCCGGCCGCGGCGGCCGCTTTTTGATGCACTCGACAACCAAGGCGCCCGTGTGCTTGCGATGTCAGTGCACGTTAAAGAACCCCAGATGGTCGAAATTTCAGGAGCCTCCACTACGGCGCACTTCATAGGCTGAGTCGCTTTGGGACGTTAAACCCCACAAACCAAAGCATACAGAAACATCCACTGTATCATGGCAGCATTTCAATATTAGGTGCGATTCAGATATCAAGATAGGCTAAAATGCTTCTATTTTACTTTTAGTATTTGGAAAGTGGTTTCTGTGTTCGGGCTTAAATGAGACCTCAACTATTTCTCGGTCTACTGTATGAGTAAAGAAAGAATCGCTGAAAATTGGAACTACTCGTGTAATATACCCATGTTAATGCGGCAGGCTGTTTATAAACCCCAAGGGTTCATGAACACTACAAAAAAAAAAACGAAAAAACAAACAAACAAATGTTCCTGTGATTGGCGAATATCGCAGGATGTCACTCGCAATTCTCTATTGCACACGAACGCATATATATATATATATATATATATATATATATATATATATATATATATATATATATATATATATATATATATATATATATATATATATATATATATATATATATATTTCGCTTTTACTGCTTTCAAAAATTTTAGAGGAGCTTGAAGTTCATTTATCTTTCTCATAAAGCAAACGGAAGAGGGGCACTGGCGAAAAGCTGGTTAGGACAACTTAAAGCGGTAGCCACGGCTCCAGGCACATTGATATCGGTGTGTTCGCATGTATCACGTTTGCGTGCAACAGAACATCCCGGAAAACACTCAGGTTATCACACAGCTGAGGAGGGTGCTCCGCCCGGTAGCTGAGTTCTCGGGCTAGAACATGCGCCTGTGCGTTCCCGCTGAGCGCCTCATGGGCTGGGGCCCATATGAGAAGACGAGGTGTAGACGGTAAGGGGAGAGATCGGAGGATAGTGTGCGCCTGTCAGAATATACGACCTGCATCGAAGTTACGACCGGGCGGAGCACCCTCCTCAGCCTGCCGCTTCCTCTGACACTCCCCAAGGCACTCATTTACGCCTTGGTACGTACACGGACATCATCCAGCATTATCGGCTCGAACGGTGTCTATTCCCATCCTGCACACCGGGAACTATCCCGGCGCGAGGCCGTCCATTGGCGCAAAATACAAACAGGAACCTTTCCAATCCCATGGCTATATAGCAAACTTTTCCCAAATCTTATTGCACCTATGTGCAAACACTGCTCACAACTGGCCACATTTATTCACATGGTGTGGACATGTACACGACACAACGCAGACAATTCAGCTACAGTGGATGCGTGGGAGTCCTTCCTGCGTACCACCGAGCTCGCCCAACAGCGCCAGCTCATTTTGCGCGCATTGGAGGCCGCAGAATCCCAAGGAATCCCTGCGGACCTTCTCTAAGCAGTGCAACCAGCCTTTCGGCTGGTTCCCCCCTTTTTTTTTTGGAGTAAAGGAAGAGCTTATCTTCATCATCATCACAGAGCTCATACACAACAAAATAAATAGGATATGCAACAAGGAAAAACATTCAGTGTGTCACTCAGCTCGTACGCAAAAATAAACTGAACTCACAATAAGGAAAAACGGCATGCATTTACGTCCACCATTCTTATGACACTGCAGTACCTTCGAAAATGGGCATGGTGAATAATGAGTGTATTTTTTTTTTGGTATTTGCTCTACAATATCTTATTTTGTCTTAGTGTGCTAAGGTAATGAGATATGTTATAAGATAGGGATTATTTACTGATAGCGATACGATAAAAATGTAGACGCAGGGTTAGTAATAACGTACACTGTATGTTGGTGTGTACTGATGAAGATTTAATGCTGCTAAACGGCATTAACTGAAAGCAATGAATTCATGAGTGAATCGAAAAAGAAGTACCGACCTGCGGAGGGAGATTTTCGTTGCTTTTTTGACATTTCAGTAGCGTCGGTCGGGTGCAGTGCACCACTTGCGTTCATTGGCTCTGGTTTTTCGTTTAAGTACACGCCATAAATCAGGCTGGGACAACTATCAGTGACCATTTTTGTCGCCAGTACAAACTCTGCTACTGCCAATGCCCCCCCCCCCCCCCCCCCCCCCCCCCCCCCCTCTCGTGCCCTTGTGCTGTTGCCTATTGCATACTGTGCAACATTGCATTTTCCCAATCAGGTGCTCGAAGGCTGCAACAGCAGGACTTATACGGAACGCGGTGGTCCATCAGCAGAATTTTCGCCCTTTATATTTTCTAAATTATTACAGTGTTTTACAAGAAGTATCGTGTTACTAACTGTAAGTGAGGAGCGTGGTGAAGTGTAGAAGATTTGTCAGCAGGGACTAGTGCTGCCGTCTACACGTCTGACCTTTTGAACATTTCAGGGTCTTGTAGGACAGGGTTCACGGTGTTCTCAGGCAGCATGAAATGAGTTACTTGGCCATTATGTTGTGATTAGGGTCATGAAGACGCACAGTGAGTTCGTGGTTAACTTCAGTTTCCTGCGTCGACCCAGTGTTGTATCACTTCACAACTTCCACGCGAAAATCTTTTAGGGGACGGCTTGCGACACTGCAGGCATAACTCGGGCCTAAAGGTAATGCGATAATGCACCTTTATGCCCGAATCGTATTTTCCTTGCTGTACATTGAAGAAAACAGATTCGTATAGATTTCGACAATCTGGGGCTTATTCATGCTGTATTAAGGTTTCAGCGCAGGCCTGGAAAGCACAGCGCTATCAGATGCCGCACGAAGAGAAGAAACAAGATTGCCGTTCAACCCTTAGTACCGCATCTGGTTGCGCGTAGCAAAGTAGTTCCTTCACATCCCACAGGAGGCACTGTTTAAAATGTCTGAAGATTTTTGCTGTGGAATCCTAACAATTATACAAGGCATATCCCTCTCTGTGGCACTTCGACAGCTGTTGCCTTTCATTAGTTCCAGACCCGGCCGCTTCCGAAAACGAAACGGCGTGATCTGCACATTTACGTAGTACTCGTCTTATGAGCTTGTAACGCCATCAAGCATATATACAGCAAGCTGGAATGAAGGCCAAAACCTTAGACACCTTTTTTTTTTTGTTCCCTCATAAAGGAAAAACGTGGTATTTCAACATCGGGCGCAAATCCAGTGAATTACATCATGCATTAGAAAAATACTTCCTTGTTTTCTTCTGACCACTGTAAAAAAACGTATGCGAAAAAAAAAAGTCATGTTTTGGGCTTTCCGACTTGCGTAAAAGTTAATTGTACTATATAGGAGATGGAGCCAAGGAAGTTGCTAAAGTCGCTGCGCTTTTAGTTTAGCCACGCTAGGTCCACTTAAGAAAATATACCTAACAATTGCGGAACCTGTTTATTAAAATAAATATCTGGGTTTGTCGGTAATTTGTAGTCGAAGAAAAAGTGCGAAAACGACAAGAAGTAATTTAGAGGAAGACAAGCGCTGGAAGAATCCGGCACTACTACAAATACTTCGTCCGTATCTTTTTTCTATCGTTTCTTAGATCACTGTGGGTTATAACTTAGGGCTAGAGATACGTGACAGTGACCTACGAAGAGACGTCTGGCGTATCGAGCCTGGGATAGCGAAGACGCGACTATGAACCTCGTTATGTTGCGTCAAGCATGGGGCGACTATATGCTTATTACACCGCAGTGGCTCCTGTGTCCCGGCTCACTGTTAAGACTTTCTTGAGATTTCCTATGGAAATAAATTTACCTAAGACATTTCGTACCTTATTTGCCCTTACAATGCACCAGACTGCTGTCCTGTATTTCATGAACACGGCAATCAGCCAGTCGAGGACGGTCGCTGTTCACACAGTGAATACGAGAATCATAATTCCAGATCTTCATGTGCGTCGAAAGATTAGCCTCTTAAATATAACCGGCTGCACGCTCGCACTCAACATAGAACGTCATTAGGCCGAATTTCAATTGCGTTTAAGCGGACGGATGAATGCGCAAAGCAAGTGACCATAAGAAGCTTACGTTTGAAGGACCACTTCTCAAGCTTGCGCAGCCCGAACACAATCTTGAGCAGTGACTGCGCGCAGCGAATGTCGATGCCCACGTCGCCGATCTCCAGAAGGTATGGCAGTGCCTGCCGAAGCAGGTTGTCCACCTGTCCTCGTAAGCCCTTGTCGTATGTTTGCCACAGCTCCAACACGCTGGCCTCGTCGTGGGACAGGTTGCCGCCTCCACTGCCGTCGTCGCCAGAAGGCACAAGGAACCGCTGGGCGAAGCTACGGTTCTCGAGAAGGGACGCATCTTCTTCTAGCACAGGTCGAATGTCAATCGCTCGAGCACGACAGGCCCAAAGTGTCACAGTCAGCGCCGCCGGCACCACAAAGGCCGCCAGCACACCTCGGAAAGTGGTCGACCTCACCATGGCTAGGTCCTTCTCTGAATGCAGGAACCCCGCTGTTTTCCTCGTATTCGGCGATAGAAAGATGAAAGTCCAAGTGACAAGGTAACAAAGCGGACGTCTTGCCCTCGTACCTTGCACGTGCTTGACACGCACCCCAAACGTGGCTGACACGTTCGATGAGAGTTAACTGTCGGTAGTCGGCAGGTAAGCTGGCCGTGTGCTGAGACAGCTCTCGTCGCACGCGCAGGACGACAGTTGGGGTGCGCGCCCGGCCGGCCACACATGAATGCGCATCCGCGCTCGCGCGTACACTCAAGGCATGCTTGTTCCAACCACTGGCTGGCTCCCACAGTGCGCCGACCTGGCGTCCCTCTGAGCACGCGCGTAAACAGCGCTGACCTCGTCTGGCCGCGTGTATGCCTGATGGTGGAATACCTTTCGCCGGTGGAGCGAGAGCTGGCTCAGCTTGGGCGGGCCCCGAGAGGAGGCTCTAGCATCGGGCAACGACGGCTATTCCACGGCTATTGCACAGTCCGGGATCGCCGGCAGGCGCGCCTCGTGTGGCGGTGTGGCGGCGTGCGAAGGCCGGTTTCTGCCGAGGAGGTGCTCCCCTCCCTTCGCCATTTTGAGGGGGACCTCCGAGGACCGCGCGCTTTCTCCGCTCTTTGTTTCTATGATTTCCTGTACTTGGCGGTTTTTCTTTCCCTCCCCCTCTGGACGGACGAGACGGCAGCAAAGCCGGCGACCACGGCGGTGGGGGGAGGCCGTTGTCAGCCGCCGGGCCGCAAGCAGCAGCCTCTACGAAGGCAGTTTCAAGGGGAATCCGCGGGGGTTTCCTCGTCACGTGGACGCCGTCTTAAGGGCACGCACCACTTTCGCGTTCACGCTGGGTCGCCGGGCGCCGCTATGTGCCGTGTGGTCGCCGCCGGTTGTTGTCTCTGGGCGCGCCGCCGCTTCGGCAACCTTCCGCCAGTGCGGTACGTGCTTCCGCGCAGGCACTGTCTCGACACGGCAGCGAGTTTCTTCTTCGCCACGTTGCTGTGGCCAGCAGCTGCGGTTTGAGCCTATCTTGAGCCCCAACCGCAGCCACTCGTGCTTTGTGCTTAGGAAATCTTGATACATATGTTTTCGATTGTGGGCTGCTTTGGGCTATGCGTCCTATTTACGGTGTCGAACAATACTTTGTCACATATAATACTGTCGCATTTCATTCTTTCAGTAATTTTTCGCCTATTAACTCACTTTCATATGTAGTTCACCATTGTTGAATGCGGATTTTTAATGACCGAGTTGCACATGCTAGCAAAATTTTTTACTGCCGACATTTAGGGCACTGTAGGAGGTCTAAACGATAATTTGCTGCAGTATACCGTTTAGAAATTTACTTGGACGCTCTAGGTGAGTTTGGAATCAGGGCTTTTGGTATGAATCCGGTGAGAAAAGTGGTTTTGATTTTTAATGTCACCAAAGTCGGCAACGTTTGCGGTAACATCCGCTCCCATGGTCATTTTCTGACTGGCCTGCAGTAACTGCCCCCAAACTGGCTTATCAACTATTCGCAGCTTCAAATTCTAGTCATGTCAAAGATACTCAATTTAATGCATAAAAGATTTTGTTTGCTTAAGCTTTATATTTCTTGACAAAACGATGCATAAACTTTCGACAATGCTGTTTGGGAAAAATGCAGATAAAACGTCTGAAAACACGTACTTTGGTTTTTGACGCGTCGAGAACACGAATGAGAAAGCCAAACTTGAAGTCGCGGATAAAAAATGTAATACATTTTCTGAAATTATATATATGCTGATGGGAATATTCCGATGTAGAACAATCAATTTTTTTTACAAAGCAGTCTCACTTCCCCCACAAAATGTAGTGCTGCGCTTGATAGCACCTGTTTAGATGATATTCGTGAGACCTTCGCAGTCTTGTAGTTGGGGTTTTTAAACCACGTAGTTGACGGCGATGTATTGCCGCATTATTTGAAGCTGGCCCGATTATCTTTAGTGAGAAAAGCAAGAAAAACAACGTATCAAACTGCCTCCCTGTCTTTATTTTCTGCAAAAAAAGTACGTTTTGGATGTAATGAACTTATTCGTTATGAAAATGTAACTTACTCGCCAAGAAACCTTGCACTTTGATATGAGTATGGCAAATAGACAAAGATAGGACATTGTTCTGACTATTCACGTATGAGTTCTCTAACTAACGAAATATTTGATGCATTTTTAAGATATCCAGAATATTTCCGCATTCTAAGTCATGAAATGCTGTAGTAGCTTCATTATTATTAATTCGCAAGACAATTCTCTCTGCTGTGCAGCTACTCGACGGGAGGGCTCCAGGCTGTAACATTTGGGCGTCTATCGAGTTCATTCATAAAATGTACTGCATTCGCCAAAGGACCCAATAAGTCGATATTTCTTTTTTTTTTATTGCGCAAGTTTGCCCTTCGGCATAAGGTTCAAAAGAGGCCTGTGGCCCCAATGAATGCCAACAGCTCTCGGTGGTGTAAGGCGGTTTGGTAGGGTGGTAAGAGTGGCTTCTAAGATATGCTTTGCGGGCCACGCGAAGACCAGGACGAGTTGTTAGGAAGTGGTCTAGTGTGACCTCTGCAGCAGGAGCTGGGCAGAAAAGGGCAGTTCAGGGGAGCAGTCTGCGTGGTCCAGGAAGATTTTACAGCAGGCGTTAACGCAGCACCCATGCGGATTCTTCTCAGCGCCACCTCCTCACGGCGAGTTATAAACCGCCTGGAAGGTTTGATCCACACGGTGGAATTAAAGCACGCGTGGAGCAGTTTCGCTATTTCTGTTTAAAATTCATGTTCAACATCGTTTTAATGCGATGATTGCTTCACGGATTTATTAATTCGCTTTCGACATGCTCAACGTTTCACGCATGTCTGGTTATTACACCTCCAAGAATGTGGTATCTATTGAACTGATTCGTTAAAAACTAATTTAATGCCCGTTATGTCTTCAGAAACAAAGTTATTACGCATCCGCGAAGCTCACAAACAGTTTCATAGTGACTCAGGTGTTCTGCACACATCAAAATACACTTTTTGGTTATGCCACCCTGTGACGTATGTGTCGTGTTTCAAGAAGTTGCAATTTACATAAATAATGATTATGCACCTAAACCTTCTTTCATTCACAAATTCACGCAATAAACCCCCGCGTGACCTACATATGTGCATAGTGCTGATTGTGTACGTTGGAGATGTAAATGGGCTTTTCAATGTCAGTGCAGAAATCGCTTACTTTAGCATCCAAGAGGTATATATTGTCATTCTCGAATTGTTTTCATGCATTGAGGTACAGCGCGAATACATGAGAGCCCACCACGTTTGCATTTATAACCAACGCTTCCTTAGCTCTAACGAGGGCTGTGCTACCATGAAATAATGTATTGGGAAGTGGCACTGAGTATCACATAAAGTCAACAAGCCCAACCACACAACTCGACCTAAGCGAATAAGGAGGAACTGAAAATATTCCCCTCAAATCTTTGTTTCTATTTGTTATCTATTCTCGGTATTTCTCGAAGAAACATGTCCTTAAATGCGCCCTTGTTGACATCGTGTATGCCGAAAAACGCCTGATAAAAAAGGACTCGCTTTGTGTATCCTTCGTCATCTGCTATGACCCTTCTCCATTCAATTTTCTCAACGCGATTTCGCTCATTCCGGGCTGTTTTAATTCCCAATGTTCATTTTTTCGGCGCTTCGCAGAAAACTCAGTTCACGCCCTCACCAGTGCCTCGCGATAACGCTGTTTTTTTTTTTTATAATTTAGACGTTCTGTTTAGGTTTTATCATGTCATCCATCCAATGACCGGCCGCTTTACTATCCTGGCGACTTAGGTATTCTTTTTCAATACTTTAAATTTTTTACGTCAATTTCTTTCCTCTTGTCTCAGGCGACTAGCCTTTTCTATTCCTTTCATTCTTATTCGCTGCTTGCACAGCTTGCATAGCTTCCACTGCTCCAATAATGTTCTTATTATTATTATTGATTGTATCATGGCACATACGCACGACGGGGGATTGGCCAGTGTTCAGTGAAGACAGCCAACAGTCGTAACATTTCTCTTGCATTTTGCACTTCGCCTATTTCTTCTTTCATATCCCTACAAACATTTTCACACTTTAAGAGCGTATCGTTAATTATCCACAAGTTATAGTTAAATGTACTGACCTGCTTCGCTGTTCCTAACTGGCACTATGCTAAATAGTGGTTCCAGAAGCACACCGGCACAACCTCGTAAATATATAGGCCACGAACGGTGGTTAATACCAAGGGTGTTTGAGGGGCGCATACTGAACGGATTGAAGTGCCTACAATAAAATTGAAGAATGTAAGCACTAAAACTGATCAAACTAAAACAGAACAAGAAATAAAGAGAAGCTTCGATATGAGTGACCTCTTGTGCGGCGTTAAAACTCCTTCGAGGGAAAATTTAATCCTCATTGCAAGTTCGCGTGGTTCAGCGCCTCTCACGCAGCAGCGCTTCAGGTTCACCAAAGTAATAAAGAAAGAAGAGCTTTTTCCCTCTTTACATCTCGCAAATGAAATCTCAGGAGGGCCGGGTGCCACCGCCAACTATCTCGGTCACTGAAACTTAGTTGCTCAAATTTATATTATCATCTCATTTCTACCGCATGCAATCTATGAATCTGTAGTCATCGTCTGCTCGTGGCCAATCCCTTTTTTGGTTATGCGCCATTTTTATGAGGGCAACAAACACAATAGCTTTCTAGCTTCCTGTCGCGGCCATCTCAGCTCCACTCTCTTTTAGGCTCCCATGCAGCAGCACGTGGACCCCGAGGTAAAGTGCACTACCCGAGGTCCATCAACGGGTGCTGAAACCTGGGACACCCACAGCGACGCGCAATGCGCGGCACTAGCAAGGAAGACAGGTCAAGCTTGCGAATTTGGCGGAGAGGCCTCCTAGCCGTAAACATGGAACGCCGTTTGCGAGACGACAAAGCCGCGGCACTCATCTTGACAGTGTCTTCGGCGAAGCGGATGAACTGCTGACACGCCAGCGTTTTGCTAGACAGGACTGGAGCTTTGCACCAGCAGATAAAGAATGTTGACGACAAGATCTACGAGGAGACTTCGAGAAAATTTATCGAAGGCGAGTCTTCAGATGTTGCTACGTATGGCGACAAGGTGGTAAAAATTATAGCTAGGCTTCGTCTCAGGCTTCTCTACCTAGACGGCGAGTCAAGCAAACGAGGCGCGGACGTCACAAGCGAAGTGTCGGTTGCCCCAAACTGGATCTCTGAAAGTTCGATCGGAACCAGAAGTGCTGGTCAAGATTTTGGACTCAGTTCAGATCTACACTACATGGCAACCTGTAATTTAGTCCTAGAGACAAGCAGGCTCGGACTGAGAAAAAGTTAGGCTATGAGCTAGAGCGCACGCAACACCCTTTCATATTATACTTCTGCAATATACCCCGTTTCATTTTAATTGCATCGAACTTAGAAGAACAAGGTGTGATCTATGTGATTAGTGCGACAGTGACGCATTAGTCTGTAAGCACTCATAGCCCAATAGTAGCCATTAACCAGACCTATCGTTACTCCCCGGACTGGGGACTAGTCCATGGCTCATTCTGACATGGCCTATTTTCCTTTCCCAAAGCGGGAGAAAAGGAAAGATAGAATTATGTGAAAGATGTGAGGCGAACGGGATGCTGGATATAAAGTGTTTCCTCCTTATCTACTGTTCCCGTTACAATTTTTACATATTGCCCACCCCTACAGGACGGATGAACTCACAGGAAACTATAAAAACATCTGCTCCAGTCTATAGACAAGCGTCATGTTTATAAATAAAGTTGGTGCTGCGATCGGCAGCGACATGAGGTGTAGGCAAAACGCAGCGTGCCAACACAGCGCCAAGCGACGCTGCATTCGAAACCAGTTCGCGCGTGCAAATATTCTGAAGCGTAAGCTTCGTTTGAGCTTAGAAATAGTTTTGGTTATGCCTGCAGAGTAGTTGAGCACTTTATCAGCCGATTACTTCAGGAATTACCTGGCGAATAGCGCTGAATTGACTTCCTTCGCCGTGGCCTCAGCAGCGCGCGGCCACGGTGGGCGACTGTAGTGACTGAGTTAAATGAAAACTAGATAGCTCAATGTATATGAAAAACTAACGGCCAACATTGTTCAACTCCCGTGCGTATTGCCAGCACATGCAAGGACGACCAGGAATGAATGACTAGAAGTGTGTTTTCCATACGACGACTGTTTTGATGGGCTTTCTGCTGAAGCACCTCCACTCTAAACAACAATATTACCAATATATAGTGAACTAAAAATCATATACAAGACAGCCCGAAAAATTGTGGACGCATTTAAAATAAAAGAGGCATCCGATAAATGTGTAAGCGGGCGGTCGCTATTGCTGCTTGAAGCTGAATTTGACTATCCCAAACATATAATAAAGTGATACAGTTTGACCCCAGGTCCCTTTTGACACGAGCCTTGTAACCATGGACCGAAGTACGCATGTGTCGCCGTTTCGTTTCTTTGTGTGGGTTTTAGCGTTTTTCACATATATTATACATGTCCCAATAAAAGTTTGTCAGTTGATAGTGAGCACCTTGTTCTGTCTCTCTCCGAATCTGTCCTCGTCCCCTTGGTGCCACAACAAGATGAATCCTTACCAACTTGCCCAGTTTTCCACCCTGTTAGAAATAATATTTCTATCTCGGTGTGTCGGCAACTTAAGTCAATCTTTTAGTTTTTGTTTTTAAATATTCGCCAAGTGTGCGCTGCCAACTTGTTTCATCCTGCTCGATAAAAATACGTTTGACGTCTGTCTCATCGTACAGACGTAACCAAGGTCATTTACAGGTTAATTAATATATACATGACGGCCCGTAAGCTTGCTCTCACTTTGTTCTTTTTGCACTTTAGGAAAGGTGCATGAGCGTAAATGCAACGTTTTCACGATCGCTTGCATCGAACTTTGTGCGATCCCTAAGCTTTTTTAATATTCTTGGGAACCTTTTATTCAAAAACGTGTGGTTTTATCTGCTTATGTGCACCCCTCTCATAGACGATTTCACTTTCGGACATTAAACCCCATGCGCCGTATATATATATATATATATATATATATATATATATATATATATATATATATATATATATATATATATATATATATATATGCTTAAATATATCCTGCTTGATCTGGGCTACGTTGTACGTGGATATTTAACTCGTTCCTCAAAATCTTGATGACCTTCAAAAAGAAAGTTTAATAATGTGAGAAATATCCTTGCGTAACTTTGCCGGATATCCTCACTATGTTTACTAGCTTTCTAGGGTGGGTAATGAAGACTATCTCGCTTGAAACTAGCGAAAGTGACATTAGAGCAAAGCTGCTTCAAAAGTTCGAACCTGTTTTGGCAATATCGCGCTGGAGTGACCGCTTAAACAGCAGTTACCTTCGCGGCAGCTTTTGTGTCCTTTTCTGTACGAACAATATGCACCGGCGCAAGTGAATGGAACTGACAGCGCGGCGCTTCTTATTATGTCTTGATATAGTATATACAACAAAAAGTGCACGAGCTGCAGGCGTTTTTTATTGGGCTATTTTTCGTGCGGCCGAAAAGCAGTCACGACAATTAAGAGTTGCAAACAAACTGATTAAGTTTTAATGCAGAAGTGCAACGCACGTTAGCAGCGAAGGCAATCCGTCGCCGAAGGGTCTACTTGTCGTGCTCAACGCCGATGCCCATCGCTCTCCTATTTATCCGACAGCAAAAAAACATGTGCAAATAGGTGCCATTTTCTTTTTTGTGTCTCATGGCGCAACCAACCACCCCACAGCTTGCAGTAATATCGGGAATTATGCCCGAAAACAAAGCAAGCGCCACGCATCCAATGCAGACGACCCGAGCTTTTGTCTACGCCACGAAAATCACTGCTGTCGCCAGCGCCGCCGCATCTCCACTGACGTCACGGGCTGACGCTTGTCTATAAGCAGACCACCACAAAAAAGTGACCTCCGAGAGTGGTGGGGAATTCCTATTTTTGCAGCTTGACAAGGTATTTCCAAAAGCTAAATGAAGTCAGGTTAGGCGGGGTTCTGTTTATTCATTCTGCTTTCCTCTCTTGTAACCTATTGCTCGAAGCTCTGTTATATATGGTTCCATATATGAAGCAGGTTTGAATAAATTAGCTTCCTTCTTATACTTTCGGGGACGAGGCCATGGGATGCAGTCTCCTCAGACCTCACCCTAATCCAGCGCTGGAGAACAAGTGTAACTACTTGAATACGTTTGTGACTATGACAGCAGCGTCAGCAAAAGCACGCCTTCACCCGACTTCGGACCGCTACGAGGACGCTATCTAATTGCTTCAGAGGCGTTTCGGTGATGAGCGGACCACAGTTCAAGAACTCCTGCAAAGTCTTCTGGATCTGAAGCCGATATTTTCATCGGCTGTCGTTTGTCCGCTGCGCAAGTTATGTCACAAAGTGCAGGGACATATGCACAATTTGAATGCCCTCGGGATAATTACTGCAACATATTGGTCCATGCTGCAGGAAGTTTTAATGAGAGCGCTTCATTTTGACATGGTACCTCGTTTTTATGAACTGCACGAGCCATCAACACCCCAGCTGTCATCTCCGCCGCAAGACGATTCTACTTAGGGTTTGGAAGAGGCGGTGCAAAGCCTTCGACTTCTGCTGACTTTCTTTGAACGTCAACTGGAATGCATGCAGCCGCTAGCGTAACGCACAGCGCGGAGTCGCCAAAACACTGTGAAAATATCAAACGGCCGGAAATCAGCCCTCCAGCGCAGTGAACCAACAGCATCAGCCGTACCGACGATTGTTAGCTGAAAAGATGCTTTTTGTCCATCGGCGAAGTGTTTCTTGGACAGCTGCGACTTTACGCAGATGTCCACCGAGCAAAAAAACAGAGTTGTTGATGCATTACGATCGGTGTTTCCTGACTAAATCAAGGCCACATTGCCCGGAAATGCAGAAGTCATAGCATACGTCCTAAATGTACGGGATGGCACGAGCCGTCCATGCACAGCGCTGAGAAACCGCCTCTCGATGCTGAGAATGTTACACCAGTACCTGTCAGCCTGGTAGGCAAATAATCCGGATGTACAGGGCTTCTACAGACTTTGACGATTACAACTTCAGGAGTTACTACATCCGGTCACTACTAGATGCAGGAAGTCAAGCGATTTTGATCACTGCTGCCGTATCACACCGATTGGGTTGCGAGCGTATTGAAGAGTGTCCTTAACAGTGGGTGTGTATGGCGGAAAACGGGAGAAAAATAGTCTGAGAAGGGTTCGTGTACTTCTTGTTGACGAGCGTGTTAAGAGTCGACAGTAGTAGAGGCGCTCGAAGTGGAAACAATTTGGAGCTAACATAATCCTTTTGTGCTTAAAGATATCCTCCTAGAGATAGAACAAATGGGTTTAGAAGCAGAGCCTGCATTAGGGAGCCAGCGCCCAGTCAGGCATGCCGCTTTTGCCTTTCTTTTGCCCTTTCTTTTAGAAGGAAATAAACGCCAATTCCAATTCCAGGTTATTTCAGCTGCAGGCTTTGAGGAAGCGTCCGTCTCTATCCTTATTGCATGTGATCATTATTGGTAGATAGTGACCGGCATTCAGGCAGAGTGAAACCTATAGGAAAAACGATGGCATTAGCACTCGGCTGGGTCGTTCAAGGCCCACTGCCTTTCGCATCATATGACACCCATCATGGCAATGTGATAGCTCTTCGCGCTTCCGCGTAAAATAAAATCGCTGAGATGTTACCTGCGCTCGAAGCCGCGGAGTCAGGCCTCGAACTAAAACCTCTTCTGTGCCTTGAACCCGTGAAGGAAGATTGAGTGGATGATTTTACTCTTCACGAATTTTATCTCCAGATTCCTGTTACTTAAACAGACGAGCTTGCTATGTCTTTTATCAATGGGATATAAGCCTCTCAAAACGAAGTGATCTATTTAGCACCAGACGAAGACAAGCATACGCTGGCGCGAGATTTTTGTAGGCCAGTCTCCAATATTTCCTGCTGAGGACAAAGAACTTAGTGAAGTTTTTACTCCCCCTGATCTTCAAGAAGAATTTGAGAGGAGGAGTGGAAGTTTGTCCTTTCAAGACGGTGAGCAAGCCTCGGATGCCACTTAGAGTAGTGTTACCTTACAAGATGGTAAGGTAACATAAGCAGGACTTCATATACAAAAAGCGCGACGATATCGGATGTTGAAAAACCTCCATTCGTTCTGAAGCCATCCAAAGGTATCAAAATGAGCGCATCTAGAAGAGCGTTTTCCCCAGCTCACGAACTACAGGCCGACGACTTGAAAACAACGGAGTAGGTCGACGAGTAGGAGAGATTGGGGAATGTGTTGCCTCATGGTGAAATGAGATTAGTAGTTGAAACGCTAAAACCGACTCCTCCAGTTGTTTCATCAGAGACTATTGAAAGGAGAAAGATAGGCACAATAAGTGTAGAAGACAAACCGCTGGACGCGGCAGAATTGTTCTCAAGTACACCACATAAGATTGGGATGGAGCGCATTTGGCAAGCACTCGCAGATTATGATAGCAGCTTACCGGTATCGCTCAAGAGGAAAGCATACAACAGTTGCATCTTGCCTGTACTCAGCTATGGGGCTGAAACGTGGATGCTAACTAAGAGAGTTCTACTTAAGTTGAGGACAACCCAGAGGGCTATGGAACGAAAAATGGTAGGGGTAACATTAAGATATAGAAAGTGTGCAGAGTGGGTCAGAGAAATAACTCAAGTTACCCACATTCTAGAGGAAATTAAGACGAAGAAATGGACATCGGCAGGACATGTAGTGCGAAGAGAGGATAACCGATGGTCGCTGAGGGTAACAAACAGGATTCTAAGGGAAGGAAAGCGTAGCAGGGGGCGGCAGAAAGTTAGGTGGGCGGATGAGATTAAGAACTTCGCAGGGGTCAAGTGGATGCAGCTAGCACAGAACCGGGTTAAGTGGAGAAATATGGGAGAGGCCTTCGCCCTGCAGTGGGTATAATCAGGCTGATGATTATGATGATGATGATGATGACACCACATAGCGCAGACGACGTTAAACCGACAGTTTCAATCGAAGTCTCGAAAACGTGTAGTTCAAGCTTTGCCGATCATTTTACAAGGAGTGGCCAAAACGGAGGCTGAGGATTCATGTTTGGCATCAAAGGTGTCGAGGCCGTTCGAATTGTATCTAAAGAACCTAAGAAATCTTACAAAAGACATCAGATTTCGCCTGAAGAATCCCCGGGCGTTATTTCACCGACGGAAATGCAAGAAAAATAAGGCAGCGCCTGACGAGCAGTGCACGGTAGAGAGTTTCAACTCCTAATTTAGAAATCATCGGTATCAAAAACGCCTGCAAAAGCTCAAGAATTAGCGAGTACCCTTTACGGATCCCTTTTAAGATGGCGACTTGCATATGCATTATATTCCAAAAGAGGTACAATAAGCTTGTAATCACGGATGAAGGAAGGAATATGTACCGATGCGTGAACTTTCTCTACATATACAGGGTCCCCAGGCTAAATTTAGGCAAGGGTTAAAAAAAAAAACATTTGAGGTAGGCGAGGAGGTAACCTTTTGCATACAGCTTCCAGCCGTCTGGTGCTCCTCGGGAAATTTTTTGTTTTGCGGTAATTAACTAGTAATTAAGGTAACTTTTCTAAATTACTAGATATTTACTTTAGCCAATACATGTCATTTGCGGAGGTGGAGAACACCTTCGGGAACCCTATTCCATTTATTTGCCGTAAAGAAAGCCTCACATTTATCTTTTTTCCCATCTTCAAAGAAAGCCCGCGAAATGAAACTTTATCACATGACTTGCGCATTCCAGCGCCGCAATTGTGGTGCTCGCAATCATGGTTTGAGTGGACCAATTATTAGCTGCGGCCATGACTAGACGGCCAAGTTCCAGCGGAAGGCCGATATGTTGGCGATGGTTGCCATGAGCTCGACGTGCTCGCTGCAACTTGCACCGTCAACTGCGCCGGCTGGCTCACGCGATTGAAGAAACCACTGCAGTCATCGGCCTGCCGCTGCTGAGCCACGGCCGCAGTAATTTCGTTTACTCAAACTGCGGATGGGAGCACCGCGTATTGCCGTTCCTCGAAAACTGCAGCAACGTAAGTGCCGGTTACGTCACCACAAAATGAAACAACAAAAAGCAAGTCAAGGAAGCCTTACGTTTTGTTCAAACACACAATGCAGTAGGTAAACTTCAATTCATTATTATTAAAATAGCTTTTTGGATTAAAATTACAACAGAGAGTTTAAATACATCGGATGCGTCCGTCGCACTGTCTTTGATGCGCGCGCGGCGGAGGTGGCGGAGCGCATGGGGGGGCTGGTTTGCGTAGCGCGTGCGCGCTGATCGCTTCTAGACAGCCATTGGTCTGCACGCGAGCTCGACTGGCCATGCTGCCGTATGGTGGTGGTGGTGGAAAAAACTTTTACTCAGAAAAGATGTCGAGGGGGCAAACTCCACTCCTTTACATGGCACGAAGCAGCCCTTAGGGGGCCGCCTTTACTGAGCAAAAGATAGCGCTATGGCTCGGCTGGATTGGCCGCTCCCAGCGTTGCTAAAGGGCAGATTCGACATGCATTAGGATGATACCTGCCAGGTAACGCTTGTAGTTGAAACCAAGTTGCTTGATCTTTGCTGTAGAAACCGGAACATGAAAACTTCTGTGGGCTACCTTGAATTTAATATTTTGTTTTGTCTGTGCGCATGTTTCACTGTCACATTGACGAACTTTCCCATACGTTGAACAGTTCATTACTGTGAGGGACTGTACTGAAGAAGCGCGACCGGCGTCTTTTCAGAATTCTTACAGTGAATATTGATTCCTTTCTAGAACTCGTGGGAATGCGCCTGGATACCACGATACTACAGAGAACATAGTTCTGTGTTCAGAAACAAGTAATTTGCATTGGCTCAACTGTTGCCCCTGTGCTGTGTGAACTTTTTCTCGCTCTTCAGTCCCATTTGAGGGAGGAGGGTATTGTACGTAATTTTAGATATGTCTAAGATCTCCTTGATATACGTAATCTTCTAGAGACGACCTTGTTGTAGTTGCAGACTCGATCCTAACTAGATTCAAAGGAATAATAAGGTAATTTACCTTGCTCATGATTCAGTTCAGTACTTAGATATTCACCTGTAGTTTAATCCTGTCGTTCACCCTTGCTGGGCTTACGAGCCTCGGTTCAACAAAGCACTGCAGCCTTACGACTCTTCGCATTCGAAGCTCATTAAGCGAGCCATAGGAGCCACATGCCTTAGGTCATCGCTCCTCAAGTTATGTCCGCACTAAGTGGATATTATAGCTCTGTCACACGAACACTTTTGATCCCTACTGAACTCGATCTGCATCCAACTCAGGGCAGATCGAGGTTCTCGCAAGCAACTTTCAAGTGCAATCAAGCCCGAGCTTGCTTGACTCGAAGCTGCATCCTCAATCGCTCTTGAGTTTTCAAGCATATTCGAGAGCGGGTGTCGCCACCCTCGGAGTCACCTAGCGTACCCGAAGGGAACTTCTCAATGTTAATTCAAAACGACCGTGTAGCTCCGGGGAGTTCAATTCTTTTTAAAAAGCTCAATGCACGTCGAGTGCAGTGAAAATCGGAAGTTTTCAAGTGAAAGAGGCGTTAACTTTAAGACACATGTTCACACACTTAAGGAAGCAAGCTTCCTTGACAATGTTCTTGGGGCAGTTGCAGAGACTCTCAGGAAAAGGCAACAAAAATAAAAAGAACATGTCGTCCAATTGCCACAGGGGAATGCACCAGCAGAAAGAAAAGCGAATTTTAGGTTATGCTCTATGTACACAAGCTCTCGCACAATTTGAAGAGAGCGGCAGCGAAATTTAGGGTGCTTATTGTCTTCTCGGCACCCCTCAAGCTTGCAAAGCTATGCGCTCTAGTACCCCATGAGAGGAAAAAGAGATCAGTGGCATAAAACACAAGAATCTGTATGTCATGCGCCACTGCGATTGTTTCCTCTTCACTGTGGTAGAGTGTGTACACTGGGTAGATGCGTAAACGTGAGGCTGGCTGAACATGCCTCTTCATTCGTCTACGAACTGATCAGCACTTGCCAAAGCGCTGCAGATAGCTGCGAAGACTGCTTTTTCACATCTGAACCGTACTAAGATCATGGGAAGCGGTAAAGACCAATTGGCGAGAGAAATCTTGAAAGCACATGAAATTGCAAAATGCAGTAGTGACATGTGCGTTAGAACGCCATCTGTTTATCTAATGGAAAAAGAAAAAAAGTCTTGCTAACACATTTGACTATGCCCCACGTTTCATGAGCTGTTGCTGTACTTTTTTGCGTGTTTTAGATTACTGTTAATGAGTGCTAACAATTTTGTTAACTAGAATAGCAGCTTGGGCATGTTGGTTATGCATCTTGAGGAAACAGCGCGGAACGTGGACGGGAGCACAAGATCAGAAGACGACACAACGAGCGCTGTTGTGTCGTCTTCGGATCTTGGGCTCTAGTCCACGTTCCGCGCTGTTACCTCAAAATTTTGTTAAGGTGTGTACATGCGCTGTGTTGCTCAGTGATGGGACGTTTTTTTTCGCTGTAAAATTGCATTCAGTTTATAGGTTGTAGCTTTGTCCGGTCCGCGCCTTCTTTGTCGTGTCAAAATGGAACGTTTTTCGTTGAGCTAATGTCTGACCCCACAGTACATCTGTTAAGTACAATTCTGTTGACTAGAAAGGAAAAACATAAATATACCAGCTAAGATTTTGAGTGAACTATGCCCACATCATTTAGCATTGGCACAAATAAAGCATTCATGAAATGATTTTTCTTAACTAGTTGTGAAGAACTTATTAATCACATAATCAAACTTATTTCATAGTTAGCACGTAATTGCTTTTTAAACCTTTGGAATAATACTATACTGTGATACTAAGCATGGACACCACTTATCAAGTGCAGGCCTGTCCTCTCCCACTGATCTCTGCTTAGAGTGCTTTGTTAGAACCCAGACATGGAGCTTCCTGCTTCCTGTTTGCTTGTACCTGTAATTGATATGCAACTGAAGCTGTACATTTTATGACTCATATCCTACCCCGAAATGGTACCTGATACGGGTAGATGCGAGTAATAAAGTCTATTTCTGCTCTCTTAATGTTGGGCTATCTTTTTCTCCTTACAGGCTACTATGTTATGCTTACTTAGGTAACTGGTGCAAGTGGCAACAATAATTTGAACGAGAACATCTTTGGCAGAAATCCTCTCAGTCCTTAAAAAAAAAGTTTGAAAAACACTAACACCAAACACAACATTTATTTTACCCCAGTGTTTCAGGTTTCAGGACCCCCTCAGTCCCTTCATCGGGGCCGACTGATGGGCGAGCCAGCAGCCTTTGCCTCCCCTTTTCCAACACGTGGCAGATTCCATTGATATGTGCAGAAGGTCATCATCATCATCCGCCGGACTATACCCACTGCAGGGCGAAGGCTTCTTTCATATTCCTTCAATTAATGCGGTCATGTGCTAGCTGCATCCACTTGACTCCTGCGAACGTCTTAACCTCATCTGCTAACCTAACTTTCTGCTGCCCCCTGCTACGCTTTCCTTCCCTTGGAATCCAGATTGTTGCCCTAAGCGACCATCGGTTATCCTCATCTTCGCACTACATGTCCTGCCCATGCCCATTTCGTCTTCTTGATTTCCACTAGAATGTCAGTAACTAGAGCTATTTCTCTGGCCCACTCTGCGCACTTCCTATCTCTTAACGTCACAACTACCATTTTTTGTTCCATAGCCCTCCACATAGTCCTCAACTTAAGCAGTACCCTTTCCGTTAGCCTGCATGTTTAAGCACCATAGATGAGTACAGGTAAGATGCAGCTGTTGTATACTTTCCTCTTGAGCGATACTGGTAAGGTGCTAGACATAATCTGTGAGCACGTGCCAAATGTTCTCCATCCCAATCGTATTCTCCTTGTTATTTCCCTTTCATGGTTCAGATCTGCGGTTACTACCTGCCCTAAGTAGGCATATTCGCCTACTACTCCCGGTGCTTTGCTATCTAACGTAAACTGCTATTACTTCCCGAGGCTGTTGAACATTACCTTAGTCTTCTGCATATTGATTTTCAAGCCTACCTAACTGCTTTTCCTGTCTAGGTCACCAATCATTCTTTGCAGTTCATCCCCTGAGTTACTTATCAAGGCAATATCATTAGCGAATCGCAGATTACTGAGGTATTCACCATTTACCCTTATCGCTAACAGCTCTCATTCCAAGTCTCTGAGTACTTCCTCTAAGGAAGCTGTGAACAGTACTGGGGAGATTGTGCCTCCTTGCCTAACAGCTTTCTGCAGAAGGCAGCATTCCTGGATTCCTGTTCACTGTTGCCTCTGTGAGCAGGATGAACCATGGCTCGACATGTCGCCTTTTGAAAGGATTGGGCTCCATGACCAGGACGCACACCTCCTGAAAGAAGATTGTTATCGGCCCGTTCGCAGTGCTCAGTGAGGGAGTTGCCTTCTGACTTCATTAACCAGACGTGATTCTGCAAAGGAGAAGTGTTCACCCTGTAATTAACATAACACTCTTCAATTTTATTCCGTGGTTTTCATATTGCAAATAAATGTTTTAAATAAATTACCGATAAATAAGTATTGTAATAAATGCAAAAAAAAAGAATAAGTTGCTATGGCGGAAACAAGCACAGCAATTGCCATTACTTTTCTTGCACTCTGAAGATTGTAACGCTGTCGAAAGGGTAAACATCTATAAATATTTAGACATTCATAAAACTGGTTTAAGATCGAATGAGCATATACAAGAAGTTGCGAAGCCAGCCACGAGGAAACTTAGTTACCTGAGAAGAAATCTGCGACAGTGTACCAGCGAAATGGAGTTAGTAGCATATAAAAGTTTTGATCGTCCTATCATGAAATATGGATCAATCGTGTGGGAGCCATAACAGAGGGCAACATACAGGAACTAGCATCTGACCAATGGCAAATAGCTAGATTTGTGTACCATTCTTATACTGGTGGCATACTTCCGCCACTGCTCTGGTAAAAAAGGCAAGCTTAGAGTATTGAGAAAAATGGTGCCTGAATGATCTGTTAAAATATGTGTACTTGCTATACCACGATAAACGTGGTGTCAGCAAACTAAAGTACATTCAGCTAGCGTGCAGGCGAACCACCCGATTACATCAGAACAAAAAAGTAGAAAATTATTCCTGCAATACAAACACATTCGCAAGCTCATTCTTACCGAAGATGACGGTGAGTGGAATCAGCTGCCAGCCACTACTGTGGTAAGCCCAACTACTGGACCATTCGTGAAGTGCCTTCAATTGAGCTTGTAAGTGCTTTGAACTCTGCCATGTGTGACTTACTTGTCTTTGCATTTTTGCTTTTCTTTTTCTTTAACAGTACTACTTTTAATCCATGCTTGCATTTACTCAGCTTTCCGTGTTGGTTGGTGGAAGCACGCATGGTGTGCGGTGGTCTGCTTTTCGGATGTGTTACTTAGGTCTGTACTTCATGTCTCCCACTCCGGCTTACATCCTGACCTTGAGGCTAGCAGTACTAAATAAATAAATAAATAAATAAATAAATAAATAAATAAATAAATAAATAAATAAATAAATAAATAAATAAATAAATAAATAAATAAATAAATAAATAAATAAATAAATAAATAAATGTTTACAATACTATGCTTAACACACTGCGCTGACATAATGCATATGGCGTGCTCCAATCTTAAATTTATCAAAAGCTGGTTTCAGAATACCTGTACAGATAATTATTAGAGCTTTCAGCATCGCATGCAAGAAATTATTACTGTTAGCAGCATTATAACGAATGTTTTTGAAACAGCACATTGTTACACTTAAGGTAGCTTCGTCACACTGCCCTGACCTCACATCACGCGAATTTGTTGAATAATTGTTTTTTAAAGAATAACTCTCTCATCTCAAGCTGAAAAGTCGGATTCTGAATCAGCCTGTCAGATATAACGAATAAGGGCATAAATTTATTATTATGTCACGTCGGAGTTTTTATTGTATGAGTCGTAAATCTGAAAAGAGAGCGACCGGGCGTCAGGCCAGGCACGACCCGAGTCCTTGCGCTTCGTCCTCTTTCCCTTTCAGTCACTATGCGCCGCACGGCATAATATTATCTGTTAGGTAATATAGTCATATCCCCCCCAAAATAGTGCTAAAACGAAGCGCAATGAGCTTTACCTTCGCGGGAAAGCAAACTTGAAGTTCAGAAACGCGGTATACACAACACGCATTAATTTATTACACAACTACAAAACACAGATTCTCCAGGTTTTACTCGCTTAATATACCAAACGTGGATGACAGTAAGCCCATAAAGTATGCTGAGTTGCTTTTGGAATTTGCGCTCCTTTTGGGCAGTGTGCCTTCTAGAACACTCTAACTGTACGCAATCCACGCCGAGTTGATTGCAGCACAGTGGCGCTACGCCCATTCCGCGGCGTCTGCTTCGCTGCTAAGGTTACTTCGTAGCACGACAGTGTCCACTGTCGAAGCCGAAACGTCCCGGAGGTATTGCCAACCGAAGCTAAGGTCTTCCACAGAGCGAGGGAGCAAGCTTAGTTCCGTTATTGAGCTTCGACTTGCAGAGGGCCAGAGAAACACGCTGGGAAACACGATTTGAGTTTTCCCACCTCAAGCTCAAACGCCCCCTATATCTGGGAACAGTGTGCTGGCATCATGAACAAACGTATAATTGTTGTTTTGCCTTTGGTGTTTCAAAAAAAAAAAAAAAAGCTATAACCAGTAAACGCAGCGTTTTGATGGTCAACAGAAAGCGGCAGTTTTGCTTACCGCGCCACCGCACATCCAACTTGTGCAACGTACTAAAGATGGTGCCACGGACACAAGTAGCATGATCAACGGATTACTGCAAGCAATTTTAATCCGGCAGGGTGTTTTATTGCGTACGCATTTTAGTTTAAGTACTGCTTTGTATGCGCAAACAAGCGTAAGGCTTCCTTTACTTGCTTTTTGTTGTATTTTATTTTGTAGGGACGTAACCGAGACTTCCGTTGCTGTATTTTTTAGGGAACGACAATACGCTTGAGCACCACAGTCCTGGCGCGCGAATGCTTCAGTCACGTGATATTTTTTGCAGTTCGCGGGCTTTCTTTGGAGATGGAAAAAATGATACACGTGAGCTTTTCTTCGTCGCAAATAAATGAAATGGGGTTCCTGGAGGTGCTCTTCAACTTTGCGAATCACATTTCTTGACTAAAGTCAATATTTAGTAATGGAGAAGAATAATCTTAATGATATTGCCTTGCTAAGCAACTCGGGGGATGAACTGCAAGTAATGATTGATGACCTAGACAGCAAAAAGTAGAAAGGTAGGCTTGAAAATCAATATGCAGAAGACTAAGGTAATGTTCAACAGCCTCGGGAAGGAACAGCAGTTTACATTAGGTAGCGAAGTACTGGAAGTAGTAGGCGAATATGTCTACTTAGAACAGGTAGTAACCGCAGATCCGGACCATCAAAAGGAAATAACTAGAAGATTAAGATTGGGATGGAGCGCATTTGGCAAGCACTCACAGATTATGACTAGCAGCTTACCGGTATCGCTCAAGAGGAAAGTATACAACAGTTGCATCCCACCTGTACTCACCTATGGGGCTGAAACGTGGAGGCCAACCAAGAGAGTTCTACTTAAGTTGAGGACAACCCAGAGGGCCTTGGAGCGAAAAATGGTAGGGGTAACATTAGATAGGAAGCGTGCAAAGTGTGTCAGAGAAATAACTCAAGTTACCGACATTCTAGTGGAAATTAAGAAGAAGAAATGGGCATGGGCAGGACATGTAGTGCGAAGAGAGGATAACCGATGGTCGCTTAGGGTAAAAAACTGGATTCCAAGGGAAGGGAAGCGTAGCAGGGGGCGGCAGAAAGTTAGGTGGGCGGATGAGGTTAAGAAGTTCGCAGGGGTCAAGTGGATGCAGCTAGCACAGAACCGGGTTAAGTGGAGAAATATGGGAGAGGCCTTCGCCCTACAGTGGGTATAGTCAGGCTCATGATGATGATGATGATGAATCTTAATTACTAATTATTTGAAAAGCAAGAATTGTCTGTAGCGCGCAAGATGGCTTGCAGCTCTATGCAACTGGTTTCCCTGTCCTACCTGAAATGTTTAATTTTTAACCCTCAGAGCCTTGGCTAAAGTTAGCTTAGACGCCTGCAGTATCAGTGCGTGCTGGAGGGCTTGAGTTGATTGTACATGGGACATTTTAGAGCGAGCAAATAGGAGTAGCGCAGAGAGAGCCGGCTGTCATAAATTTCCTAGCTGAAGGCCAGGAGACAGTTCTAGCAAAACAAAAGAACACTTCGTACAAGCCGTCATTCACAAAATGATAGGAAGCATCCACTGAAAGAGGAGCTAGAAGATGTATCACCTCCGCATGTGTCTATAATCCCCTAACTTGCTCAAAAGGAAGCGTAAACTTTAAAGGTTACTACAAATTTGTTGAGGAAAGGGCACGAAGAGAGGCCGTATCTGAAACTACGACGGGTGAAGTAGACTTCGTCCTGGGACAGAAAGAGATAAGTGACGTATCCATCTTCCCCGAAGCAACTGAACGTCTACATACGTATGAGCAGTTGGAGCTTATTCCCATTCCAGACCGAAGTATAAGTCACTGAAGTATAACCGACTTCATCGGTCTTTGTAGGAGACTGTTCGTTTAGAAGAAGGAGATGAAAATGCACTTCTGAGGTTTTTCCTGGAGAAGTTGCTGGAACTGCGAGAAATAGAAGAAAAACAACTGAAACTTTCACTCGCACTGGAACTATACCGCAAAAGGCAGAGCTAGAACTCGTTAGTCTACTTTAAATGACTGCAGTATCCGAAGCTGGGTCGCCAAATCAGTCTCCTTGAGGAACACTACACATCTCAATCACAGTCGAAGCTGAGCAAAATACATCTGCTCGTATATTCCCCATGCATCTGCCAAAGCCTGTTCCTTTAAGAAAAGGACAAATCCTAACATTGTTTCGTCTTGTTACGAAATGCAGCGTAAAAAAAAAAAGGTGAGCATTATTCTCCGTAAACGAGAGGCATCCGGGGAGAAGAAACCATCAAAAACTCAAAAAATTGCAAAAATAACATCTGCTCGAAAAAAACAAAAAAGACGAAGCGCTTGCAAACTTGTTTACACGTGAAGTACACTATGAAGCTGCTCTCTCAGACATTGAAGTGTCAAGGAAGGTTTCTAATATAGAAAGTGTACCTCAAGTCTTCAAAACAGCGACTGAGGTTTCCAAGGAATCGTAGAGCCTACTATGAAGAGCCAGCCTCACACCAAGTGGAGACGAAAGGAAGAGCTCTAGCAAATGAAATTGCGACTGAAAACAAGTGGAGATACACATAAGTGGAGAAAACGCTAGATGTGGAGCTTGTTCTTGGACTAGAAGAACAGGAGGCACTTCCCGCAGCAGAGACGGTGTCAATCATCTCGATGATGGCGATCGAGTGTATGCTTTTGCACCGCCTTCTATATTCCTTTGCAACGCGGGCCTCCTAGGCGTCGCCATATCGCTCGCTGGGCTGTTGTGTGTGCCTGACGTCAGCACGGTAGAAGTGGCAGCGGAACCGGTTTACAACAGTCCAGAGAGGAGGTGTTTTGACGTCCTCCTCGCCTGACGCAAAGGTCTAACTGCTCCTGTTGGGCCAGGCAGAGTACACATCAGAAGCGACGCGAGCGGATTTCGTCTGCAAACCTTCATTCTTCGAGGAAAGAAAAACAAATAAGTTTAAGACGCTCATTGTGGACGCGATGGCAAATAGCGCGCTTCCTCGTAACCTCTACCATGAGGATATTCGTAAATCACCGCGCCTATCTCATGTATCTCATAGAGATAACCTATTGTCACTTTTGTGCTGGGTAGGATGTCGAAACTTCTTCAACGGAAGAAGGTGTCATCATCATAGCATGTTCGCGTGGTGCTGCGCCTCTCGCGCCTCAGCGCCATCGAAATAATGAAAAAGAGCTTCGTTGCTTCCTGACGCGGCCGTCTCAGCTCCGTTCCTTCTAGACGCCTACGAAGCAGGAGGTGGACCCTGAGGTTCATCACAGGATAAGCGTAAGCGTCTCCCAAGTTTTTTTCAACACGCCACTGCAGCAAACTGTGCTACACGGGAGCTGCAACAATGCAGAGGTATGCTGTTGCTTACGCATGCGCTTCTGTCGGGGAAGCGCACCATAGAGGCACCAGGGATTGGCTGACATCTTCGCCAAAATTCGTTTAGGTTCGCCTACATGTTCTGCATGCTTATTTATGCATAGCATGCATATTTATACCTTGCCTGAACGCACAGAATTGTTTGCCTAGAGCACGTATACCGTAATGTTTAGTATCTGGCTGTAAATATTTTGTCTTTGAACAGCGAAATCGGTGAATACAAAGGAGGTCCAGAATATTTATGTCGTACGTTAAAAATGGTTCTTTGATACTAGCCCACTCATAATTGAATGTCTATATACCCTCGCAAGTCTGATGTAACCACAAAAAAGCAAATATTCCTAACTTATAGTCCCGAGTAATTTGCAGAGCTCACTGGACTATTAGAGTGCTAATTCTCTTCTCCGTGTTGTACTCGTGAAGGTCAGGATGCTCGCCAAAAGTCAAAATTACAAAACCAGCAATGTATGCGAGTTGTGACTGCGGCGGCAGCAGCAGAGACGGATAGAGCACCTCGTTAAACTCATTGGTCGCGTATCGCAGGAATACCGTCGCGGAAACCTTTGCTGTCCGTTCGACGCCTGTTCGCCGCTTTTCTGAGTTATCGTCGAACGTTCGCTTACCTCAGTGCGATGTGGTTGCACAATCGGCCATATTTTAAAAGTATCAAGCGAGCGTCGACTGCTCGGTGCTGCTGAGCCGGAACATAAAGGAGAAGAGAAAGTATGCGAGGGCAAGGATGCGCCACAATTGCTGCTGCTGCATAGTGAGCGTCGTCTACAAGGCTTTTCTGATTAGCGCGGAGCCACCATTGCCAATAATCAGCCGTTTTGTATCCAGAACCAAGAAGCTGCGGCCACAAGTTTATGCGTTGCGTGCAGTGTGGTTGATATCTCAAGGAGCAATAATTTCGAACAAACAACGCAGTGTAGCCTAGAAACAGGTGCGGCCGTTACATACTAATAAGAGACTTTCATCAATATCGGCGTATTTCTTAAGTTAAAAGAAACGCCCTTGACACGGTACCCGCAAAAACAACTGGCTACTAGCATCGAGCTTTAAATGTCACGCGTTTGCCCCAACCAAATAAACAAGCAGCCTGAGAACACGAAAAAAAAAAGAAGTGTTCAGAACGCGGCCATAAAACTCGCTTAGGGATGGTTGCTTCGAGCGAAAAACAGCCAAGGCTCCAGCAGCATGTTCGACGGCAGAGCTTGTTTCACCGCAGCGGTCCATGTCCTTGTGGCACAGCATCCGTCTCGCATTCGGGAGGTACCAGGTTAGATTCCCGAGGCTGCCGGGCACCCAACGGTTTCCGATAGGTACAAGGTTTCCCCCGGCCTGGTGCTCATCTCTTCTGGGGCGAAATGCTTTGGAAAGGGACCATGGACCAATAAATGAACCACATGTGGGTTTCTGCCGCATGAGGCGGACTTATGGTTGTTCGATGGCGGAACGAATCACTTATCCATCGGCGCAACGTTTTAGAGCATCCTCCTCGCATACGAGACGTACGAGGTTAGATGAGTGGTGCCGTCGAGCCCTTTCCAATAGGTACTAGCTTTAGCCCGGCCTGGTGCTCGGCTCTTCTGGGGTGAAATTCTTGGGAACTGGGTCATAGGTCCCAATTAATTGCGCCGATAAGTCAGTGATTCCTTCCGCCATCGGACAACCACGTCTGTCTGCAGTGTACCAGCCACCTTGCTACTCAGCTTTCGCACTTGGTACGAGGGCTTGATTATTGAACCCGGTGTAGCACAGCTCAAACCAACTTTGGAGGATGTAGTGCTCAAACAGGTTTTGCCCCCGAAGATGTCAGCGTGGTCTGCGGAGCCTCTTCCAGGCACACACCCCTATGAGAGCCGGGCGCCGGGCTGGGGGTTGATACCCAATTTTACCGGCGGTTGTCCGGCGGTGGGTTTCGGACCAACCACCTCCTGTAACCGAGACGGGCGCTCTAACCAGTAGGCCACGACTGCGGTCGTGGCTCACCACAACACAACAAGCGGAATGCTTGTTTCCTTTCCTGAGTTCCGTTCTGCTAGGATTCGGTGCCGCGGCGCCGGGAAGTCAGCGACTGCACGTGGCTACACCGTAAGGAGATTCAAAGTTAGTTGTGATCGGTTTCGTCGTGACTACAGACGCTTCGCACTGGCAGTATAGCAGTGACGGAGAGAACGCATCGTTAAACGCACCGCCCATGTTGTGCAGGTTGGTTACTGGCGCTTCAACTGGCGATAACTCTTGTATTTACTTAAGCGCATGTGCACACTCCTGCTGCCAGATGCTTTTTTCACTGCTGTTTTTCATTGTGTTGTTCTAAATCCTTACCCTTTTTTGTTTACTTGGACATGCGTTCCGGCCGTATGAACCGTGCATGCGATGCATGTGCTAGACACAAGTGTACGAAATGTCGAAAGAGGTTGTGAAACTGTTTGATGATTTCAAGCAAGAAAGAAAGCAGGATTTTAAGGAATTCAAACAAGGTCTGCAGCGAGAAAAGAATTAAAGAGCACTGCAGAATCTGCATTGAAGTAATGCGAAAGCACGGATGCTGGTGTTGGTTGTTTCTGGTGGCTTCTAGTTGCTTAATTCACTTTTTGTTTACCTATTTTAGTCTTTGGTACTTTCAAATTGCGCGCCAACCTCTTCCTATGCCCTTTTTCGGCTCTATTTCCGGTTTCATTACGTCACATCCTCGACGTCACATTAATTCCCTTCTTGTTTACCCATTTTAGTGTTTGGTATTTCAAATTGCGCGTCAATCTCTTCCTATAGCCTTTTTCGGCTCTACTTCCGGTTGAGTGACGTCACATCCTTGACGTTACATCCTTGACGTTACCCTAATTGACTGACTTAACTATTTTAGAATTTGGTACTTTCAAATTGCGCGCCAATTCCTTCCTATGCCTTTTTTTTGGCTCGACTTCAGGTTCAGTGACGTCACATCCTTGACGTCACCTTAATTGACTGATTCAAGTAACTTTTTAGTATTTGATACATCTTGACATAACCCTAATTGACTGACTTAATTAACTATTTTAGTATTTGGTATACATTCAAATGTGGCGCCAAAGCATTGGCTAATGAGACCATTTTCGCCTTTACTTTTATATTTTTTGCCTGTAATTAATTACCTGATTACTTATTGCTCTATTTATTTTTCGGGCACAACATTACATGATCCTCTATCGATTGACACCACTCATTAACCTCTACCACTTCTCAATTACAACTGCTGCTGACACGATTTTGCTGACGTAGTCTGCGAACGTGGCCTGCGGACAGAAATTTATAACATTGCGAAGTAATGCTTTCGCTATAATAAGGAAAGATACGCGAGAATGTAAGAGTAGTTGGACACATATAACTGGAAAGCTATAATGAAATGAAAACATTGGTTTTGACCGTGGAAAAAGAGGCCGAAGAAATAATATTGCGTGACTGATTCGCTTGCGAGAGAATAAGCGCTATCCCTTACACTCGCAGTAAAAAATGCTGATAAAATTAGACTTTGCCGAAACGAAGAGTACTGAAAATGTTCTAAAATAGAAATAACAAACGAACAACCAACTGAGCATCAATCTTTCTAGAAATAAGGAAGCAACTTTGCGTGCATGGTTTTCGGCGTTATTCTATAAAATTCTGACCACCGAGTCAGAAAAGCCGGTAACACCAGCACGCTAAACATTGCCATCCAGTTCGCATGTAGGTGAGAACAGGGTCTTTTTTTTTTTTTTTTTTTTTTTGATAAGACTAAGAAACAAATCCTTACAACAAAGGCGTTGGGGCACATGCGAAATGTTTCCAATTTTGTAAGCTGCCTTTCCCAGACGCCCCGCCATAGTGGGTATGCCTTAAAAAATGCCTAAAATTTGATACTGGGCCATGAATCGGAGATCGCACATCAACAAACACAATGAACAACAACAACTGCCACTTAACTGGAAATTGCGTGGCCGCAGTGGCGCACCACGCGTAATTTGGAAGTTGCGTACACGATTATATCGTCTTTTTGTTACCTGATATTTTGCCCTTCGCTATTATAAAATAATTACTAAAATAAAAATAAATGCGAAACACTTAAGACCAATTTGTATGCACATCTTATTACATAATACGTTTTGTGACGAAGAAATTGCAGCTTGCGAGGCTACGCAGCTGGCCCTCAAAGTCTGTTTTGCTAACGCACTCCGACCTGAGTGCGCCCTTTGGCAAGTGCGCTTATGTTACGCCGTTTAGCAGGGATAGAGTGCATTTTTCGTAAATGACACTCCCCGTAAGTGCACTTTATTTTCAATGCATCGGTTTCGGATTTCCCGCCAGGAAGTGAGTTTAAAGGGCCTTATCTGCTCCCAGCAGGAAACTGACTCATGTTATGAGCTGAAATGAATGTGATGTTATCAGCCAGCTGTTGGTTTTTCAATTGATCGGTTTCGAAATTCGCGCCAGGCGGTGATCATCACCGCCTGGCGCGAATTTCGAAACCGATCAATTGAAAAAATAACGCCTGGCTGATAACGTCACGTTCATTTTAGCCCATAACATAGGTTAATGTCCTGCTAGAAAAGCAGGAAGAGTGCATTAAATTGGATAGTCGACTACCTAGCAGATATCGCCCCTGACGTCGTGTCCCGTATGGCATACTCAAAAACCCGCCTATATGAACAAGTCAAATTTAAAACTTGTATGCAAGAAAATTTTTCTTTTTATTGCTCGTGAAGCCTAACATACTAATTACATTTTGCTCACGAGTGCGAATGGAACTTTTTTTTAGATTTCTAATTTTGCCATGTTACAGTAAATAAATGCATTTTATTTAATACGTTTCTATTCCTTAAATTACATCACTGCCACTCCACAGTGGTTACGGTACTCGGCTGCTGAACCCAGGGTTACAGGATCCAATCTCGGCGCCGGCTGCCGTTCTTAGATGAATGTGAAAAGTAAGAAAGCACGACCTCAGTGCGGTGCTCGGCGTCAGTGGACGTGAGAGAACACCGGTAGAATTTCCAGAGGCCTCGATTACGGCATCACTCACAGCCTGAACCATACCAAAGCAAACATTCCCCCGGTAAGAAAATGACCGTTTAACGCGGCCAACAAGAAACGAAAAGCAATTGGCTGGAACCATTCGTGGACGCGGCATGAAATGTTATGCCCGGCAAGCAGGTGCTTCTATCTGTCACCAGAATTTGTGACCCGTAGCAAATAAGGAAGACGAATTGACACTCTTGCTTGAGATGTTTCGCATAACATCATCCATTATCATCCTCACAGAGACATGGTGCATCGAATAATCACAGGTGTTCAATGCACCTGGTTATCGATGCTTTCATCGAAATTGTCCAGACGGACGAGGAGGTGGTACCTGTAATCTAATCAAAGAAAACGTTATCTGTAAAGCATTCAGTGAATCTTTGTAGCCGCTCCAGATTACCAAGCGCAATCACTCTGCGATTTGACAGGAATCTCTTCGTTGTCACAAAGCGACCGCCTCCCAAAAAAAAGCAGTCCGATTTGCTTAAGAACATATTTGGTTATGTATCATGTTGACTCTTTATTTAGGCGGAGATATAGTTCTCAACGTCTTTTTACCGAAGAACGCTCGATAAAGCTCTCTTGTGCCACAAATTCAAGAGGCTTTTGGAATTCTATATACGAACCACTCATCTTACACCAATAGTTTCATATAAATAGATGTCTTTATCAGAACTATTAGCACGAATTGAACAACCGTGAATGATGTGCACTGACCTCAGCGAAAACTTCGCAATAGCAGTGCTAGTTCGAAAATGTGATGTAAGAAGTCAGGCGGCAACCTGCACACATACATATAAGAAGTAACTCCTGCTACTCTTCAGTCGTTCCGTGATGCCTTAAGTGAACAAAATACAGAATTTTATTAACACTGCACACTGTAAGGATATAGCGTACTGTAAGTTTACTGAACCCCACCGGGGTGGCGCAGTGTTTACGGTGCTAGACTACTTTGCCCGAGGATGCGGGATCGCATCCCGGCCACGGTGGCCACTTTTGTTTCGTCTTATGGGGTTTAGCGTCCCAAAGCGACTCAGGCTATGAGAGACGCCGTAGTGGAGGACTACAGAAATTTCGGCCACCGGGGGTTCTTTAACATGCACTGACATCACACAGCACACGGGTGCCTTGCTTTTCGCCTCCATCGAAAAGCAGCCGCCACGGCCGTGATTCGATCCCGCATCCTTAGGCACAGTAGTTGAGCGCCCTAACCGTGCACTGCCTCACTAAAGCGGTGCCGGCGGCCGCTTCTGGGCGCAGGCGAAAAGCTAGGCGCCCAGGGGCTTTTGCACATACTGGTTCACTCTCAGCGCCTTCCATCACTAAATAATTATTTGAACATCAGCAAACCTTCCATAACTAGAAGTTCCCATAGCCTGAATCTCATCCCTTTCTTTTCCCGCACTGGGGCATTCAAACACAGCTTCTTTCCTCTGACCATTGAACTGTGGAGTTCGCTGCCTGGAAACGGCCGCTCGCTACCAATTGAAGACTTTTTGACAGCCATTGCTTCCTAGTGTCATTTTTTATTTTAATTTTTCTTTGATTTTATATGTTTGAATCTTCTTGATACACTTTTCTTTGTTCGCTCACTCCTGCCATAGCCTCATCGAGGCTGCAGTATGTACAAATGAATAAATAAATAAATAAATAAATAAATAAATAAATAAATAAATAAATAAATAAATAAATAAATAAATAAATAAATAAATAAATAAATAAATAAATAAATAAATAAATAAATAAATAAAATAAGAAAATTATAACGAGTAAACAAAGACGTAAGATAGAGGAAGAAGTGAAGAGGTAGAGAGAGGGGAAAGAACAGAAGAAGGAGGAAAGATCTCACCATTTTTTCGGTCACTGGCTACAAATCTTACAATGTTCACCTCCTGCGTGCGTTATGATGTCTCCCTTTATATTCGGTGCTTCAACTTTTCGTTTGATCCACTCTTGCCTAGCAATCATTATATTTTTGTCGATGTAAAATTACATCGCTAAAAATCTCTCTGCACCATAATTCCTTTCCGATGCCTCTGTGTGGGTATGTGCAATCAGTTTAGAGGACAAAAAAAAACAACAACTATGCTCGTAAGCGGAGCTAACTGCAATCTTGAAATTTTTGAAATAAGACTTCGGAAAAAAATACGACAGGCCTTGCTTGAACATTGTGCTACTTATTTGATAAGTAATTGACAACCTGAATATTTATTTTACTTTTATTTGAGTAGTATCGAATAAGCGCTGTTGATTTGCACGACGAATAGAATGGAATTGGAATTATATTCGATTCGCGATTCGAAATAATTAAATACTCGCAAAGCCCAACAGGAATCTATAAAAGAAGACTTCCTACAGACTGTTCCCCGATGCCATCAGCGTTTCTCACCTCATTCGTCGCATTCCTACTACGTTTTGACACCTTACTATCATTTTCCCTCAATGCAGAGAGTCTATTGACCACCCTTCTTGGTACCTTCCTCGCCTTCCGATTTCCCCTTTTTCAGCGAATTGAGTACATGCAGTGTGCAATTGCTTTAAGGCCGGTACGTACATACGTGCACAACGTCACGGGCAGCAATTCGCAATGAGCGCCGCTTGAACTCCCAACCGCACTGACGTTGCGCGGGCGTCACGTACTGTGATGATATAGATGGTGCACGCTGCTGGGATCATGTATGCTGCGGAGGGCAAACATAGCTCGGAAAGGCAAGTTGTGCCGTGCAGCCAGACTTTGCCCTTGCTTCGGCGAGCGAGTTCATGGCAGTGTGAAGGCCGAGGCGGTGATACCACAGGCTGTCAACGCACTGTGGTCAGATGTGCTTTCCTGTGGAGAGGAGCGAGAGAAGGTGTTGCGCTACTCTTTAGACACGCTGCACCAGCTAGGGGCTTCGGCGCGCAAGAGAATCGGGAAAGCGAAAAAAGGTGAACGTTTCGCAGCTCTAAACAGGGTCTACGAAGCTGAATAATGGATACGTGCGTACGCACGGTAGTGACTGCCGTCGCCCCCGCTAGCGTAGAAAACGCCGTCGCCCCCACTGAATGCGTAATTCGCGTGTCTGGACTGCCGGCGAGCTCTGTCGCCGCGCTGCTGGAGGACAAACGGATGCCGCTACAACAACGACACCGTTGCTTTCCCCCTCCTTGAGTCACTTTCCGCCGAAGTGCCAGCTTTATGCGCGCCTACGTACACACACGAGTACACTATTAGAAGTAATTGAGATAGTTTGCTTGTGAAATGGCGTGCTGTCTGAATCCGTAATTATGTCGGAGCATTCGAGAAGCAAGGGGAATACAGGCTTCGGTTGCCGCCGTCGTATTCGCTTTGTTAGTGCTGCAATAATTTGAAGCCCATCTTCAATTTCAGGTGAACGTACCACTGAAACATTATGAAGGCAGCATCTTATATTTCATAGAGAAGCACGTGGAGCACGCTTCTCTTTTATTTCCGAAAAGCTGGAGGACGGACGTCTTTGGTGCTCACTTAGCTACTGCCTTCTTGCCCAAATGGGCATGAAATCAGAGAATAAATTAATTATCGAGCTGATATGAATGCATACCTATAGGCGTCAAAATTGAGTTTGTTGTCAACTCTTTGTATATAGCATTAAATTTTGAACATTTGATTGACGAATAATGTGGATCGAGTGAAATCCTCACGGGAGTCAGGCATTGCATTTGACGGACATTTAGAGTGCATTGAGAAGGGTATCTTCCGGCAAGTACCCTCGAACATACCTTCTTATCAAATGTGCAGTCATGAGCAATATGAGTGAGAACAAACATTTTGCACAAAATTGCGAGCATTATCAGTCTCATATTGCTTGTGACTGTACATCAAATATAAGAGCACAAACCAATCAGATAAGCAAACCAAAAGAAACGCGGGCATGACAATAGACACACAATGTGCAAGGAGAAATGGTCTAGTAGGCTATATTATTTGCAAACAATATCAGCCTTACTGGAAATAATTATATGACGCTGACAGGTTGTTTGAGACGTGCGCTCTCATGACCCAACCAACTTTTATATTAGACAATAAGCGACGCTAAGTGATTCAGTACCAATATTATATATGAACTAGACAACAGTCAATAACAATTGCCAGAATATGAGAGCATGTTTCGAAGATTTTTATAATGATTTGCACTCGGAACAGAGCATGACCTGCTTCGTGCGGTAAGTGATGAAGCTGCAAGAGGGTGCTTCGTCTGATCTTATCTGATGGATCATAGAGGTTGGAACACGCATGGCACATTAAAGCCAAAGGCGTGTCCAAAGCTGTTCTCGGAAGATGCATTAAAGCGCATCGTGTATATACAGGGACGGACAGAAGTAAACGGAGCGCCCAGCCGAAGAAAAAACTGAGGGTAAGCGCCGCCTAGCCGAGCCGGCCGAAAGCAGGAAATCGTGACACGCATCTGCACCACCCCATGACGGCGTGACCCTCCCTTTGCTCCGTATGCCTTGTTACTGTACAGACATCACTGTCGTGATAATGAAAATCGCGATCGTATGGTAGTGCTCTTCGAAACAAGCGGACAAATATTTAAGGTGCGCGGACCACTGCCTTGATAGCAGAGCCCGCGTTCGCTGCGCTACATTTAAGCTGCTTCATTCAGACAACAGTAGAGGCATTTAAGCCGCAGACGGCAGCGTGTTTTGTGTTTTGAAATTTTGTTGCTGCCGGAATTCATTTTTTTGTCGACGAAATGTACTCGAACTCGACGTGCCGGCACAGATTCGGGTTCGTTCATTACAGTTACTGTTAACGATTGGACATTAATACGACCATGGGGCGGAAAGTACCTGTATACAAAATATTTTCCGCAGAAGGGGTCCGCATAAAAGTAAGTTCGATAAGGAGTTAATCGACAACTACTTAACTACTTATCGGTATATTAATTCTTAGCTATGGTGAACTCAGTGATGACTACCAAATTAATGTGGCCCCCCGAAAATTTGGTAAACTGGAGCCTCAAAATTTGACATCGTCCGAACTTCAAATTTGATGTACAATCTGATTTGACAATGACCAGATCAGTGGTGCCCTCGATGTTTAGAGGGGCTACACGCAAATATGGACCAATAGACTCCCAAATTGAACAAACCCGATTTGCGGCGGCACCTCGCATATTTCGAGCAGGTCGACAGCGAGATACAAATGAGTGGCGGCGCCAACAAAATGTTCAAAACACGCGCGCCATCTGCAGTAGAAGTGCATCTAGCGCTTTCTGAACTAAGTAGCTGTATTAGCGCCGCCCCGCGGACTAAAATGTATCAAGGCAGCGGTCCGCGCATATAAAATGCCCTCTCGCTTTGAAGAGTGCGTCCATCCGATCATGATCTTCAATATCGCGACAGTGACGCCGGGACAGTGACAACGTATGCGGAACAAAGGGAGGGTCGCGCCAGCGTGGGGCGGACAAATGCGCGTGCCCATTTTCTGCTTTCGGCTGGCTCACCAAGGCGGCGCTGCCCCTCAGTTTTTTCTTCGGCTGGGCTCTTTGTTTATTTCTGTGGCACCTGTACGTACGTACACCATGTAATTTCACCCTGGTTTCTAGTTCGCACGCTTGCGTCTGCTCTTGTGATCTAAACCTTGCTTCTGATAACTGCTTCTGATAACTTGCTGATAACCAAGCAACGATCCAAGTGGGAAATTCAAGCCTTTGCACAAAAAGGTGGAACGACAAATGCTAAGGTACAGACCCAGCATGCTTGCTGGGCTTTCTGTGAAGCTGTGTGTGTCTGTACCTAAAGGGATTTTGATGAATGTGAAATACCACTACCATTTTATCAGAGACGGAAAAAATTGTATACTATCTTCTCCAAATCAGCTGCAGGCTTACTTCGGATTATCTATATAAATAAGCACCCTTTTTTTTTTTCAAAGGCTTGCCATGTGGCATAGAATGAGGCTTTCTTTTAAATTAAAGGAAGTCATGCAGTCTATTTTCTTCAAGAAACCGGAGCAAGCTCCCGCTCTTAATATTGTCCATTAGTCACGAGTGTAAATGTCCCTCCTTTGTAGCCGACAGTCCAACTTCTTGTAGTCGTCTTATTCTTGACGGCTGCATTCCTGGGCACGCCCATAAAAGGTGGCGAAGATCCACCTCGGCAGCTGGCCTTGTACACAATTAGAGCATGTGCTCTGCACTGCATCCACTTCAGAGCCCCATCGGCACGTCACCGACGGAGTAAGGGCCGCTCCAGCCCTAAACCTTGTAAGGGACACCTCCTCCACTGTCGTACTCAAAGAGTACTCACAGAGTTAAGAAAGACAACTATATGCTACTTCAGAAGACCACATATCTCGGTAGAGAAAAGGTGGCGAGTATAATGTTCGGCCGTCATAACTGCCATACACTTAATTGAGACGTTTTCTGCAAGCATTCCTCAGTACTCTAGTTCACTTTAGAAGCTCCAAAAGGTTCAATGAAATATGAATTGAGCTTAAGAATATTCGATTTGTTGTCGATTCATAAAAGAATTGCCCTCTCTTGCAAAACAAACGTCTGTTTTCTGTATTTATTGAACTACGTGCCTGGATGCTTTAGTGGCGCTCAGTTTGAACAATATTCACTTTTCAAAATGCTTGCCAACGCCACTACATCCCCAACGCACAAGGTTGTGTAGTATTCTTCATATTTTTTCAAAATATGAAAGCTTTTATGTTCCAAAACCGAGCTAACAATTAAATGCAGAAATACGTCAATGTTCTTGCTACACACCTCTCCGCAGAGAAAAATTGCGATGAACTGAAATTATCACGTGTTTCCATTATATAATGTGGAAAATGTTAACGTTTTCTTGGAAGAGTACAGCCGGATAACACTGATACTGTAGCTTTATTGTGTCTACGCAGGCAGACGTGAAGTTCGGTTAAAAAGCAGCGCAAGAAAGTTTAGGGAAATTCGTCATTGCGTGTTGCAACAAGCACTGGTCATTAGGCCTGAAAGTGTCACACTCCAGGAAATTTCTTTCGCAGTTAAAGGCGCAACGCAACACTTATCGGAGTACCCCTCGTGAAGGAAGGATAGGAGACCCCCTCACGGTAGCAGGCACATGCCCTTGTTCTCTAATCTTGTACTTCATATGACGTGACTGTGTGTAGTCCAACGGACTTTTAGCCTACTTGCCACCTGTGACCTTTACTTCCTGGCAACGGGTTAACAATTAAATCTGAGGCTTTGAGGCATACAGGTGCGTTCGTGAAATTTTACGCATTTTCTTAGTTAAAGAAATTTAAAAGTGCCACAGAGACGCTGGAGTGATTCTAGGCAGCGTTCAGTAAATAGCTTGATAGCAAACTGTGCATGTAGCCTTTGGTTATCGTGGCAAATATGGGCAAATATAAAGCAGCGTTCCTCTTGAAGCTTGAAACAATGCCCCGCGTATTTCCTATAACTCGACTGCTTGTATTAGATTAAGGCTACGCTGCTGGCAGTCCCCCTTGACCGCTTACCACTTCAGGCAGTCCTAAATTGTGTCTACATTGCGTCCTCGTTCGCGGACGTTAAGGGCACTATTTTAAAATGACGATACAGTTTTCTTTTTTTCGGTCCTTAGAAAGCGGTGGTCCAATATCATTCACTAATTCATACAAGCCAAGCTCACCCGTTACGACTCACGTCTAAAGTAACAAAAACGTAATTGAATAAATAAGCAAGAACACATCTGTGCAGCGGATGAATAACATCGCCCATTTAGCGTGCCGGAATCGTTTGAAGAAGAAACCAAATGAGCAAATCATAAAGTCAAGGGGTTTAACGTCCCGAAAAGACGTAGGTTCTGTTAGAGATGCCATAGGTGAGTGCTCTGAATTATTGAACGACTTGGGGCTCTATACGCTAACGCCGAAGACTACACAGGCGTTTCTGTTTTTCGCTTCCGTCGGAGTACCTCCGCCGCGGGCGAGAACCCGGGATCAGCAGGCTAACACCAAATCCACTGAGGCCCCACGGCGGTCGGAGAAGGAAAGAAGGGAATAAGACCGTGTTTGCCTACTGTTTCTTCGAGCATAACCACATATACGTTTTCATTCTTGTTTTTCTTTTTGGGACGTCGCATATATTGGCATTGTTTGCTATGGAAGAGGCACGCTATAAAACGCGCCCCGTTGTCTTTGGTCTTTGATTCTCCGTCGGCGAATAAAGCAGAATCTCCAAGGGCTTTACTTATTCACGCAGTTCCAGTCTTGGATGACGAAGTCGCGCATTGAGCAAGCCTACTCTTGGTTCCTGAAGAGAGCAGAGAGGAGGTGGCGCCATCCAGAAAGCGATTCTGGCACTACATATTTGTACGTGGACATCAGCGGGAAACTTAAGTGAGTAGATCGCGTCTGGCGCAGCAGGAGTCGGGTTTCATATTACCAATCCAAAAGCGAAAATAATAAGCTAGCGGTATAATTGAAGCCTATGCGAAAAGATACTATAAAAATACAAAACATCCCATCACACTAGATGCGCATGTCTTGTCCTATATCGAATGGCGTGCAAAATGATGACACATACAAATAAAAAGATCTAAACGACAGGACTACTTAAATTTTTTTGCTTTCAAACGTTAGTCGTAGTTGCTTGTTAAAATTGGCCAAATTCAGAAAGGAATAAGTCGTTCCCGCTCGTAACGAAGTTGATGGTCACACGGTTTCCTTTTGTATTAACCGAAGGTCGGGTTTCGTCTGTGATGGCAAAAAAGAGGGCACAGTTTTTTTTTTTGTTTTTTTTTTTTTTTTTGCTTTCTCGCGTGCACCTGTTTCTTCCGAGCAGATGCTGGCAAGCCGTTTTTTAGGAGTCCAGCTTTGTTTGGTTGGTTTGGTGGGTTTAACGTCCCAAAGCAACTCACGCTATGAAAGACGCCGTAGTGGAAGACTCCGGAAATTTCGACCACCTGGGGTTCTTTAACGTGCACTGACATCGCACAGCACAGCACATGGGCGCCTTGCTTTTTGCCTCCATCGAAAAGCGGCCGCCGAGGCCGGGATTCGATCCCGTGTCCTTGGGAGCAGTAGTCAAGCGCCGTAACCACTGCGCCACCCCGGCGGGGTAAGTCCAGCTTTGTCATGTGCTTCTGACCGATGCTCTTTCTGGTGAGCAGCCGCTTTATGAACGCGATAATAGCGATTTTGCCGTTCATGACATTTAGTGCATGCTGTAGGTCGCCATCTACGCCATGGGCTCTCCATTAAGGAAGCAACAACGAAGCGCCTTTGCGCGCAGGATCTACTATATGTCTGTTGTCTCTTCACGGCCTCCGCGCGCGTGTCCGAATGTGCAGGCGTCGCACGCCATGGACCAAGTTGGCCAGCAAAGCATACAGAATGAGTATGACTAGTATTTGAACCCCCCAAAATAGGTTGAACACCAAAGGTAGAAAACTCCTGGCCTTGTGTAGCAGTTTGCCTTTCAACCCTGCTCCTTCCTGGAACTTATCACGCTTGCTTTTGCCTTTGCACTGGGTACTGAGCCCAGTCTTGAAGACTATAGGGGTGCGCTTGGGCGGCGGTTAATTTCAGTTTCCATTCCTCCTTTTTTCATTCTTTTTGACGGGGCAGCTTCAACTTCACCTTTTATTCCTTAATGAGGGAGTTGACATTCTGTTTAACAGGGGAGGGGGGAAGATTGCAAGGCTTAAAAGGTTCTCTTCGGTCTCCACGCATCTTTAGACTGCGGCGGCGAGTCTGCAGGTCCCCATTCCTTATAATCGAATGGTGCGGCCATATAGTTCTTCTTTTTATCTGAGCCGCTGTGCCATAGCCCTGACAAATTTTTGATGGTAGCTCCATCCTCGTTTGTGATAAGCGAAGGTTCATAACAACCGCGTCCGTTATGGCCAAGATCGATTGTACATGCCACCAGAGCAGAAGCGAAACCGTATTCATGAAGGTAAAAGCGGTTTCCTATTTCCCCGAGCCCACTGCGTTCTAGGCTGACCGCAAGCAGTCAAGCTGCCATTTCAGTTTCATAGGTGGTGCTCAGAACTCTGACATGTCAGCTGGGAAACTTCCCGTAGCGTCCCTGTAATCCTAAAGGATTGATCCGCGTTGGTCGAAATGCGGGTGTTTACAAATTACCACGACCCACTTTTGAATAACACGAAATTGCGTCCAAGGAGATGACTGATAAATGCACAGCTACCTAGAAGCAAAATCTGATAATAGAAACAATTCTTTCTGATGGTAATGGGGGTAGCTTTTATTAGCCGCCTTCATATGGCGTCGCCACCGTGAGCATGTATGAAGCGCTGGCTGTAGAAGCGCCAGAAAAGAGATATTAGATAGGTAACATTAGTAGCGCAGCAAAAATATCAATGATGATAATACAAATGGCATGTGTGGGCATTCTAATTCTAGAGCCAGCTATAGCATAATTTCCGCGCACCGAAGCAGCCAGAACTGACTTCAGAGCAAGGGGAGAGGGGCCGGAATTCCCACGAGGCTCTTTGACTGATCTGCTTGCGAGGAGGGGCTCACACATTTCTGTACCCTGTGGTAAAGTGTCGGCGAGAGCACAGAAAGTCTGCATGTGATAAGAGGGGTGGGGGGGGGGGGGGGGGGGGAGTGGTTTTTTGCGGGGTCAGATTTCCGGAGAGGGGACTGTCTGTCTGTAAGTTCCGGTGTATGCACGCCAGCTTCAATTCGATTGCCCCGCCGTGGTGGTACAGTGGTAAGACGCCTGATTACTGTTCCGGAGTTCCCGGGTTCGATCCTGACCGCTGGCGGCTGCGTTTCAATGGAGGCGAAACGAAGAGCCAGCCGTCCGTGTGCTGTGCGATTTCAGTGCACGTTAAAGATCCCCAGGTGGTGGAAATTACTCCGGAGCCCTCCACTACGGCACCCTTTCTCTCTTTTTTTCTTTCACTCCCACCTTCCTGCCTGTGTCCACAGAGTAACTGTGACAGATACTGCGCCTTACATTTCCTGTGAACCAATTGTTATATTATTATTATTCATTTCGACAGAGTGTGTTTTGAGGTGGGGAGGGTACATGCGGCAGTATACTCACGGCGCCCGCATGAATACGTACTTAAAACATGCTTCGGAATCTGGGCCGGACACTTAACTGCGGTCGAGACAAGCTGGTACTTTTGTTCGCAGGGAAAGGCGCGAACGAGCTTGTTCCCATGGATCGCCGTGTGTGCTGGAACTCAAACGATGTGGTAGCAGCAAGAGGCAAATGAACGATGCTGTGAGTTGTGCTGCTACGTGGATTAGCCGACCTTGTTTGAAATTAACGCAATACCATTGAAGACGGGGACGAGAAAGGACACGGACAAGCCCTAACTTCCAACTCTTCTATTAGAAGGACCTGTTGTCATATGTAGACACACAAATGATTATAAACAGAAGGTTGATAGCAACCAAAATTATATCGCGTGCCAAAGCTACTGCATCTATTTTTGGAGGCGAAAAGCAAGACGCCCGTGTGCTGTGCGATCTCTGTGGACGTTAAAAAACCCCAGCTGGTCGAAATTTGCGAAGCCCACCGCTGCTCGTCTCTCATAGCCCGAGTCACTTTTGGACGTTAAACCCCATAAACCAAACCAAACCAAACCAAACAAAACCAAACGAAACCAAACCGCGTCTCTTTTGGCGTGGTAGCTATTCATGGCATGCTGACACAGTCCAAACATATCCTATCAATGTCTAACGCCTCTAATACCTCAGTGGCCAACCCCCTTGAAGTCACAGTCGCCGTAATGTACCCGCAGTGTTTCCTTGTTTCCCGCTTCTGACAGACGTTCCTCGCGTCCTCACGCAGTCGCTTATTCATACAACGTCCGCTCTGCGCAAAGTAGTAGCGGCCAACCAGGAAAACCTATTATCCCCGTAGCAGGTGTCGGTTAAAGCCAGAATTTGAGTGACCGCTACTGAAATTTCATACTGGCTTCGCAGCTCTTAAAAATTTTGGGAGTGATAAATTTCAGGGGGAACGGAGGGGGGGGGGGGGATTAAATGGCGTGCATGAGCAGTCCCTGAAATCGGGAGCAAACGTAAAAAAGTCGAGTTGGGCCGGGCTCACGCATTAGGAATATAATGTCGTGGGCCGCTCCAGACATTGCACGTCGGGCTAAAACACTTCTTCAGTGCTTCCGCACTAAGTACTTTTTGTGCCGCAGTAATATTTTTATCAACAAAGTCAGCTTCACTTTATTTCTTTTGTCTTTATTTTTCTTCCCTCTCTCTTATTCATTCTCTGCAGTGTTAAAAAATAACACGGGTATTAAAGTTGGGTTGTGAAGAGCATGAGAAAAGAAAGAAGAGAAAGAGTCCGGTAAATAAGAAAAATAATACACAAGGGTAGACAACTGGGCAGTTACTGTCGGGTCATCTTAAAAAACAGCGCAAAGATCGGTACAAGAAAACGTGGATGTGTGTTTGTGCATGGAAGCCGCCTCTTTGTCATCTGGATCTTGGAGGCACATCAAATGAAGCGGACTTGTTGAAGTACTTGCCTGAAGAGGCTTGTGCGTGTTTTCTATGTCCCCAACAAAAAGTGAAAGGAACCTTTCGAAATAATCGCTCTGCTAACGTATTAGTTTGGCTAACTTACTCAGCGTTACGTCGAGTGAGAACAGCGCTTCCCAGATGAACGTACGCGGAGACAACACTAAATACGAAAATGGAAAACTTTTAAGAAACCTTAACAAGAAGTGCTTAAAAAACTCAGTGCTCTATCTTGTTTGTCTTGTTCGTTTTAGTCGCTGTATGTAGCATTGTTTCCTCTTGGCATAATTTTTCATCATGGAAGATGTCATGCCCCTCACACGAGGCTTGGAAGAGAAGACGGGGGTAAAAATTACTCGCAATCAACTCAACGGTACGGAGGAAAGGCGATTGTATTTTTTGTTCACTCGCCCCTATCGAGCCCTTGGCTATAGTGGCCCTACCTTTTTCGGGCTGCATTTCTCTTTAAGACAATAAGCGTTTGCTGCTACCATTGCTATTCACTGGCCCTCCTATTGCAATGCTGATTCTATTCCAGTGGGATATTATATAAATTCTGATTTCACTATAATTTAGTAATATATTCCAGTGCGGGTTCTACTCCAGACATTCTATGTGGATTTTCCGTGTACAGTCGTAATTGCTTATTTTGTCCATGTTTCTTCAGTAAATCTTAGTACGGCTTCTATCTCCTGTACCCTAGACGAGAAGAGGCGGTTTCTTTCTCCACATCCGCAGTTAACAAATGGATCTTCGCACCTACGACGACGGAAAGATAGAAAGTAAAATCATGAGAGCACTTTAATACTTTTGAAAAATTGGCTGCGTAGATCAGGGCCTAAAGAAAAGCAAACATTGTTTTTTTTTTAATTAATCCTGGATGGTGTTCCTAATGCAACATTAGCTAACCTATATGGAGCCGAACAATTTTCTGCTAACTTAGTAGTTTCACTGCAGCAGTTGGACCTCAGGAAGTGTAGCAGTAGGATTGTAGCCTTTTCTTGTATCGTGCTAATCCCCGCCGGATAAACAACTTTTGGGTAAACTTATTACGAAATTAGCGGCTCATGCAGAAGCTGCACAAAGAGTTGCGGTCCTTATTTCTATGTCAATTGTATTGTGATCGCGCTTCATAAAGACAACGACGTGAGCTTGGCTATGGCAGTAGTTTCTCTAGACGGATTTGTTGTAGATAAGATTTAGCCTTTCGGAGCCAGAGTCGAAGGTGGAGACAGTCATTGAAATAGCTTGTACAGTTTCCTTCCGTGCATGGCCATTCGTATGCAAATTCAGCGGACTGCAGTTCGTAACTCAAATGACGGGTAACTTGAACGATAAAGTTTTATTCTGGCTTTCGACAGTCCTATCTAAAGGCTCTATTCTAAGTTTCCTTTCCTACTATCTCAGGAGGAATTTAGCTTTCAGGAAAGCATTCGTTGATTGTGATGAGGTCCTCTCGCCATGCTTTTGAGTGAGCTTCCGTGAGCCCATAACCAACAAGCGGGAGAGTACAAAGCGAAGGGATGTTAGTTCGCTTTTTCGCTCAGGTGAAAATATCAGCTGCGAGGCAGTGCGCAGTATTTCAGTTGGCTTTCAGGGCCTACTAGTCTCTAAGGTGGCAACTGAAGGAGCCAATTCGCAGACACTAAGCTATGGTCGAGTGCATTCAACCTCGCTGTACGAGGAGGTCACGACTTCGGATATTGGGCGCTCTTCTTCCCGCAGATTTAAAAAGGCGCTACGGAGCCGACCTTTTCTGCAGCATGCTAGTCCGTCTGCACGCGTTGAAACCGTAACAAAAGCCCGCGCCTAATTTAAGATAAGTTCCAAGGCGAAGTGGTCAGGGCCTTGCAGAGCGTACGAGGCTAGGTCTCCGGTTTTGAGATCCGTTTATTCACACAGGAAATTATTCGTTGGTCGGATGCATAGAAGGCGCCGCTCCCTGGGCAATCTCGGCGTGTTCGATACCTTGAGCGCACGTTCCGACGATGAAGGACCTCCAGTATACGCAAACTCTGCTTCGAGTGGCGGTTATATGCGGGCTGATCAACCTGGACAAGGCTGCGGCGTCGGTGTTCGTAGTGCAAGTTCCAGTACGTGAAGGTAATTCGCCAGATCCTTGTTATTTATTTTCTTCGCTGCGGGTGTCTCGTTACTAAAAATCTGGCATATTCTTAAAAAACGCACTGCTTACTCCAGCAAAGTAGGACGCGACCTGTGCTCCACATATAGCCACTGTCTCTGAAAGGTATCCCGCTCCAAGGGTGACAAGAAGTACTTCAGGACTGTATCTCTATTGTGAAATATAGGTTTGTCAGTGAAACTATGTTTAGAAATTCTTCTCTAAAAGGTTTAAGGGAAAAAATTAAATCCAGGATGAAGCTGTGTGTGCAAAGATTAAGGCTATGACTGCAATGCGCTAGAAAGATATAAGTGCTTTCCAATGAGCCTAGCTGTCCACTGTTCTGCAGGGCTTACTTATTGAGGCAACTGACAGGCCCTTTCATGGAACGTGATGCCATGTCACAAACTAAGAAGGCACATTGCGAAAACATTAAAATAAATACTGCTGTAATCACAAGGTTGGAGGTAGGGAGGACTCGTCGTCAATATTTCATTCACTTCACTTTATCCCTCTAAATATTGAACCTCAGAGTACTACGTAAGATGTGGGACTGCGGGAAGACAGCTATAATAATTCCGTTCTGAATTTCATTACAAATAATCAAAAAAGAAGCCACGTTTATCTGCAAGCGATGCAGCCACTTCGTGAGAAAAACCGTTCTAGGCTGCTGTATTGCGGGGAAACTAGCATCTGGTCCCACACTGTGGCACGACAAATCTTCGTTTGCAGCATTGGTTGTACATTTTGCTTTTACGCGATAGCGTATTGCAATCGTTTGGCTGAAAAGTCTTCGCTGTACTCCAGAATTAGGATATCGCGTAATTAAAGTGTCGAAAAAATTAAAAAAAAGACGCATGATTTCTTAGCAAACATTTGATGCAACAATTCTTTGTGCAGCGTTCAGGATACACTTCATACCATTTATCTTCCCATTTAGCATCCATCTGCTGGTGAAGCTGAAGGATCGTTTGTAATAAGGATTCGAACCGAGGACTTATGATACATCCAGCCGTATGACTTTAATTGTGGGTGTAGGTGTCCGCCGAGTATTGAGACAGATTTTGCGCTGTCTTTTCTTCAAAATCCAACTCAAACAAAACAAACATAAAAAAACAAGGGATCGCCTTCTATTTATTTTTATTTATTTATTATACCATCAGGGCAAAGCTATACAGAGGGGAGTGGGTAATAGATAAAATACTGACAATACAAAGCAAGAAGAGAATAAGCCACCAAAACATGCATAACAATTGGAATAAGGGATCAAACATATAACAGACACTAAACAATATATTAGACAACAAGAACAGTAACAGCAGAACGAAAGAATGCAGGTTCAGAAATTGTAGCTATTGAAGAAGGAAGGTGGTTCTAGTCATATGACGTGCGGGGAATAAAAGAATCAAAAAAGTTTTAGTTTTGCATTTAGAAATGCCTACTGTATGTAGTAATCAGCGCGGCGTGAAATATATGAAGGCGGAAAAAGTAACTCGTTCCGAATAGACTCATGATGAAACACTTTGTGAGACACAGGCGTGCAATTTTTCGTCGTGATGCAAGTAAAGTTAGGCACAATGTTTTCTTCATGGCGGTTGCACTTGATGTGCGCTGAAAGTCAGAGAGAATAAAGCGCGCTGATTTATTTTGTGTCATTTCCAGTAGGTCAATCAAATTATTTAGACCAGGGTCCCAGATTGATGAACCATATTCTAGCTGTGAGCGTACTAGTGTAGAGTATAATAAAAGTTTATGTTAGTTGGCGGTGTGTAAAAGTTTCGTTTCAGGTATCCCAGCGTGCGATTGGCTTTGTTACTAATATTCTGAATGTGTGCGTTCCAGCTAAGGTTAGACGTAATATGAATTCCCAGGTATTTATATGTTGTAAATGATTCAAGTAACACGCCGTTTAGAGTATATGAGGGAAGATTATTGCTGACACGAGAAATGCGTATAAGTGTGCACTTGTAAGCATTGAACTTCATATTTCAGGTTTGACACCGTGACGATATTGCCTTAAGGTCAGACTGAATCATGTGCTTGTCCCTATCATTTGTTATTTCCCTAAAAAGAATGCAATCATCAGCAAGAAGATGGACAGAAGAAATAATACCGGGTAAATAGTTGATAAAAATAAGGAAAAGCAGGGGCCCCAAGATGGTGCCTTGGGGTACGCCGGAAAGAACAGGGTTAAAGATCGAATTAACGTTGTTGACGGCAACGAAACGAATTGCTGACGGTGAGTAAGAACTTCGAGCCATTTGAGAATATTAGTATCTAATCCTATCGTGCGCAGTTTTGCTAACAAAATATGATGAGAAACTTTATCAAATGGCTTTGCTAAATCAAGGAAAATACAGTCTGCAATAGAGCGACGGTCCAAAATTGCGTGAAGTTTGTGTGTGAATAAAAGTAGCTGTGTTTCGCATGAACAGGACTTTCTGAAATCTTGCTGAGAGGGATGAAAAGCGAGTTAGATTCAAGGTAGGTGATAATATGTGAAAAGAGTATGTGCTGAAAGATTTGCATGGAATGCTGGCAATAGATATGGGTCGGTAGTTAAAAGGCGAGTGTTTATTAACAGATTTGTACACAGGAACCACCTTGTTTATCTTCCAGTCGTCCTGTATATCACCGTTGTCCAATGATTGCTGAAATATTTTAGTTAGGGCAAGAGATGAGTTCATTTTAGTACTTTTCAGGAATTTAGCAGTTATGCGGTCAACACCAGCAGTAGAAGATGTCCTAAGGTTGTCAATTATTTTAACAATACCGTCAGGATGGATGACTACAGGATACTTTGGGAGGTATTTGTAATGAAGCATTTCAGGCAAATTCGTAGATTCAGTACATGAAAAGAAGCTAGAAAATACATCATTCAGTACATTTGCACAGTATTAGATATAGGTTCGTCACTCAGGTTCGTTAATACTAACTTAGATGTTTTGGAGGGGTTATTGGTGTTCCAAAAGTTTCTCGGATTAGTAAGCAACATACCCGTTAGTGTGACTTTCAGATAATTTGTTTTAGCACTCTTGACAGCAGAATTATAGATGTAAGCCGCAGAGCGGTAACGGAACCATTGATGTTAAGTGCAAGATTTTTTAGCTGACTTGAAGAAACATTTCTTATGGTTAGACAAGCGTTTAAGATGTGCATTATATACCAAGGTGCATGTAGATGATAAGATGTCACGCCAGTGGGTATGAAGCGGGTGGTGAGATCGAAAATTTTGTTCTTGAATACAAGCCAGTTTGGTTCACTAATTGCGTGTCGAATTCGTTGGAAAGCGTTTCCAGCTACTTCACGAATGATTTTGTTGAAATCAGCGCAACGATACATGCGTACATGCGTCAATTCTACCTGTGCATTAAAACTTAATCAGTTCGTTTGCGCCCATTTATTCTCTGGTCGCTCTACGGTCACGCGACAAATACCGCAAAAAAAAAAAACAAAAACCCGCAGATTATGCACCTTTTGTTGTACCTTCGATCAGCATAAGAACCATAGAAACGGTAATATGTGTGCGTGTGATCTTAAGTCGAACGCACGGTAGGCAATGCTCTCAGACCACGTTCACCTGCACTACTGTCCGAAGATCTATTCGTGCAGGAAATGACACAAGAGCTGCCGCTATTTACCTTGAGCCGTTACACTGAGCTGCTAAGCGTGATGTAGTAGAAACAGCAGCGAACTTGTCAAGTAGCACCCTTTACTCAGTTCTCACTTTCTCGAGTTTCAACAAATGACTGTCACCGTCAGCCCAATAGAAATTGTTCAGACGTCGCGTAGATCTCTACAAACTCACGCAGTGTTACTTTCCAGATTATTTTCTTATTTAAGGTCGCTCACAACATGACGAACGCACGAAATATCTACGTAGCACATACTCTGATCCAGGAGGGTAAGTATGGTATACACGGTATATGGGGTTTAAGTACCCTAAGCGAAATCGGGTATGAAGGATTCAAAATCAGCAGAATAAGATGACGCGCATTTGAATAAAAGTTTTAAAGCATATTAAAATAGCTCCGCAATCTGAGCCCAATTTTCGTGCCAAGCTCGTGAAAACGATTGCATATGCGCTTATGCACCTCTGTTTATAAAGCCAAGAAAGCACTGACCTGCATATCTGCATTAACCTGTGAATGACCTTGACTAAGGCGTCAAACGACTGTGTTGTCGAGCAGAATAAAACAAGTTGGCAGCGCACTAGGCGAACTTACAAAGAACTAAATCATCGAGTTCTTATTCGAAGAAGCTGCAGTATGACTTAAGTTACCGGTAGTTTTCTTTGTTCTTTAAAGTCAAGGTGCTAAATCGAGAAGCATAAAGACAACCAAAAGGTTCGTCATATGAAAAAGATGTTTCCAGTCGCTCATGCCGTCGCCCTCCTTGCATGCGCTATAGCAGTAGGCTCGCGAGTTGATGAGAGTGGACGACTAGTAATTACCATACCTGACTGCTTTCATTTACTTTGATCAGTCGCTGTACAGTCGCCCACTGTAGCTGCGTTGTTGCTGCCACGGATCGAGAAGGAAGCGGACACAGTGTTCTGTCTGGACTGCATCTGTGGGATAGGCTGAAAAACTGCAGAACTTCTCTCCAGGCACAAACAGAAGCATTTCTTAGCACAAGAGACGGACGCGCACGCTTCGAAATATTCGCACACCGAATTGGTTTCGAAGGCCACGTCACTGGGGACAGTGTAGGCATGCTGCTGGTTTGGTTTGGTTAATGGGGTTTAACGCGCCCAAAGTGACTTAGGCTGTGAGAGACGCCATAGTGGAGGGCTCCAGGAATTTCGACGACCTGGGGTTGTTTAACTTGCGCTGACATCGCACAGCACACCGGTGTCTTGCTTTTCACCTCCATTGAAAAGCGGCCTCCGGGCACAGTAGTCGAGCGCCCTAACCACTGCACCACCGTGCGTGCGGGTTATAGGCACGCTGTGTTTTGGGCTACACCTCCATGTCGCTGCCTATTGCAGCGTCAATTTTGTTTAAAACATGACGCTTGCATGTCTATACTCAACAGCATACAGTCTTAAGCTACCAGATTATTTGAAACGCCGCACGACTAACTATAAACCGCCGCTTTATTCGAGCCGTACGGATATGCCTGTATGTCCTATAGCGTGTCGGGGGCGGAATCCGAGGGTCACGGTTTTGATTCCCGTCTCACAATCCGCAGATTTTCTTTTCACCGCCACTCCTTTTCTATTCGATTCCGCTGATCCACGTGCGACGTGAAACCTTCTAGACTAACCAAGCTTGTCTCATCACGCCGGCGTTTGTGGCCGGCGAAGCTGGGTTCTCCTTTGAAAGGAAACCTTAACTATATATCCCACCTTAAAAATCGTGAGCTTACTTGTAGCCACTATACACACTAGGCTTAAGCTTTTGCTTTCAGAATCTTTTTATAAAATTTTGTGCTCTGCTTCTTCGATAAATGTTTCTTTAATGTGCAGTGAACTAATTTTTCAACCGCATTTTCGTTTCATCACCTTCACAAAACCCGGTCTGCATCGTTGCAACAAATAATTAGTTTTCAACCATTCATTCCTCTCCCATCTCGTGAACAACCTATCTATCTATCGATAATATGCTACTTTGTATAACCGTTTTGATAACATTATGTATATACGAAAGTAAGAAGGAAAGCAGCTGGAGAGGATCAGATAACTATAGATTTGTTGAAGGACGGCGGGGATATCGTGCTAGAAAAACTGGCCACCCTGTGTACGCTGTGCCTGATGTAATCGACGGTACCGGAACCATGTAAGAATGCAAACATTATCCTCATTCATAAGAAAGGGGACGCTAAGAACCTTAAAAATTACAAACCAATCAGCTTACTGTCTGTTACGTATAAGGTATTTACTAAGGTAATCGCTAATAGAATCAGGACAACCTTAGACTGCAATCAAGCAAAGGATCAAGCAGGTTTTCGGAAACGGTACTCTACTATCGTTCATATTCATACCATCAACCAGGTGATAGAAAAATGTTCGAAATATAACCAGCCCTTATACATAGCATTCATTGATTACGAAAAAACATTTGACTCAGTAGAAACCTCGGTGGTGATGCAGGCATTGCGAAATAATTGGGTAGACGAGCCGTACGTGAAAGTGCTGGAAGATATATATAGTGGCTGCACAGCAACCATAGTTCTGCATAAAGAAAGTAACAAAATTCTCATAATGAAGGTGTTAGGCAAGGAGACGCGATCTCCCCAGTACTATTCAATGCTTGCTTAGATGAAGTATTCAGAGACTTAGAATGGGAGCAGTTAGGGATAAGGGTAGATGGAGAATACCTCAGTAATCTGCGATTTGCTGATGACATGCCTTGCTAAGTAACTCAGGAGGTGAACTGCAAAGAATGATTGGTGACTTAGACAGGAAAAGTAGAAAGGTAGGATCGAAAATTAATATGCAGAAGACCAAGGTACTGTTCAACAGCCTCGGCAAGGAACAGCAGTTTACGTTAGGTAGCGAAGCACTGGAAGTTGTAGGCGAATATGTCTACTTAGGACAGGTAGTAACCGCAGATCCGGACCATGAAAAGGAAATAACAAGAAGAATAAGATTGGGATGAAGCGCATTTGTCAAGCACTCCCAGGTTATGACTAGCAGTATCGCTAGTCATCGGTAGCAGTATCGCTAGTCATCGCTAGCAGTACCGCTAGCGGTATCGCTCAAGAGGAAAGTATACAACAGTTGCATCTTACCTGTACTCACCTATGGGGCTGAAACGTGGAGGCTAACCAAGAGGCTTCTACTTACGTTGAGGACAACGCAGAGAACTATGGAACGAAAAATGGTAGGGGTAACATTAAAAGATAGGAAGCGTGAAGATTGGGTCGGAGAAATAACTCAAGTTACTGACATTCTAGTGGAAATCAAGAAAACGAAATAGGCATGGGCAGGACATGTAGTGCGAAGAGAGGATAACCGATGGTCGCTTAGGGTAACAAACTGGATTCCAGGGGAAGGTAAGCGTAGCCGGGGGCGGCAGAAAGTTAGGTGGGCGGATGAGATCAAGAAGTTCGCAGGGGTCAAGTGGATGCAGCTAGCACATAACCGAGTTAATTGGAGAAATATGGGAGAGGCCTTCACTCTGCAGTGGGTATAGTCAGACTGATGATGATGTATATAGGCGAAACTTGTTTGTACAACGTTTCACAGTGTTCTGATTTATTTTGTTTTACGTTGTAACTACTCCACCATAGTACCTCTCGCTTCGAGGCTAAATAAATGAGTAAATAATCGCCGGCTACGATATTTTTCGAAGGCAACCTTTTTTTTCCTCTAATATCACTTTCATGGAATTGTAAGCGATTTTGTTGGTTGTGTCTTCTGTGCAAAAATTGCTATGTAAAACTGATTAGATTCTCCAAAGATATTTTCCTGACGGCGCTAAGTTTATAAGAATATAACAGCAATTTATAGCAGTTTTGAGAAGTGTCACAGAATGAAACAAGCAAATTCGAATACGATCAAATTTTTCTTCAGAGTTAAAGGCATTTAGTGTTAATAGATCACGTTAAGATGAGAAAGGCCTTGTGGGATATTCCCCGCGCGCTAGCAACTACACGGATCCGCTGGAACCTTATGCTGTGATGACGGCGTTGACAACGACATATGCTTTTCCGCCTCACGAGCCCCATGACGCTGTCGCATTAGAAGACGTTGCCGCAGCCAGTGCCGAACATACAATAGCGAAAGAGGTGCAGAGCAAGGCTGCCCGCCTGTATCATTTGCTGTGTGGGTGCAAAAAAAAAAAAAAAAAAAAAGCGTGCAACACAAGCAATTCTGTTAATTCCTCGCCCTGTATTGCTTTAAATCGAGCAGCTGTGGACGTAGGTGGTAGGTACTAGTTTCAAAATAAAGAGAATATAAATCGGCAAGAATATAATACAGCGGGCATGTAATACCCGCAATCTTTAAGGCTTCTGAGGCAATAAACCAAAGCAAAAAAGAAAAACTCCTCAAAGGGCTTCGCTCCTTCACTGGAAGCGACCATCCGCTTGTTCCGTTACTGCATGGCAGCCTCATGCACTCGACTACTGATAATATGCGCTCATTTCATCGTCACTTTCAGCAGCAGAGGAGCTTAAGGCCGCACTATAAATATATCAAGCATTAAAACTACCAGGTAGAGAGGAAGGAAAATGTTCCTCTCTTTGGCGGAGAGGAATGTAAAATAGCGTAGGCGCGGTGAGGTTCGCCCAGGAATTCCTGCCGCCGGAGCAGTGGTATATTTACTTGTTTGGCCAATAATGCTATCAGCAATAATTGAAAGGAAATGAAACATGAAGAACGAAATGGGAAGACCTTAAAAATATTGCGCGGAGGAGGTCTATGCCAGGCCAGGTTAATTTCACTTCGAAGGCAGCCTACTGTTGTTTAGAAGTGTTAATCAACCGTATTTGTGTTTCCTCTGTACCAGGTACTATAGTTGCGGTACAGCGCTCACCATTCTACACTTTTGTTTGTATCTTCTAATTTATTGCTGGTAGTGCATACATTGGGATCCAGCTAAATGTAAATAGGCTTATTTAAAGACAGAGTGTCTGTAGCCCCGTGAACTAACTGACGGCATGGCCTAGCCAACAGGTTTTTTACACTCCCAAGTTTAAAATTAGGAAACTCTAACTAGCTAACTTCTAATTATTGGCTTCAGAAGCGAAGTGTTTGTTTAGAAGGTATAAGATGGGTCTTGAACAGTTGAGTGAAACAATTCCCCGAAGAACCCGTTTGCATTCATTAGTTCTTATAGGTCGTAAAATATAGCTCGCAAAATAAAAAAGGCTTCCACGTGAGAGCAGAGCTACTTCTGATTCCCAATGCGTGCCTCAGTGAAGGCACTTTGTTATTCTCTGGAGCGCTCTCCCAAGATACGGCTTTGCGTGAGCACTGGACTAGAGATATGAGCAAGCAGCCGGTCACATGATAGCTTTCTCTTAAGGCCAGCGAAGAAACCTGTGTAAACTGTACTTGTTATAAGCAATGCTGACTGCTGTTTTTCGAGATCTTTAAGTTGGGAATTCACATTTTGTTATTCAACTCAATAAACAACAAGTAAGCTAATCAGCTTTTCCTACTTAAATATGAACAACAACAAAAAATACTAAAGACTAGGCGACTATAGGCCACTCGACTCTCAACAACCTTCGGTTAGTTTCATTTCGCCAGGAGACTGCCGTTATAAAAAGTTTGTTTACACTTACCTGCCGCATTCTGTAGACAGGCTGGATGTAGAAAAGGGCATCAATCAACATGAGTCGAATATGCAGTTTTCAATGTTCTGAGCGCTAGCAGCACCGAAAACGTGATGAGTGTTTTTTTTTTTATCACTATAGTGTTTCTTCGCATTGATACTTTACCTAAGCACCTCATCCTTTTCGGCGGTAATGAATCCAAGTAATTTGTGCCACGGACGCACAGGCGTGATTTCATACATGACTGAGTGATCGCTAGCCCAAGCGGACTCAACGGTCGTAGAAAAATAGGCGGAGCTCATTTAGCTCAATATATCTCAGCCGAGTAGACAATAACTCCATCGAGCAATTTTATCGTAGTATGTGTAAGAGAACCGCAACAAGTAACACTTTTTTGGAAACATACTCTACACGATAGCCTGATAAAATTTAAAATGTCCGTGAGCTGAGTTGGGGCAGCTCAAGCTTGCACTGGAAAGGCCAAGTGAAATACGGCTTCCGGTACAATAAGTGCCGTGATGAGAAAACACTTGAAAGTCGCTTTTTTTTTTCTCAGTTTAAAAAAAATGACGTTTTTTTCTCTACTGTTGTGCGCAAGTATCGTGACAAGCCAACAATACGAACGTGTCAGTTTTAAAATCGAATTATTTTTGTAAGCTTTTTAAATCGTCCGTTAAAGCATGTATTTTATTTCTTCGCCGCAGGTAAATGTCTGTCTACGTATGGGGTGCTTGAACAGGACCAAAGCGTCGTGCCCCGAGGAGATTGCTTGCAGGTCACATGCGACGCAGATAGTGAAATACTGCAAATAGAGCGGTAAGTTCAAAGCGCTACAGGCGCATGCATTCCCTCTGAATACTGCACCAGATAGCGCTGCTCTCACGCCGTCTTCCCTTCTTCGTTCCTGGGACATTTTCCTTGAAAAGCAACAACGTGCTGATAAATAATGACATCTGAAACGAATGTGCGGCCTATCTTTTGAATCAAAATTTAATATGGTGAGAAAATTTACTTCTCCTCGCAGTTCTTCTTTTCTTCGCATCCATTTAATGCACTAATACGAATTCATCAAATGATCGTGCTAACGGTAAGAAAGAAAGCGGACAACGTATCTGCCAGTAGCAGCTAAAACATACAATTTCTTTATTCAGGGAAGAATACACTTCAGAAATTGGAAATAAGAGCGCTGAAGACATCACAACCATTTTGCGACAAATTTCTTATTTGCTCTTAATTATAATGTGAAAATGTGCCATTTTTCCAAGTCTTTCATTTTAATGAGGTGAGCCGAGGTAAAGATTTATGAAAGGGGGAGGGGGTGGAATGGGCAAATGATGAGCTGTTTGGTGGACTGCCATAGTTCAGGGCTTCGCTAGCTGCTTCACGAATCGGGTGGACGATCCTAAGCCGGACGTCCAAGGCCTCGCTGGACAGCGCCGCCTTCTACTGCTGTTATGTCTGTTCTGTTTGAGCCAAGTTCGGCGGTTTTGCTATACACCCCAGGATATGGGGAAAGAGTGGAGAATGCGCCACACCAGGAGCAAGCAGAACTCTGTTTCGTGGGCTATATTGTACTCTTTACATGTAAGTTAGGTTATGTGTTAGTTTTAATAAGGCACCAATCAATCGTGTCGGCTTTCAATTTCTTGTGTATATTTAAGCCCCTCCAACCTCAGATGTTGCAGATGCTAAGAAAGTGACGCGCGCGTCAATTTCTTAGCATCTGCAGCATTTGCAGGAACTGCAGCATCTGCAGCATCTGCAGCATCTGCAGCATCTGCAGCATCTGCATCATCTGCAGAATCTGCAGCATCTGCATCATCTGCAGAATCTGCAGCATCTGCATCTGCATCAGATCTGCATAGAGATCATATTGGGTATCTTTTCACCCAATATGATCTCTATGCAGATCTGATGCAGATGCAGATGCTGCAGATTCTGCAGATGATGCAGATGCTGCAGATGCTGCAGCGGGTGAAAAGATACCCAATATGATCTCCATACCCAGTCTATATTATTCAGTACCTTTCCTGTTGTGACTTTTTTTTATCAGCGCAATAATTAGGTCGTCTTCTGTGTTACCAATTAAACAGCGTGAATTAGAAAAGCGCTCAACAAGCACTTATTTAGATGAAGAGAGCTAAGAGCAAGCACTCTGTGGACGCAACATCACCCTTAACAGCCTAGTCAACGTTTCCATATCGCTATTATGTGGCATGGCCGTGTTTCCAAGTCAAGCTTTCTGGGGCACCTTTTAATTTTCAGGCAACGGTTAGATACTGTACAACAACAATATGAACGTGTATATGCGAATAGTCCAAGCTGCTGATTTGTGCCGAAAATTTTGTGTAATAATTTTTCTGCGTTCGCACTGAGTAATTAAAACTTCATATTTAACCAATGTGTTGCGTTTTTGAAAAGAATATGAGGAAAGTATGGAATCATGTGAGTTAATTTTACGAACACACCGGTAGGAATGACCTAAGCTTCCCATAAGCGGCCATTGTTTTGTGAAGCTGACCCTGCGCGCACGAGTAATTAAGAGTGCCATAGCAAACCAATGCGATGCATTATTAAAATAAATAAAAAAAAAATGTCTGACAATTACAATACTCGGTATTGCGAAATTTCAGCGCACCTCCCCAAATATTACAGTTTTGCAATATGTCTATGTAAAGAATTTGAGAGAAATGTTTATAATACGCGCAGCTTTAGCCTACTTTATATTGTGCCCAATAACCATCCTTTTACTAGAACTTGATCCTTTCTTGATCCTTATAAAGGAAGCGTTTTCCTAACACCTGTTGGCGCAGCCGCCATGTTTCGACGATCTCGCCCCGAGTAGCGCATGGCTACCTAAGCGCGTCTATCTTCTGCGCAAATATTATTTACCGTGAATAGTTCGCGCACTCCGCCTTTAAGGGCCATTTATTATTTTCTTTTTTTTTTTTTTTTTTTTTTTTGCCATTGGTAGTGCGGTTACAAATCTTGAATGTGGAAAATGGAAATCTGAAAGCTCATTGATTGGAATTTTTTATATTGCATATGTATTAACTGGTGCCGCTTGCAGTTGTTATGCGTCCAATACAGACACCAGTTGTCTAGTTCATAATTGTTTAAGCAGCACCATTTTATATTACAATTTCTGAAGGCTAATTCATAAGCATTCGAATGCGCCGTTTTGGCGTTCAATGTTACGAACTGTCTTTTATAAGAAGTATTTAAAACTGTATTAACTTTCAATGTAGAAGGCTCTTAATTAATCCAATATATTATTGACCCTTAAAATCTAAAACAGAACGTCCATTAGTCACCTTAGTTAATTATTCCTTTTTATAATGCTCTGTCACGGGAATAATGTAAGCCTGCTGCACAGTCCACCTATACAGACCGCACAAACATATCATACGCTCACAGGTTTTAAAATAAAATATATGCGCAGTAAAAAGTCTCCGGACATTATAGTTTCGAACACAGACCCTAAAGACCTGATCAATAGAACTATGTGTCGTATACGGAGCTGTGCACCTGCCCGTTTTCTTCACAGCTATGCAGCAATGGGTCAATTAATTGGCGTCATCAATGCCAGGGCTTCAGAATCTGCACGTAACTAAATGCTTCGCCACAATTCTCTGACGTCCATCACAGCAGTTCTGTCTGCTTAGCGGTGATTATGCACGGCATGACAAATTTATTTGGCGAATTTGTGGGCCCTGCGAGCAGCACAGATGCACGCATCTGGGCACAAGGCACGGTTCATAGCGCGAAAGTGACAGCTCACATCAAGACAAGAATGCCTCACATAGCCTTGGTGGAAAGCCTAAGTGGTTCTTATTTTAAGGAGTTTCCTGTACATTCCCTGCACAGAACAGTCGAGGGGAGCTTGCACTGACAGTGGAGTTCACATTCGCCATCCATTGCTGTGGGTTGCAAGTCGTGAGCATTAAGCTAGCGCAACGACACGTTTTGTACACACGCTGGAACCAGCCTGAACGAACAAGGGCTGATAGAAACTTCACTGTGACAACCTACTCCGAAGTGGGAATCTCCAAGCTGACGGCAAGCGGGAACTCACTACTCGCCCCTCATTCACGAGACGAAAAAGAAACTGCCTGAAACTAACCCCATCACAGATCTGTCATACACCGTGCTCTTTTGATCGAGTGTTGTAATGTTCTCAGATCTGCATACAAATGGCCCGTACGGTTTTCCGAAAAAGAGCTCCATGCTCGAGGCTTCTTACTATTTCAAACTAGTGATGAATAACGATCAGTGGAAGGAGTGCTACTCCTGGGAAGGCGCCGCAACTCCTCCAGCCACTACGCAGCCTTCAGTACTGATCTTAGCTCTCCGTAAAGAAAGCACGCACGTGCATTCCGAAAGGAAGATGGAGTGACTGGTGTATAATGCTTCTGAACTGCGGCTTTGTTTCCCACTGCGCTTTAAATTTGATATAGCGGTTTTGGTTTAGAACACATCAAGATAAGGACCGAGTCTGCGGAGGGTACAATGAGAGGCACTTGAGCGTAAGCCAGGGGTAGTCTAAGAAAGAAATAAGCAGTGAAAACCAAGAAAAGCTCACCAGAGAATGTGCTATATGTGTTATTTCTCTTGTCCAGTATCAGAGCTCAATCTGCTTGGCCACAAACTCTACAGAAGAGCACATTTGCCTAGAACAAACTTTATTCCTTAATAATGAAAGTTGAACCTGCATTATTACTAGCTGGCTATCTTGACTATAACTGTCTTGAACAACAACATACTTCTCTCTCTCTGTCGAGATGGAAAAAACGATTATGGAATATAATAAGACACCTGGTGCGAGAATTCTGTCAAATGGGGTAGATTAATCCTCGATGAGTACTTTCATGTTTTTTTCTTTAAAGAATGCATCTACTCAAAGCCAACGCTTCACACATGCGGCGGTGGACATGAGTGCACAGAGAGTGGCGTCGGGTGTTAGCAACCTAAGGGTTTGGGGTAAGGTGGTGACTGCTGAATAATGCTTCTGGAGGACAGATCGCTTCCCCACTGCCTCTTTCAACTTTAGTTGGTTCAGCACGTCCCTACTGATTTCGATCCGACTATATGCCATTATTTGTATTTGAAGGGCCCAAAGTTGTGTAGACACTCTTGTCTATGTCGGTGGTTTGTGTGACGTCACACAAACATTTCTTGTACAAATCGGCACACACTTCTTGACTGAAGTGACAGGTGCTTCCAAACTGGGCAGCACTTTTCAGATCGAAATCCAGCCCACCGGAGCCATTGTAACTCGGAGTCAGACCGTCACCACCGAGAGCTAACAAGGGCTACGCATGACCTACTCTCACATCAGCGAACGTCACGACGAGTGAATGGGCTAAAAGGCTCAGCAAATGAATTTACGCGATCAGGCTTGGCCAAAGTGGCGAGGAGACATCACATGACTTGACTCAGGTCAGCGCTCGCAGCTCCATTTGCTGGCACTTTATAGCCCATCCACTCGTCGTGATGTAGGCTGCTGGGGTGCATTGGCCTTGTCGATGTCTCAGTGGTGATGGTCAGACACACTATACCCTAGGCCATGCAGGCACATTCGTAGAGCTCGGTTAAAGCAGGGTTTTCTATCTTTATAGCTTCCGTCAACACGTCCACCACACATTATATTAAGAATGTAAATAAGAATAATGTTCATTTAACATCTTGAAGATGTTGGGTGCGCTGGCAAAAAGCCAGTAGAAAGGCATGACGAGGCCGACGCACCCTACAGAGGCATTGCAGTGGTACATAGCATAATATCACTTTTAGAAACAAGAACAAACATAAAACAATCGATTTTTCATTATCTATACATTCGTTCAGACTGTTTATTTAATTGATGCAGGAGAGTGTAGCTCAGCATTTGGCAACCATAATTTGTTCGGATCTTAGGTACAAGCCATTTGGGTGTCGTTCGTGTAGTGTATATTAACTATTTGCGTTGCAATCCTGACAGCTTTATCACCAGGCAGTTGTTATTGTGAACACCGATTTCATACCGCCGCAAGAGTAAAGTTTCGTATAATTGTGGCAAGCGGATAATTCGAAGTTCATTGAAAATTGGTTCAACGTGTTTAAGTCGGGGAGCATTCATAACATTTCGAACGGCTTTCTTTTGAAGGAGGTACAAGCGGTTAATATCAGTAAACGTCGTGGTACTCCACACCAAAAAGCAATACTTAACAATCGAAGAAAACAAAGCATTATACAATATTTCCTTAATACGCTTTGGCATAAAATATTTCAATCGACACAAGATACCGACAACTTTTGACAGCTTGTTCACCACCATATCAACATGATCATTCCAACTCAAATTATCGTTGAAAATAACGCCCAAGCTTTTTACCGCCGAGACCGTTTGGATGCATGACGCACCGATCTTTAAACAGAGAGCTGGCATATTTGTCAACTTGTTTCGAGGCCTGAACAGCACAGCTTTGGTTTTTTTCAGTGTTTATGTTTAAAAGATTATTTTGAGACCATTCTAGAAGCGACTGTAGGCATTTTGAGGCTTGTTTCTCAAGATCTACCAATTGGGCAGCTTTGAAAAATAAACAAGTGTCGTCAGCATAAATCACAAAAGTTGGTAGATTACTGATACGGACAACGTCATTGATGTAAAGAAGAAACAGCAACGGTACCACGATACTACCTTGCGGAACACCAGAAACCACGTGCTTGACATCTGATAAGTCATTGTTTATTTTTACTTGTTGTGATCGAGAACTTAAATAGGACTGTAATATATGAAGAAACTGTCCGCGGAAACCGTAGTGTTCGAGTTTAACCAACATTATTTTGTGATTGATGAGATCGAATGCTTTTAAAAAATCAACGAATATGCCAAGAGTTACAAGTTTGTGCTCATAAAACTCTAAAATTAGCTCTTTTTGTGTTAGCAATGCAGTTTCTGTTGAAAAATTCGTTCTGAAACCATGCTGACTCGGCGTTATTATGTTGTATTTGTCACAGAAATGTAATATTTGTGTGAACAAGATCTTTTCAAAACACTTTGAGAAAACAGATAAAATAGATATGGGACGATAATTTGACAGATTATTCCGGTCTCCACCTTTGTGAATGGCTGTGACTCTGGCAAACTGCATTCTCTTAGGGAATACTGCATGTTCAATACAGCAGTTAAAAATATATTCCAACACTGGACTGATTACATCAGCTACATGTTTGACTGGGTAAGTTTTGAGGTCGTCGATATCAGGCGACTATTTTTATATGATAGATCAACGGAATTAAACCAGCTTCAATCAAGTAAAACCATGGAAAGTTAAGATCAACCGTGTAAAACCAGGGATAAGCGTGCTAGGGAAATTTAATTCGCGATCAGACCGAGGCTAAACCCCCTTGTCATTTTTTTCCTGTTACGCAGTGTCACGGTCTTATAGTGGGTGAAAGTCCTGTATGGGAATGGCATCTATCATAGCTTGAGTCGCTTTGGGACGTTAAACCCGATAAATCAAACCAAACCATCCTGGAAGGGAAGGAGTTTGTAGCAATTTATTTTTATGTGGAAAACATCGCAAAGGGACGAAGGACAGGAAGGTGCAGGAAACCACACAAATAAGCGCTAACTTGGAGCTGCAATTTTGATTCAGAAACAAAACAAAACAAAACAGATATTCCGGATGAAGAATCTTCTTTAGAGTCAGCACGCGCCAGCATGGTTCCTTTGTTCTTTCTGTCATTCGTTCTTTTGCGACTCATTCCACTAAAACATCAATTGCTACCATAAGCCAAACTGTCAATCCTATTACAGAGGTACTTAGCTTATGAGTGGGTGGGTCTTCTGGAAGATGTGATTGAGTGACGGCTTTCTGAAAGCGGAAGGTTAGGGAGAGGGGGCAGGTTTGGCGAGGTGGAACGATGCTTATGGTGAGGTGCAGAGGTAAAAGGAGGCGGTGTGCCTGGCGCATGGAAGCTTCAATCACCGAGGCTACAGACAGTGGCCGGGTTGTAAGGCGACAGCGTTGAGTACACATTTCTTCAAAAACCTATTGATGGCGTTACACTTCTATCACGAAAATAAATGACTGCTCGGGAGATGTCACGTGGTCTCATAACTGCCGACATTTGCCGTCCAATAAGCGTTTGGCCAATCAGGTGACCTTGTGACGTCGTTAACACCTCTACCAATCATTCAATTTCGTTGCCGAGTTTGCAGTTTAGCTCACGTGGCCGTACGCCTAATTGGTAGGCGAGGCGAGTGACGTCACAAGACCGTATCACATAATCGCATCGAAAGGGTAGCAACCTCAGCCAAACAGCATTGAATAGTGTCTCTGAAAAAATAAATTAAGGTACTTCAAATGAAAGGAAAAGAAGGTCGCTTAGGGCGCAGTTGAAGCTATGCCCGTTGGGTAGCGAGCTGGGCGTGCTACTCTTACACCGCGGAGAAGTGTTCGATGAACGGATGGTTTAGAGGCCTTTTAAGAGCAATTTATACAGTAGATTAGGTAGGAGCCCCACAATGCATTACAACATTCGGTTAAAATTAAACCACTAATTATAACATTACTAAGCAGCCCTCCAAAGTAATACTGCTATTTAGCTCTACGGCTTAGAACTGTAAGTAGGACTACCACTTAGGTCTGCTGCTTAGCGCTCCTAATCAGCATGAAATAACGAGGGCTACTCGATAGCAACTAATGAAGACCATTTCTTAGCAACAGTCCGTAATTTCTATGCTGGAATGATACCACATTAAATCTTGAGCAGACGGAGCTTTGAAATCTCGAAAAAGAAGTAAGAAATCGACTTTTAAATTATTTGATAGCGGCGTGCGGTTCTCTTAAATTTCCCACGCTCATCAGCATGCAATCCTAAGAGGCTAATTTACGTGAAAAACGACACGGCATACATCACCCCCCTCCCCCACTCCCCCATCCTGTTCATGAGACTTAAACAAAGACCTTGCATACATGACCTATATGGTAGCGTGTCTGGTTTGGTTTGGTTTTTGGGGTTTAACGTCCTAAAGCCACTCAGGTGGTAGCGTGTCTGGCCCGCAGGGAATGAGGCGTGTAGTCGAATCCCGCCTGTAATTTATTTATTTTCTTTATTCAATACTGCCAGCAACCTTTTGGCCGCCAAGGCAGGAGAGGTTACAAGGCAAAAAAAAAAAAGAAAACGCTGTTTGTTATAAACCAATGTCGCCCTATGACGACAACAAAAGAATGAAATATAAAACAGCAACAAAATTATGCCATGAACAACCTACACGCAATCAACAATAACAACAATTCAACGCTTATTAGCAAACTGGCAGTTTCAACAAACTAGAAAAGGATGCGCAGCAATAATAAGAAAGTAACGACGGCTATTTAGAAGGATTCGGACGTTGACATTGACAGGTTCACCACTTCGTTGGGCTGCCCGTACCACTCAGCAATGGTCCTTGGGAAAAAAGGAAGCCTTGTGCGCGTTTGTTCGACACTGGGGTACCAAAATCGCCTTGGTGGGTTTCGTCCGAGTAGGTCGTGCACTGTTAGATTGCATGTATGTCTGAAAATCTAGTTTTCTCTGTTTGTTAACAATCTTGAACAACATTTTGAGGCGGTGCAACTTTCGCCGTGATTCGAGTGTGCAAATACCGCCCCGTTTATAAACATCTGACACGGAGACCTGCATGCCATAGGCATTGTAAGTAAAACGAAGCGCTTTTTTTTAATACGTTCTACGCAGTTAGTTTCAGTTTTAGCGTGTGGATCCCAAATTGCATCTTCGTACTCAAGTAACTCGAGGATGAACTGCAAATGATGATTGATGACCTGGACAGGAAATGTAGAAAGGTAGGCTTAAAAATCAATATGCAGAAGAGTAAGGTAATGTTCAACAGCCTCGGGAAGGAACAGCAATTTACGTTAGATAGCAAGACACTGGAAGTAGTAGGCGAATATGTCTACTTAGGACAGGTACTAACCGCAGATCCGGACCATGAAAGGGAAATAACAAGGAGAATAAGACTGGGATGGAGCACATTTGGCAAGCACTAACAGATTATGACTGGCGGCTTACCGGTATCGCTCAAGAGGAAAGTATACAACAGTTGCATCTTACCTGTACTCACCTATGGGGCTGAAACTTTGAGGCTAACCAAGAGGGTTCTGCTTAAGTTGAGGACAACTCAGAGGACTATGGAACGAAAAATGGTAGGGGTAACATTAAGAGATAGCAAGCGTGCAGAGTGAGTCAGAGAAATAACTCAAGTTACTGACATTTTAGTGGAAATTAAGAAGAAGAAATGGGCATGGGCAGGACATGTAGTGCAAAGAGAGAATAACCGATGGTCGCTTAGGGTAACAAACTGGATTCCAAGGGAAGGAAAGCGTAGCAGGGGGCGGCAGAAAGTTAGGTGGGCGGATGAGGTTAAGAGGTTCGCAGGTGTGAAGTAGATGCAGCTAGCACAGAACCGGGTTAATTGGAGAAATATGGGACTTTCGCCTTGCAGTGGGTATAGTCAGGCTGATAATGATGACTCAAGTAACGGGCTTGCGAGGGATGCGTATGCAACTAATTTTTGTTTTGCTTTCGCAGTGTTTGAGGTGATTCCTGAGCAACCAAGGTCGTTTTGATTCAGCAGAGACGATGTTTTTAACATGCGGGTTTCCGCTTAACTTACAGTCGATAATTATGCCCAAGTATTGGAACTGGTCAACTAGTGTGATTTGGTTATTACTGACATTGTACGAGTAGGGAAGTGACTTTTTTTACGTGTTATTGTCATTTGGGCGCATTTCGATATGTTTAAAGTCATCTCCACACATGATGCAAGTCAGTAATAGCCATAAAATATTTGTTTAGCGCGGCTTGATCCTCGATTGCCTCATTGTTGTGCTAGACACCGTAGTCATCTTCAAGAAAACGGCCGCGCTTTGGAGAATCGATGACTAGGTCGTGCAGATAAATAAGAAACAGAACCTAGGACCGAGCCTTGAGGAACCCCGGAAAGTATTGAAGCTTTTTGGGACTTTGATTTTGCTATCTGGACGTATTGATGACGATCAGAAAGATAAGAGTCGAGCCACACTACAAGTTCGAGATTTTTTCTGAGTTAAAATAAGTTTCTTGAAAGCATTAATTTAGCGCAAGCAGCGATATTAATTTCCAATCACATATAAAGTTGTATCAACTTTAATTGCACTCGTGACACAACCTCTCACGTAAACTTTGTGGCTTGACTGCAATCCTTTCCTTAGGTCATGTGGTTGTAACGTCATGACCCTATTGACATGACGCCAGAAACCGATATGTAAAAGCCATTTTTCGATCGACCAGTATCTGAAACCCATCGTTTTAAAATATATTTCGGGGACAACATTGGCTCTGCATTTCTGGAAAGCGCTAGAAAAATTGACCAAAAACGTCCTCATCTTCAAACAAGGCGGTTGCCTTTCAACGTGCAGCAGTTTTAGAGCGTTAGCTCTACTGCCACGATTCCTGAAGGTCAAATGACTCCGGGATTTGACATCTAACGAGGAAATGCAATCGCTAGCCGCGTACATCATCGCCGTGGCAGGGGTGTATCATAAGGCCTCTCGCCATGTGTACAAAAAATTGATCTCCCTGTGAAAGAAGGCCAGGTCGAGACGGATTTCGCCTAATTCTGCTAGGGCAAACATGATGATGACTTCCTAATTCGCCTGGGCTGCTCCTAAATTTGGCCCTGGCCACCGCCTAAAATTGACATCGGCCGATATGGATCAAAATCGATGTACAGCCTTATTCAACTATGGCGAACGCTATGGCGACCTAAAAGTTTTGGCCAGCCGCTTTCAAAAATTTATTAAAGCGGATTTGAACCAAAATCGATATGCAGCCTCATTCGACTATGTCGAACTAATGGCCACCTGAAAACTTTGCCCACCGCTTCCAAAATGTCATCTAAGCCAAGCCGACTTGGATCAAAATCGATGTGCAGCCTGATTCGACTATGGCGAACGCGTGGCCACCTGAAAATTTTGCCCACCGCTTCCAAAATGTTATCTAAGCCAAGCCGATTTAGATCAAAATCGATGTGCAGCCTGATTCGACTATGGTGAACGCGTGGCCACCTGAAAATTTTGCCCACCGCTTCCAAAATGTTATCTAAGCCAAGCCGATTTGGATCAAAAACGATGTGCAGCCTGATTCAACTATGGCGAACGCGTGGCCACCTGAAAGTTTTGCCCACCGCTTCCAAATGTTATCTAAGCCAAGCCGATTTTGGATCAAAATCTATGTGCAGCCTGATTCGACTATGGCGAACGCGTGGCCACCTCACCTTTCGGCTCGCCACTTTCAAAATCTTATCACAGCCGATTTGGATCAAAACCGATGTGCAGCCAAATGCGACTATGGCGAAAACGATGACGACCTGAAAATTTGGCCCGTCGCTTCCAACATTTTATCTCAGCCGATTCGGATAAAAATCGATATGTAGACTAATTTGACTATGGCAAATACAATGGCGAGCAACAAATATGTCCTGCGCAGCTTCAATTTTGACCTTGATCAATTTGGGCCAACATCGACTTTCAACTTAATTCGATTACGGCTAACATGATGGGGACCTCTAAATTTTGCCTTGCCCAGCCCCCAAAATTTGGCCTGGGCCAAATTCAAAATTCGACCCGAGCCGATTTGGACGAAACTCGATGTCCAGCCCAATTCAACTATGGTAACCACAATGACGATCTCCAAACCTGGTCCGGACAAGCCCCAAATTTAACCTCGGCCGATTTGGATTAAAGTCGTACAAAACATCGTGTGTAAAAATAGTCAATAATAAACAACTTACTCAACCATGCAACCACGCGTCTTCGCGCATTGCTAAGTAACTCAGAGCTAACACTTGATATTCAGGTTCGGCAGCATAAACTACAACTAATTTTTTTCATGGCCATTTCATTTCTTGTGACATAGCTTGACTTGTCCCTTTCCGAGAACGTTACTAAAGGAAAAGATATTACTTTTTCAAATTTATTTACGTTTTCTCTCGGGATGCGTGTCTACGACAACTATGCCGGAAAATTTGAAAACAAAATTTTCGGCTCACCGGAGAAACAATTTTGCCGATGCAATGGAGACTACTGACGTGTATCAATGCGAAAGCATTACATTCTCGCGGGTGAACTGTTTTTGAGAGAGGATATAGAGATTTTGACGACGGTTGTGATGACGGTGATCGCAATTGCGAGTGCGCGGGTAGCCAGTGAAAAATAAGTTGAGTGTAGCCGCGTGCAAGGCGAGCCATTGCACGTGAGTTCATTCGAGGCAGGGGGACAGGACATACTCTTACTCGCGATCACCGTCATCACAACCTCGTGATTGCCATCATCACAGATATATTGTGAGCGCAACGAAATATTTTTCTGGTATTGTATTCGGTGTGTGTGCTTGCTTATTCGACTTAAACTGTCATGCTTTATGCGGCATCTGGGAGCCGTCTTCGCCAAAATTTCGGTTTGAAAGGATGCAGTTGGAAGCATATATACGTACCCGATTCCAGTCCTTGTCACTGGCTAGCCCTGCAACTTGGACAGTACGTGCATGCTACGTGCTACGAGACGTCATATGGCACCACATAAAATGCTTTACGAACGAGGGTTGCATCACAATTTTGCTACGTAGAGTGACGCCGTACGAACAAATGGCGCGTCAGAGGTGAAAGCAGGAAGGGAGGACGGGGCAGTGGTATCTGTAGCGCGTATTACTTCCATATTTGTGAGGTGGACACCAACGAGTGTTGACATCGCCAATAGACTGATATCGCGTAATGGCGCAAGTAAGGCTTTCGCCCTAAAATAAAAAGAAAATAAGTTCACCTGCACCATGTCAAGCAAATAGTAGGGCAGAGTAATTTAGAAATAGATATATTCTTGAAATTAAATTGAGATAAAACCACGAAATTTCGTAACATAAGTCACAACATGATTTAAAATGAAATAATGTTTTTGAACGAATCGATCAGGAAACAAAAAATATTTGCATAAGGCCGCTGACCCCGCTAAGGATGCGGAAGCGTGCACTGTTTTCGCGAAGGGACGATGGCATCGTATTCCAAACACTAAACTACTCGCACGTTTTCAATCAATTATGAGTTTACAATAGTGCAATATCTTTTCTCCCTCACTATTCAGTGTTATGGGTGGTAACATCGAGAGGGATCAGGAGAGCTGGGAGTAACAGAAGAAGCCGTTGATTTTATGAACGAAATCATCGAATGAACAAGGTTCCGAGCAAGAGGCCCGACTTGATTCTATAACACTGGTTCCGAAATCACTAATGAAGCGTGTACTATTTACTGCAACAAAAACGATCAAGTGCTTCCGCAACCGGTGCCTTGAACTGTAAAAATCTCTTCCTGCATTTCAGGTGCAGCTCTTCAAACTTGGGACATGTACAAAACTTTCGTGGCAAAGCAGCTCCAGTCGACGACGCCCCTTTTCCTGCTTGCTGCCTGGAGCCACCAATATAAAAGAAAAAAAAAATCGGCAGCGTAGACACAGATTGCATTGGAAGTTTGCACCGCCTAGATTGAAAACCAGCAGTGTACAAAAGAAAAAAGAATAAACGCTCCACAGCTTATAAGTATAAAACGCCGTTCCTAGATTCTAAATAAAACGTACGTCCCAAAGGGGCGACTGAGTGGTTAGGGCGCTGCAATAGTGATCCCGAGGACGTGGATGCATTCTCGCCCTTGGCGGCGACGTTTCCATTGGAGCAAAACGCGAGGCTCCCGAGTGCTTTGACACCAGGGCACAATAAAGTGCTCGTGAAAGAGAGGGCTTTATATCAGCGCGTATAAGTTGCGGACCTTGTTTTTCCAAAACATATATGACAGATGGCCCACAAAGCTGAAAGTTGTGTTTTTGCCCCCTTCAATGGATCTACTACTATCAATGCAGCAGTGAGCACCGATTTCCGCGTACCCACGCAGCAGTAAGACTAGGCACAAAGCAGTAACTTTGTTAGGCTATTATCAATAAAAAGGAAGTAATGCTAAAACAAAGGAGCCAATAGATCTCCTGGCGATTTCTACAAAGACCCTCATTGGTGCAATTTTTGCACTGCAGCCTGTTTGCAAGTTTGTGGTTGTCGT